>NC_135660.1:65378260-65689281 GCF_964188315.1 Podarcis muralis | reverse complement strand
CCGCATTCTAGATTAGTTGTAGTTTCTGGGTCACCTTCAAAGGTAGCCCCACATAGAGTGCATTGCAGTAGTCCAAGCGGGAGATAACTATAGCATGCACCACTCTGGCGAGACAGTCTGCGGGCAGATAGGGTCTCAGCCTGCGTACCAGATGGAGCTGGCAGACAGCTGCCCTGGACACAGAATTGACCTGTGCCTCCATGCACAGCTGTGAGTCCAAAATGACTCCCAGGCTGTGCACCTGGTCCTTCAGGGGCACAGTTACCCCATTCAGGACCAGGGAGTCTCCCACACCTGCCTGTCCCCCCCAAAACAGTACCAGAGAGATGGCGGAATAGGAGTTTCACTGGGTGGAGTTAAGCATTCAATGTGTCCTACAATTTAGCAAAACATGGAAAACTTCAATATAGATGAGGTGGGAAAATAAGATAAAAATACAAATTTGCTCGATATGTACCATTTGGGCATGTCACAGAGTTTACTGTGGCCTGCCACGGGCTTAGAATTGCCCAGGTGCAGAATTTTAGTTGGATTTTAGCCTAGATTAGTAAGTCAGCTCCAACTAGCCTTATAGCTCCATGTGGTGTTCAAGGGGCTACTTGGGAGCAGAAAAAGAACAGTGGCACTTCACAGTCTATTCTAAGGACACTCAGAACAGCCACATGTCCCTGGCAATAGTACACAACAGGACAAAATCACCATTATTGTGACACTTGGAAACTCTGTTAAATTGATTTATTCCCACACACAATTCCATGTATTGTTCTGTTTATTATGCTGGCACTCAGTTGTCTTTCCCTTTACACGCTGGGTTGTTAACATTATTTTTGTGAAATAGTTTCAAATGCACTGAGAAAACCAGAAAACAAACCACTACCCAGACATACCAACCACACCTAAAATCTGTAAGTAGACAACCAGGCACATTTTTTAGCACATATAAAGACTTGTTTTACTTCTGGCATTCCATGTCCAACAGCTAGAAAGAAGTTTGGGAACCATAAAATCAAACAAACTCGGGTGTTTTTTCAATTATTTTCAGATGATTTCATTGGTAAGACCAAGGAATTCTTTTTTAAAAAAAAAATATGTGTTTTTGGTCAGGGTTTTGCAGGAAGGATTCAAGTGCATGTAGGGATTGCACAACTGGAGTGGATTAAAGTGCTCTGTTTGGCCTTACACAATAAAGCCACGTAAAAAAAAAGTGGACTTTTTGCAGTTTAGAAAGTAATGGGGAAATTCATTGAAAAGTGTGGGGTGAAGATTCATGGGAAGACATATGAACACTACGCAAGCAAACCAGGATGAGTTCTTGTTTGTTGTCATCATATCACCTTCCCGTAAACAAGTCAGAACAAACACCCAAGCAAGAAAAGACATAGTCTAACCTCCCCGTTAGCATTACACAAGCAAATCAGGATGGACACTCAGTAAACAGAATGTTATAGCCCTGCCTTCTCTAGTGCTGCTCAGACACCTCTACCTTTCCTTTTCTTGCTTGGTGCGGCTGAAAGCGCTGTCATGCTTTGAAGGGCACTACTTTAGGCTTAGTCCTCCCAAAGAGCAGATGAGGTGGTAAACCTGTTTGTGGACTGTACCATGTCAGATTGAAGGAGAGGTAATGGCAGGGCTTTTTTTTTTTCCAACCGGAACTCCCTGAAACTGAATTCCGGCAGCTCTTAGAAGGTGGAGGTCCTAAAGCTCAACAACCTTGGGTGGGTGCTCAGCAAGTTCCACTTTTTTCTAGAAATAAATTTGGTAATGAAATGGCCAAATGCTCCCCCCCCCCCCCGACATTTCTTGCACATAGAAAAGTGGCATGTTCCTCCTTTGTTCTTGGACTTTATGGATTGGCATGCCAAGGGTGTCTGATGTAAATGCCCTACACCCACCCTCCCCTTCTTCAGACATAACAGCACCCCAACCTCTGCAAGCAGGCCTGTGCAGAGCTTGTTTAAGGCCTGGGGCATGAGTCTTATTAGAATAAAGTTATAAACTCAAACAAAAAAGCAGCTTATAATTTACTGGGATGCTTTCTTAGGGAGGTCTCTGATTTTATGTGGAACACTAGTGACACCCGGTGGTTGCTTGTACTCATTACAGTTTGACTTTTTTTGAACAGTATCTCCATTGCATGCAAGAACAGGCCTAACAGCCAAGGTCTATGAAAAAGGAGTATATCAACAAGGCTTCAGGGTTTTTTGGTGTTCTTTTGTTTTTTTGCAGAAACAGGAATGGCAGCAGCAGCAGCAGCAGCAGCAAGTAAGCACATTTCTGACCTTAGTGGCTGTAGAATACAGGGCATCAATCAAGTGTAAAGATCACAGTTTAATGATTTCCAGAAAGGAGCAGCCAAGTTAGGTATGTCTGGAATGTACTTTGGCACATTTTTGAAAAGGGAATTATTGGGGTTTATGCTGTTCTAACAGTCATAGTACTAGATCTGTTCCACAGAACTTATGCGTTACCTAGCCCTCACATACAAAAGGGAGCATTTTTGTTGTCACGTTGAAGTAAGCTACTGTAGCTGAGCAACTTCCTCAAGTTCTCCCACCAGCCAAACCTGCCCACTGGGTTCCGAGACAGGGCCAGCCATAGCTCGGTGGTAGAGCATCTGCTTTGCATTCCAAAGGTTACAAGTTCAATCCTTGGCACCTCCAGCTAGGGATGGGAATGCTCTTTGTCTGAAGCCCTGGGGAACCACTCACTGACAGTCGGTGTTGACAGTACTGAGATGGACCATAATATCTAAGAGCAAGGAAGCTTCCTATATACGAAATGTCCAATGCAGGACATTCTATTGCCTGAAGCAAAGGGCAAGATGCCACCCTCTCATTCCACATACAAAAATCAACCAGATTGGTGAATTAAATCATATTTCAACACTCTAGCAATGAGACAGTGTCTTTTACCACACCTGAATGCCAACGGCTAGCTTAGTGGGTACAGGGCAAACTATCTCCAAAACAACAGCAATGGACAGTTCACATTCAATAGCTTTACACTGCTATTGCACAAGAAGTTGTTTTTTTTATTAAAAAAATCACTTCAGATCTGTTCCCAACTCTCCTTTATTTTTTGGATTCCTGGCTTGTTCTTTTCATGAGCTCATTTCTGCCTTGGGCATTTTGGTGGTTTTCTGACACAGAATGTGCAAATGAATTCAGTCCCGAACTCCAACCCCTAGCTGATAGATAAAAAACATGTACCCTTCTTTCAGGACACCTACAAATGCAACAGGTAGAAAAGGGCGTTCAATCATCACGTTGTTCCTTCTGTCTTTGAACCTGAAATGGCTATTCATGCATTCTGCTTAATGGATAACTTATCCCTAGAAAATATTTTTGTCAGTAATAATTGGGAGATAATATCCAAGAATTCCATGCGCATTATCCATGCACACACAGAGAGACTGAAAGTGTCAATCAGTATTATCAGCATCTACTAAATGCCTTCCATCCTAAACTCTTTTTATAAGGAAGATAAAATATAATCCAAACATGGAAAAGTTGGGGGAAAGCGGAGAAAGGGATAATGACACATGATCCAGGTTTAGTTTTCTGCAATTGTTAAAAGCCTTGGATGGGATTCATATAAAGAAGTTATCCAGCTAGTTTAATAGTGCCCAGCTGAGCATTAACGCATGGATACAAATGAGTATTCAGGTTCACATTTGCAGTCTCATTCATTGCACATCTGTAAACCTGCTTGTGCTATCAACATCTCTTGCTCGATTAGATGCTGCTTGCAAGCCTGAATAGGTAAGATAAATTGACATATGGAGGCAGCTTGTTCCAAAGAGAAGAAATAGAAAGCAAAAACCGTCAAAGATGCAACATGAAAGAACAAACCTTAGGCATATGTAAGGCAGCAAAAGGTAACAGGGAAACAGATGCCTTGTGACAGGTTTCGCCAGCCTTCTAGTGCTGGGAAGTTGCATAAACACAAGGTCAAAGTCTGCAAAGCAGAATAGAAGGAAAAGCAGCCAGCAGGTTTTTCCCCATGCAAGGAAGTCAATGGTCAAAGCATGAGAGCGCTTAGGAAAGGGTACAGTTCCCCTCTCTGATAAGACTAGGTTACGCATTTGAGGCAAAGGCAAAGATTGACACACCTGCAGTCCTCGGGGTGTGGGTGGGTGTTTATATATCTGTATCTATAATCCTCTTAAGTGAAAAATTCTCAACAGAGAAGAGCCTTTTTAAAAAGCAGGAAGTCACCAGAGATTTGCTCACCTGAGGCCCCACGAGGCATCATTATGAATTACTTGCTCATTTCCTGAAGTGTTGGAATATTTCTCCTCTGCAAGGAAAGTGTGAAAAGCCTGGAATAAAAATGCAAACAGCCAGATGTAGCCAAATTGTAAGATGATAACTGACTCGGTGCATAGCATTACACAATGGATAACCTGCCAACATGCAGTTGTAGCCTCTACACTAACCTCTACACAGAGTAGACCCTTCAAAATGAATAGACCTAAGGTAGTCCTCTCCATTAATTTCAGTATAACTAAGACTGTACAGTACTCAACTGAGGGTGTGATAGTATATCTCTTTTCAACCACCTTCATTGGCTTCCTGTTTGCTTCTCTACTGAATTCAAAGTGCTGGTGCTTATTTATTTACCAACTTTTACTTCCTTCCTTCCTTCCTTCCTTCCTTCCTTCCTTCCTTCCTTCCTGGAATTCAAGCTGATTGCATGGGATTCCCTGTGTGACTTCAGCAAAGTGGTTGCCTCATGACCCTTCAGATCAAATTTTCACCTTGGAAGTGGTGTTTGAACTTGCCAGTAGCTGGGGGGGGGATGCTGAAATTGCAGTGAAATCCAGGGGTGCTATTATTATTATTATTATTATTATTATTATTATTATTATTATTATTACCAACTTAGGCTTGCTTACCCTACCTGGAGAGAATGGACCTTGCCTTATTTGTTATCCAGGATGCCCTACTTCAATGAACACTATGTGGGTTGGTGTCTCCTTAGAGATGGTTTGGAAACTTCAGCTGCTCCAAAATGCTGTTTGGGGTCAGTCAGTCAGAGCATATCATGCCCATATTGTTACTTCACTCTCATTTCTTTATTGAGTTAATGACAGGTGTTACAGTTAAAATGCTTTTGGCACTTCACAGCTTAATACTTTGGTTCACGAGCGAGGGACACTTTTCGTCAGTTACCCACACTATTTGCAATTCTACCACTGAGGTACTCCAATTAGTACTCAGGGAGTTACCTCACCCCTTGTTACCGGCTTGGGAATCTTTTCCTAGAAAAACTCTCTCCTCCTGACTGGAATGAGACCCAGGGAGTCTGTATTCCCACAGCTTCTACCTCTCCTGCCTCAGACTCAGCCCTCCAGTGAACTCCTGTCTGTTTACCTTCCTCAGACGCTCAATGCCATCTTCCTTTCGAAGCTGCGAGGCTCTTTCCTCTTGCTGTGGACGGTCTCCTCAGAACAGATGTTCAATTCAAATCAGATTCTCTCAGACAAACCCTCTCCTAATCCCTATCTCCCATCTCAAATTGAGCCCTCTCTCTCTCAAACTAAACCCTCGGTCCCTTCTCTATCCCTGTCTAACTCTGTCCCTCAAAAGCTGCTCCTTTTATTTTTCCCTCCAAAATGCTGCTCCACAAACAGCCCCCCCCCCGGCTAGCTGTCTTGGTGGTCATCAGAGAGAAGCTCCAGCCCTCCGGGTGCAATTCTGAAGGACTTCATCACCAGACTTTGGTCTGGTTCCGCTGTCTGTCACAAATACTATTATGTTGATGGTTATATGCAACAAGACCTTCTCAGGGGTGGCCTCACAGCTGTGGAATTTCATCCCATGTGAGGTCAGGCAAGCCCCGCCCCTGGATAATTTTAAACAGGCCTTTTTATACCCTTCAGAAGCTAATTGCAAATATTGCAGTATAAATGGCATTGCGGCCTAGTTTCTAAATAGGCTATTTGCTATTTCCCTGCTGGCTTTTAGAAAATATGGCATAGATATTTTAAATGGTTTTAAAATTTGTTTTGAAATACAAATCATTCTCAATTTGATTTGAGTGTGGAGAAATTACCGTTTAAAATGTGTTTCCTGAGACAGGGTTTTTTTTTTTTTTAAATAAGTTTGCTGTGGATGTGGGGTTATGTGAAGGATTAAGTTTAAAATACCATGAATCTGAGGGTAGATGGCAGTTGGCAGCTACTCAGTTGCAAAAAGAATGGTCATGGAAAAGCGGGTTCTTTTTATATGGACCAAGAGGATTGTGAAATTTCACTGGGTAGAAATTCTTGGTCACTTATTGGACACAAACAAAGTGGTCTGGTGAGGGGGTAGAATTATATGCCCCTCAAATCTGACTGGTTGGTTGCAAGTGTAGGCTGGCTGGAACATAAAAAGAACCATTCTCAATGTATTTTTGCTCTGCTACACATTTGAAAAGGGCGTGTTTATTCTTCCGCTGCTGCTGATGCAGCTGCTTCTGCCATTTTCATCCCGCACTATTTCAGTTACTTTTGAGTTGAAATCTGACAAACATTTTTTGTGCTTGCTTTGCACCAGGAATGCAATGTTGGGGTAATTTGCAATGAATAATACATTGACATTTTATTCTCCTGAGGAAACAACTTTATTTTTAATTCTTTGTTTTGGTGTGCTCATTTGAGGCTGGAACATTTTCTACACTTAGCTGCAGGAACCGGAATAGCTGGTTGTACCCTTCTGCTCCACTTATTAGGATCCCAGCAATAAAATTGTCTAATTTCATATCTACTCCCGTATGCCCCTCCTTTACTGCTGATGTAATTATTTTAATTAAAACTGCCCTGTTCCCACAGGCTCAGGCAAACTTACTATTAATAAAGCAATATTTCCTTTGCTTTTTGCTTATCCTCGTTTACTTAACCTCCCTACAAATACTTTTCATTGAAATTATTTTAAACAAAATCTTTAAAACTGTCCTTTTCCCCCCGCGGGGGGGGGGGGGGAGGCAGGGAAAATGAAGCAGGCACTGGGTAGAATGTGCTGATTATTTTGTTCCTATCAGCATCCTACTGGCTGCATATCGAACCAATGGCAATCTCCAAAGGCAGCCACAGACAGGTAAGCAATGCCAGTAGCCCAGTCTGAATTTAACCAGTGCAGGAGTAACCAAAAGCAAATGGCCATTTCCTGCTAGCTTTGGCAGCCTAGCAAAAGCTGGTAAAAGTCTTTCTAGAGACCAATGCTACCTGGGTAAGCAGAAACAATGAATCACAGAGAACACCCAAATTACATCCTTGCCTTTCTTTAGCTCTCTCCATATTTTCACCCCTGTCTTTGTACCATTGTTTCCAGTTCTATCTCTCCCCATGAGCTTCAGTCCTCCAGTTTGAACCAGCTCAGCCACCGGCTCTGCCTACTCTTCCTTGCTACCTCTCGTGCCTACTTCCAAGAGTATCTAGCAAACGGGTAGGTGATGTGGTGCCCTCCAGATGTTTAGTGGACTTCAACTCTCATCAGCCCCAGCCAGCATCACCAATGGGCAAGAATGATGGGAGATGCACTCCATTGGTGATATTCCATTAAATATTTGCACCAGGGCAATGGGATTTCCTCCCTCTCCTCTCCTCCTGTGTGACCTGAACCGTTACCAAATCTGCTCTGGAGGGTTGGAGGAACCCCCAGTACAGATTCTGGGGATACATGGTGTGTGTGAGAACAGTACAAGGAGAAATCTTGCATTGGAGGAATGTTCTCCTTATTGTTAGGTTGAATAGAAGCCCATTACACCAAGAGGGCACCATGTTGGCTACCCCTGATCTAGACAGTGCTCCCTTTTTGTCTTCATTCAGATCCCCACCTTTAAGCTTCACCTTGCCAGTAAAACCTTTGGCCTACCCTCTTAAGTCACCATCGCCGGCTAAATTTTAAGCTGTGTTTTTATCTTGTGTTCTCATCCTGTGAACCACACTGGGAAGGGAGGTATATACAGTGGTGCCCCGCAAGACGAATGCCTCGCAAGACGGAAAACCTGCTAGACGAAAGGGTTTTCCGTTTTGGAGGTGCTTCGCAAAACAAATTTCCTATGGGCTTGCTTCGCAAGACGAAAATGTCTTGCGAGTTCCTGCAGGGTTTTTTGCCTTTCCCCCCTTTTCCCAAGCCGCTAAGCCGCTAAACAGCTGATCCGCTAAGCCGCTAAACAGCTGATCTGCTAAGCCGCTTATCAGCTGATCCGCTAAGCCGCTTATCAGCTGATCCGCTAAGCCCGCTAAGCCGCTAATAGCGCTAATCCGCTAATGGGCTTGCTTCGCAAGACGAAAAAACCGCAAGACGAAGAGACTCGCGGTACGGATTCTTTTCGTCTTGCGAGGGACCACTGTAAATATAAATAGTAGCAGTAGCAGCATCTAAAGTACATGTATTCATTCATACCCACCCCTTGCCCCTTAACATCAGCTTCTCTCAGCAGAAGCTCGTCTTTTGGGCTTAACTCTGTACAGCAGCACATAGACTGGTAAGATTTCAACCAGCGCTGGCAACAGGGCTCTATATTGTTACAAGTTCCTTAACATATACAGTATCCCAAGCTGCCTATGGCTGGAAACGAGGATACTGGACTTTGATGGGCTATTTGCTTCACCTAGTGTTCATTGCAGTTTGAATCTGAAGCTGCAAGCAAGAACCGACCGCAACCAGTGCACAGAGTTGGTGTTTGGTGTTGCCGCAGTCATCCCCACCGTTAAGGAGAAAAGTCCCAACTGATGCAACAAGCTGGAAAGATGAAATGGCACAAGAGCATTTTGAAAAGCGGATGAAGACGATGCCGCGAAAGAAATGCATGAGCCAGGTGGGAACACTCAGTAAGGTGTCGGATAGGTGTGAAAGGATGAGATCCATTACATTTAGAACAGGTTTAAACATATTAAAATTCTGGACCCACTTTCAATAAGGCACAGGATCCATGTTTGTTTGTTTTTTCTTTTATCATATACCACCCCCCCTTTTTTTACGCCCTTACATTATCCAGAGACACAGAAAGAGAGAGGAAGCTAAAAGTATATTGTTTATAATCAGAGCACAGGTTGCTTTGTGGACAAAAAGAACTAATTTTAACTATATAGTTTCAAAATTCTGAGGGGTAAAGAGAAAAATCATATATTGTTTGTTTGCAGAACTCAGCATAGCTAAAATTGTACAATCCTTCTAGCAAAGCTGAACATTTAAAGCCAAGTTTTAAAGCCAAGCCAAACAGAATGAGCCCCACAAAAAGCCAAAGCCAACACAGATGGCATTAACGTTATAAAAAAGAGACTACTTGTTTAAAAGCCTTTTTATTTTCCTTCACCATTATTGTTTTACAATACAAATTTCACCTTGTTGAACACACAAAAAAACCCTACAGAAGATAACTCTGTTTCACGTAAAATACAGAATGAATATATATATTTTTATATAGATAGATAGATATATGCTTCTTCATTCTTAAAAAACTATTTTGTTCTGCACATTGGCAAGTATAGGATAGAATACTTCCCCCAGACACAATATGTATGGCAGGACTGAAATTTTAGAGTTACATGCAGTTTCTGCACAATTCTGTTTTCAAGAAATCAATTGTTTTTCAACAAATTTTTCATTCAGGGATGAGACATTGTTTATAGTTTGATTTTTGATTTGCTAATCATTTGGAGAGAAAAATAATCTTATAAAAAGGAATCCATAGCTGTTTTCTTGCTATAGTTAAAATCCATGTATGGAATGGACAATAAAATAATTTAAGAAGCAAATTTCACTCTAACCTCTCCACAATATGTGAAGACTGGATTATGGTATTTGGTTTTTCTTCCAATTCAGTCATCTGAACATTGCAAGCAGATTCCCAATTTAATTTAGATATAAAATCAAAATTTAGTAATGTATACAATACATATAATATTTGTTTCATGGAATACTTTATTTTAAATTAAAACTTGTAAAGACTGCCTACTGACCATACTATCAAGACAAGAAAGGCACTAGAAACAGATACATCTCTCTCCCAAGAAGCTTTTTTTATTTTAACTCTTTTCTCTGACATGTAAAAATCTTTTTTAGATTTTATTTTTACGCATATCATTTTGAAAAATAAAGTTAGGAAATACTTAGAAAAATCACTTTACAACAGAATAATTTTTTTGCACTTTTTGACACTGTCACTGCAGATTTACAAAATCAAAGTTTACCAAACCTTTCTGTGTCTATCATTAGTAGCTTCAGTGAAACAGGTAGAAAGATTCCTGTATATTATTATCCCAATCAGGTATTTAGAAACCTTCATATAGACATTTGCTAGAAAATGGCTTACAGCCCAATCTTTGGGGCAAGAGATATGAAAATTATGTTTTCCCAAGAAAATAATACGCTTTGTTCCCAGACGAGACTGGAAAGACCAGAACTTATGATATAAAAGCCTCTTTTTCTGTTTACGCTGCTGCATCATATACAAAGAAACATGGTGATGAGCAATGCAAATCCAAAATCTATTAACAAGAAATGTATACAGTGCATGATAATTTACGGTTTCCTTATTGTTGTCCATCGCAGATCCTTTGGAGAGAGAAAAAGATCACAGTGCTTACCAGGTAAGAGGCTAGATTACAGTCAAGGTAATTGGTTAAAAGGTAGAGGAAAGGGATTAGTTCAGTTTTTATGGCATCTCTTCTTGCGGAGTTCTTAGCACTTTTGGACAGTTCTTTTGCCATCTCTTCTTCTTCTTCTTTTTTGTAGCTGTTATGTGTCATTCACCAATCTGCTGTACTTAGGCTGTCTACCCAGTCGGAGAGCTTGCCAGGAAAATGGCCAGTGGTAAGAGCGTGGGACAATGCCCGGAACATTCTTTTCAAAGTACTGGAAGGGTCTATACCACCACACTCGTGCAAGGAGGTTTGTCTGGGAAGCTTCTTTTAGCACCTGCAAAACAACAGTGTTTACAAATGAAGCCTCAATAAAGGAAAACCAGCAGGCGGCAGTTTATTTGCTCTTCCAATATATTTCATGCCTGAAGCACATTATTAGGGTCCCATTATGACTACTACTTTTTGGGGCTGGGGGACAGAAGAAACACAGAGGAGCGCTTGCTATGTACCCCATCACACCAACAGAAAAGAAGAAGAGTACAACAGAAGTGGCACGTGCAAACTATGATTCAAATGTGCTTTGCTTCAGGAACTCTTTTTCCTTATCATATCTTGTTATATCTCGAGAAGCAATCAATGTTTTTGCATAGTATCTATAAATAATGGTTTCACATCTTAGAACAAAAAAACAAACAAAACCCCTGTCCCTGACTGTTTCACAAGTAGGAAAGCACCGAGCAGGAAGTACTTAACATATTCAGGACAAGCCTGAAAGGCAGATATGAGTAGCCAAACTTGTTTGAGCTTGTTGCTTCTCACTCTCCCACCCAAGTCCCCTCCTCATGACAGAAAGTGTGAATGCACACATATATAATTTTTGCTTTCCTAGAGGGTCTGGATAAAAAATCAGATCCAGTGCAATAACAAATGTATTGGAATAGGTCAGCTTAAGCTGTTGGGGGAAGACTCACTTGTTGGTTGGCCATTGTGTGATACCACCAGAAAAGTCTTGTAGTGATGTAGTAAGCCACCACCACATCCACAGTGTAGTGGTCGTGAGCTAAGAGGATACAGAACATCCCCACTAAGCTGAGAGTCCAACAAACCCAATGATACCACCAGAGTCGCCGAGGTGAATCTGAAGGCAAGGAAAGGTGGAAAGCATTAATGCCATGCACACAGAACATTCTCTTTCACAGGATAAAGAATTAAACACAGTATCATAAGCTGAACATCTTCAAATGGGATAACCCCCAGCATTCTGTGGAATGGAAAGAGGATAGTAACAATATCATAGATATCTGTGGCCTCAGAACTCTAGCTACCATTGCCTCCCTTAGGGAATAGTGCAGCCATTCAAATGAGAGCTCAATTTAAGCATGCATTTCTTGTTTACTTACTATTGCTATCATTGTCACTACAATTTATTACCTGCCCTTCTTCACCCCCAAGCCCCAGGGTGGGTTACTACAATTAAAACACAGTATTAAAAGCAGTTTAAAGCAATTTAAAATTGCCAGACACACTTCCATTGGAAGGGAGTTTCACAGCCTAGGGTCTGCCACAGATAATGCCTCTCCCTGGACCATCACCCTCCAAGCTTCTGAAGGCTGTGGAAGGGTGCTCCCTCCAATGATCTTACTATCGAAGACAGTCTGTAGGGAATGAGGTGGCTTTTTCCCAGGTATTTGGGGCCTAAGTCATTTACGACTTTAAACACTAACATGAACACATTAAATTGGGCCCAGAAACTTACTGGCAACCTGTGCAGCTGTTTTAAATGGGTCATATGAGATCTGAAGGGAACCACAGACCACTGCACTCCCTCTATCTCTCCCGCAATAATTGTTATCAAGCAGGGCTAGCAAAGTGGTCTGAAGCCAGACTGGAATGGATCCAAATAACTAACTTCCTCCAAGCATACCTGAAGCTGGACTGCCACCAGCTTCTTGAGCACCTTGGTGGAATGGGGTGGGGTGGGGGAATGGGGTGTTTGCAGGCTTTATCAATGGTGTTTCAAATATATGCAATTTCACTTACACACGCAGTGCCTCAGAACATAAATGGGAATTGCCTGTATACTGTACTAGTTTCCACTTTTAATAAGCAGTTACCAGCCATAAAGCATACAAAAACAAAATTGAAAGAACCAAAATGAATGGGATTCTCCAAGAATTACAAGTGTATGGGTATTTATTGATGCTTCAACTCTGCAACTGGTTTATAAACGGCTAATACTGAAATTAGGTAGCAGAGAATTAATCATGACAAAGGGAACCAAAAACTTAGGCTAATCTTCTACCAATCTCAGTTGCTTTAAAGTTGAATTGGTTTTCCCATTAATCTTGGCTGCAGATCAGAAGTGACTGAGCCAGCCGCACCAGACCAGCATAATTGTATTAGCATTCAGATGGGATGTCGGGTAAAAGTTTTATTCAGCAACTATTTTCCTTGGAAAATACATTAACATAGACTACACTCCAATCCCAGCAAACAAATATTATTAAGATGAGATGTGCCTTTCCTTTTCCCCCAGTTTGTTTTACACCATAAGTTGTTGTCATAATAAGAGAAGGATGGGAATGCTGTGCAATGAGTTTGGATAGAAGGGCTAAATTACGTTTTTATTCCCATTGTATGTTCCTCTAAAAACATGCTCAAAGGAAGACTAGCGTTCTTTGTTAAGAGTTTCTGTGTTTACTTTCATTGTTGGATATTTATTTCCACTGACATGCTTTTTAGCAAAATTATCAAGGTACAAAGCGCTAACAGCAAGGCAGCATTTTACAGTGTGTTCTCTTATTAACTAACATTTTAGTCCGAAACTGAAAAAGTCAAACTTACACTCTTTGATAAATAAGTATGTAAGTGTTAGCATAACTGTGTGACCGCTGAACAAGTAGTCACCACACAGATCGTGTGATCCTGTGATGGACAGCCCGCCTCCAGCAAGCATCTTCATTATCCTCCTCATGTGCGATTCCCAGTCTCCAAAGAGCTGATGGAAGGAGAGGGGGGAGGAAACATCAGCACATTTCATATTAAGATCGATACCATTTAGAATAATCTTATAAAAGAAAGCTTAATTTACATTCAGAACCTGGCAATTTTAAAAAAATAAATAATTCTTATTAGGCATTAGGACTCTATACCACTTAATGCATCATAGCATTCAATACATATCTTTTTTAAACACACACACACACACACACACACACACACACACACAGGATCCTAAGAAGCCAACAACCATGTCTTTGCATTTGTGAATTTTTCAGCAAGGGAAAGGCTTAAGAATTGAAATAATATCACTTTAATTATTTCAACTGCAAATGCATGAGTAATTAAAAATATAGGGTTGTATCAAACAAAGCCATCCCATTAGTGTTAGGACTTCTGCTTGCATAATTGGATTTCTTCTTCTTTGCTCGTACCTTCCCTGCCCTTCCCTCCAAATCAGCCCCAGAGGGTTGAGGAACCCCCTGAACATATTTGGGAGGCATTCAGAGAGAAGAACTCTGCACAGGCGCTAGTAGTATGACTTTGTTCGATACAACCCAAAGTCAAAAAAGCAAATAACTTGCCCCGAACCATCATTTGCTAGGTCTGAATAATTTGACGAAATAGAAATCAATTGGCATCTTCTTTAAAGAAGCTTGTTGGCTGATAAGAAATGGCTGATATGCATGTTATCCTCCGTGGCAACTATGTACATAAGGCAAGATCCAGCCAGTGTTGCACACTTTTAATTGCCAATGGTCTCACATGTTAAACACATGCCTATTAAACATTATAAATCTCGCCTAAAAATCATGATACTGGAATTCACAAAACATCTGGGATTCACATTGGCTTCTGAGATCATTACTCTCACTGCTATTACATTTTTCTCTCTCTGAGAGAGCTCCCTCTGCAACAAAATGAGCTAAAGATAATTAACAGATGCCTGCAGGCTGTAAGCAGCTCACCTCCAATGACCATGCCTGGGAGCATATCTTAACAGCAGATAAATGGCCATTCAGATACAATAAAATAAAACTAGCAAGGAATAGTGAAATGTTTATAAGTGCTCCCATTTAAAATCCTGTCCCTGCCCCCAACCGGGTGTGCATGGCTCACAATGTTAAATGATGCCCATTACTGTGTAGAAAAAGTGCTCCCGCTCAAGCCATGTAAATGGGTAACTTGTCTGCATTCCCTCAGTGGCTATAAAGGCATAATTGAGAATGGTTTGTAAACCCTGGCAGCACACTGTGGAATGAAAAGGAGAGATGTAGAGCTCCTCCTAGAAGAACAGCTGTTCAATCTTGTATCTAGCACTTGCCTTCTATAATATACAAGTGCTGGAACATAGACAATAAACCAATAGCAACCATGTGTGAGATGTTCCTTATAAGTACCATGGCTTCATATTATTTCAGCCAAATAGTAATTAAACTTGTCAAACTGCAATATCCAGTGGAGCCCTGCAGGCACTAACTCTGCATGAATCGGGTCAAAACAGATAAACAGGAAGCTCCAGCTGCCTCTCACAAGCTGCTCGCCATCATCTTGGATTCTTCTCACCCCAACATTAGTTCTACAAAATAATAAGGTTCACCTTTGGATATACAAGTATATACAAGGCTTGGTCTGCAGGATTTGTACATCAACCCCAATGACTATTTGGGCATCCAATAAAGACCTGCAGGTCCACTGGAATAGTATGCTAACCCCTTGACATGGTATATTTAGGAGCTCCTCTTTCTCTATCCCAGGGGTGACAAACTTGCAGGCATCCAGCTGTTGTGGGAGCCTCATCTGCTCTAGCTAGCATAGCCAATTGTCAAGGATTATGGGATCTGTAGTTCAGCATCATCTGTAGGGCCACTTCTCCTTAGGTTTGTTTAGAAACAGGGAGCTTTGCGATGGCAAGGCAAACAACGGACAAGAGATTCACAAAAACCTTGCTGCAAATGGCATGCACAGTGCTTGAGAAAACATTACGCAGTGAAGAATATAACTCTTTCCCGTTATTGTGTCTGCCCTCTATCATGCAATGAAGATTTATAGAGGATTGTTGAGGCTACTCCTCTTCCAGTGACAGAGTTATGGCATGTGTGTGGGATATTGTGCAGATAGCAACGCTTGCATGGATATAATCTGAAATGCCAATGGTAGAACAAGGTTGATGCCAGAGATAGCGACAACAACCTCCTGTCATGCTTGCTTGTACAACCAATGGACCTCATCTGTCCTGCTTGGTGAAAATCACTAAGCATCCCCAGTGCTCTACTGCATGGTATAAAAGTAACAATTGCCACTGAAGATGGTAGTCACAAACAATCCCATAAATTATGAACCAGTCTTTCGCATTTTCATTTCAGGGATGGTGACTTGATGGTTGCAACTCAGCCCCTGACTACCCTGGCTTTTCAAGGATTTTTATTTATTTATTTAGCAGGATTTATATACTGTTTAATCATCAAAACCTAAGTGAGTTACAAAATTTACTAATAAAACTCAGGTGTTCCAACACAAAGTTAGCCTAAAGGTTTTCAAAATAAAATCAAAGAGTTTTTAATATAGGCACTGTAAATCAAACTACATGTTTCAACACATGTCAAATGCATGTCTCTAGGCAGGCTGCCTCAAAAACAAACAAAAAAACAACCCTTTCTAGTGGTTGCTGAAAACAGTACAGCAAAAGCACCTGCCTAATATCAATGGGCAGGAGTTCCAAAGTGTACTGTAGGTGCCACTGCACTGAAAGTGATGATTCCCTGCAAGTTTGTCAGCACCTGTAGAAGTGGCGGTTCTATAGTTCTTGTCCAGGTTCTGGCCTAAGCACGAGGCAGAGATATAGTAACCCCTAGTATGAGTTGCATCTCTATACCAGCAGAGGGAAATGCTACATGTGTCTCCAGCAGACGCTGATGGTATAAGCACAGGTTAGTCCTAGTAATGTCTGAAAACCATGTTCAGAATGTGGCAATAGGGAACTCCCTACATTCTGGGAATGTATACAGCTCTATCCTTTGTAGAGAGGAAGTCACCGGTAGTTGTGCTCAAGCTCCGACGGTGCTGATCACCTTTCAAGAGGGCTGGTGGGAATGCGGACTGCCTTCAGAATGACAATCATATGACTGCTCTCAAACTGAACACAGTTTGTTTCAGGTGATCCAAGGAAGGTGGTACAGTGGTACCTCGGGTTACATACGCTTCAGGTTACAGACTCCGCTAACCCAGAAATAGTACCTCGGGTTAAGAACTTTGCTTCAGGATGAGAACAGAAATTGTGCTCCGGCGGCGTGGCAGCAGTAGGAGGCCCTATTAGCTAAAGTGGTGCTTCAGGTCAAGAACAGTTTCAGGTTAAGAATGGACCTCCGGAACAAATTAAGTACAACAAATTAAGTACTTAACCTGAGGTACCACTGTACTAAGCTAAATTCTGATAGAACCTGTTTATTATCAAACACTACGGCTGAGCAACAAGCAATACTGATCAGCCGTGAAAGAACTGTTGCCAATTCTCCTTGGCCAGCGATTCACAGCTCACCCTGACTAAAGTTTTCCAAATCTTTGGGAAAATAAAGAGCAAGATTTTAGACAACAATAACACAAAGGGGGGGAAAGTTACCTTTGGAGAACAGTTGAAATGCATGCCAGGTACCGGGAGGGTAGTAACATACATCGTAATACACCGATACAGGTACAGTGTGCCAACTATACAAAAATATCGCCTGCTAATAATGGACCTGGAGGAAAAAGGGAGGAAATTATGCATCACTTGAAGTTCTTCAGGATTGTGTTTTCAAGGCAAAATGAGCATGGTGCTCTAGATGCAATTTATGTGCTCTAGGACAATAAATAATTCATATTCATTTTGGTAAATGAAACATTCATTTAAAAACAAATGGAAGCTATTATTCTCACTTAGTGGAATAGACCAGAAAAATCAAGATAGCAAAGGCAGCAGGGTAATCGGTTCCAAACATTCCCTCCTAACCTGACCAAGAACTGAACTGTGGGCAGAATCATCCAGATATCAGCAGGCTATTGGACAAAGGACAGGCTGTAATCTGGGATCCAGCTGAGGGGCAGAACCAATGGCATGTGGTGAATTTTTGCATAGGGGAACAGTCAGGGCCAGAGGTGCCAGCTTGCAAGGCAGATGACGTCACGCACATGAGCATCGTGCTTCCCTCTGGCAGGATGCTGGAGCCCTCCTGCTTCCTTCCCAAAGCTGGGTGGGCTTTGGGAAGGTGGTGGGCAGGCTTTTGGACCCTCTGGAGCATCATGCCTCCCTCCTTAAGCTGGGTAGAAGCTTCCCAGGCTTTGGGAAGGAGACGCCAGGGGAACATTTAGGGGACTAGCCTAGTCTCCCTAGTCCAATGACCGCATGCCACTGGGCAGAACCCGCCTCTCATTCCAGACACTGAGATCTCAAGGGGCAAAATACAGCCTAGACTCCAATTGGGTCCTTAAATAAATGCCTTTATTCTCCCCATGCCCCTGTAAATGAGAGGCTGTCATTTATTCCTTTGCAGAAAGGTGAAGTGCACTGGAGGTCCAGTATGACAATACTCCTGCAGAGGAAGGCAACAGGCTTCCATGAACATTGTGCAGAAGCTTCTGTTTCTCCAATATATCAATGTGAACCATTTGTTTCTATGGAAGAAAGAGGCTGAGAGGAGAAAATCAGGAAGACCTGAAGATAGGCTCACCTATTTCCTCAACAACCCCCCTCCCTGTTTACAGAAACAACTTTCTTTCACATAAGCCAATAAAAGGCATTCAAGAGAGAAAATAAATGTATCTTGCAATGTTTATGGGCACCTCACTTGTTCTGTACAGGCCAATTTTAAGTGCAGCCAGCCAATTAGGAAGTATAGCTTCATTCTAGGCCTTTTTGATATCTACGCTAAGCTAGCTTGGAACATAAATAAATATCACAAGACATTAAATGCCATTTATTGCTATTCTTTTAACATTTGGAACTAGTAAGTACTTTATACAGTATATTAGAAAAAAATATTATGAAACACATTTTGAAGTTTTCTTTATAGCCTTATAAGGCAGAATTTCAGCTGTACTGGTAGCAAAGTGTGGTTATAAACAATTCTCATAACATTCCAAACTATCTGTGGAGAATTTTTATTCTTATCTCTTAGGAAGTGAAGATAATGACCTGAGAACAGAGGATATACTCACGGAATGAATATATGTGTGTGCATGCGCAAGCACAAGCACACGCACGCACACACACACACTATATTGTGTATAATGTACACATACAATTGTGTTTGAGATGTAATGTAGATAACAATAAACAGGATCCAAAACGGCATGGGACTTTAGGCTATTTTCTCTTAAGTGCAAACATACACTTCATAACCGAGGCCATATCTCATACTGCTTTTGCAAATCCCCCTCCTGCCTCCCCAGTTTTTAAAATGCCATGCCATGAGGCAGGCGCTGCTATGCAAAAAGCTTTATTAGATGCACGGAGCTATCTACATACTGTTCTTTGTGCACATGCTATTTTTGAAATACAATTGAATCTTTCCCTCATAAAACACCAACACATTTTAAAACTAAAGAAACGAACAAAAAATGAGGCTTGAGATTGCATTTGTGCAAGCAGCATTCTAGAGGGGAATCATGCTGCAATACTACTATAAAGGGCCCTCTTCCTCACGCCCTTTAAAAGCAAGAGTGACCGTCTTTTTCAGCCAGGTGGCAGCACTGAGAGTTGGCCAACCCTCTGACAGCAGCATGTCAGCAACAGGAATTGCTAAAGGGGCCAATGCACACTCACACATGCACATGTGCTGACATACACACACCCCACACATTCTGATGCCGCCGCCACCATCCCTGGAAGGAAAACTCCCTCCCTCATTACCTAAACCTCTACAGCTTTCTTTTTAATGGTGCTATGCCAGAGAGAGAGAGGAGGCACTTTTCCAAAGTAAGGTGAGGTGCCCAATTTTGGCAGAGGAAAGGCTGGCCGCTATAGGCACTTTCATGGGCCTGATCTGGCCCAGGGGTCATAGATGTGCCATGTCTGCTTTAAGGGCTTCAGCAGATCAGGCACCAATGATCTAGCTGCATGAGATGCCCAAGTGCTTTCCCCTCCTGAAGGCACACCATGCAGCAGCCTGGTTGAAGTTAAGCAGGTCCATGTATTAACTGGATGGGACACTGCCAGGGACTCCCATGCAAACTGCCTTGAATTGCATGGAAGGAAGGAAACAAACAAAATGAATAAAATGGTCCTTTGATACTAGAGGAGAGCAACAAAACTAGTATGGAGAAGCGTCGTCATCCTGTAAGGAGAAGGAGGGGTAAATTACCAATGCAAGTGAGCAGTATTGGGGCTGGTGGGAAACTTCTTTCTAAATAATTACTTACAAGCCAGGTTAACATCTTTGTATAAAAAAATCCTTATATATCTGTTTAACATACAGATTTCATAAAATTACTGTTCTTGCCTCTGACTGTATTTAACACGTCTCTCCACCACATTTTACAAGCCAGGCTCATTATTAAAGAAGCAGAGTTAACTTGAAAAAAATAAATCAGCAAACTATAAAAAATAAAATAATATTAGTATCTGGGACTGAATAAAATATTATCAAAATATGTATGTACTTACTTGTATTTTAAGAGCAGCCACTGAACTGCCCAGAGTCCTACAAGGATCAAACCATTAATTTCACAGATAGAAAAGGCCCATTGAACTCGACTAAAGTGATCAAAAAAAGCGTCTGGTAGGGGCGGATCCACCTCCTTGGGAGGCACTCGTTCATGGACAACTGAGATTGTCACTGTTGTAAGGACTAGACAGCAAAGTGCATAAAAGAAAGCCAAAAATGTCTTCCCCCATTCCATGGGATACTGAGAACGTTCCGGCTCTGGCATGTGGATTTGTATCATATCCTTCCTGTACCCATTTGGCATTCCATTTGGTTTGCTTTTGCTGCTGAAACCATTTTCATTGCTGGGGGCCTCTGTACTGATGACCAAGTGGCCGTTGGCATGCCCGTTCTTGTGTACCTCAATATGGTGCTCCATTTTCAAAGTCTCTATCATGTCCAGCAAACGTTGGCCATTGTCCGAAGACACACGCGACAAAGGGGGCTTCTTGAAATCCTCCTTCGTTAGGTTCACCAAGTCCTGCCCAGTGAAGTTCTTCAATGGCTCACAGTATTCTGGCACAACATCTGACAACCAATCGACCACTTCCTCGCATGACCAGAGTGCGATTTCTTTCATTTCGTCCAAACACTTGCCTGCAGTCTTAAAAATCACGTTTAAACAGGACAGTTGTCACTATTTTTGCTTAACAGGAAGTCCTTCTTTGACTCGCTCATCCTGTCTAAAGATCAGTAGAAACCAGTTTTGCAGGTCGATGCACAACAGCTTCAAATCGCCTGGTACAGATATTGACATGTGGCATGTAAAAGGAATGTTCACTTCATTTTGCATTTGCCTTTCTACAGTTAAGGGAGAGAAAGAGAGAAATGTAGTTAGAACATTATTTTTTCTTACTGCTGCAAAAGACATGATATTCTGGCAATATTTGCTTTAATAGAATCAGATGCCTTTCATTTATTTATTATTTGTACTCACAACCTGCCCTTCACCAATGGTCCCAGGGAAGATTACAAAAAAACAACACAAAATTAAAGCAGCTAAAAAACTAAAATAAGCTAAAATTGTAGTAAAACCATAAAATAAAATCTATGAAATTAACAAACTGGCACAGAACATCAATTCAGCAGGAGGGATAACCCCTACTCAACCAAAGGCCTAGGTAAAAACATACAATGATTTGGGGGAGGGGGGACTCATTCCACAATTTGTAGCTTCTCTTAATTTGTGCCAGCAAATAATCATGGCCAATGTGTGTCAGTATCATTCCAACAACTTTGGATCAGGGATGGCATGAACTTGCTGTCTGAAGTAGAGAAAAAGGTAACCGGAGCCCCAGGCAGGCAGCTGAATCTTACTTTGACACTGGCAACAGGACAGCATCTGATAGTGTACCTGAGGGCAGCAAGATAGGGAATACAGGATGGCCACATAGCAAAGCATGTGGGTATGGGTATGGGTGTGGGTGTGGGTGTGGCTATGGCTGTATGTGACAAAAGGCAAAAATATACTGCATGACCCAAGACGAAGCAATTTGCCCTAAGTGGGAAGGGTTTATTCACTGGTGCAATCTCAATGCACCACAGGAGGTTAAGGGATTCCACCTGCGATGCCTTAAAATTAAAAGAAATTATGAAATTGTCATTCGGATCAATTTCTTCCGGCAAGTGTCGGGGTGTGGGTGGGAAAATCACTCTATTGAGAAGATGGTTTGAGATCACATAAGTACCAACAGGCAACCTGTTGGGAGAATCAGAACACAATACACCTTGGGCCGCAATTCTTAAGCATAGCTTTCCTTTAAAGTGAATTACACAGAGAATTGGGACGCGAGTGGCACTGTGGTCTAAACCAGAGTCTAGACCTTTCTGATCAGAAGGTCGGCAGTTCGAAACCCCACGACGGGGTGAGCTCCCGTTGCTCAGTCCCTGCTCCTGCCAACCTAGCAGTTCGAAAGCATGTCAAAGCACAAGTAGATAAATAGGTACCGCTCCGGCAGGAAGGTAAAGGGCGTTTCCATGCACTGCTGTGGTTCGCCAGAAGCGGCTTGGTCATGCTGGCCACATGACCCGGAAGGTGTACGCCGGCTCCCTCGGCCAATAAAGCGAGATGAGCGCCACAACCCCAGAGTCGGCCATGACTGGACCTAACAGTCAGGGGTCACTTTACCTTTACACAGAGAATTAAAGGGCGCTTTCAAGTAGAGGTTCTTAGGATGAAAGTGCAAGTCACATTCACTCTTCTCCAAGTCAATGAAGAGAACAAATGATGAAAATGGGTCCCTAGCCCTACTGTTGGAGTGGGGGGGGGGGGAGCCTGGAAGCATGTGGGCAGTGCATGAAGAACCTCAGACAGTCTACTGTTGCTGAACAGGGCATTTCACATCCACCCACAGAGACACATAGAACCCTTCTCTCTCCCTGACCCCCATGCATAAGGCAATATAGTCAGCTTTGTGAATAGTGAGACTTTTAAATATCAAGTCCCCCAAAGCAGCCCCCGCAACCACATTGCAAGGGAAAAAAGACTCCAGAAACTCTGGTTTTCAAAAGGTTCTGTGGCAGAATAAGAAGCTAATTCTTGGGGTTGGAACACCCGTGTGTGTGCAAATCCAAGTCTTTTATAGTGGGGTCGTTTGGACTACGGCAGTTCAAAATGAAATCTGTTTCTTTGGGATTTGTTTAGCCTTATGCTGGTTACTTCTCCCTTTAGAACAGCATGCTAGCTGAAAAATGACATCTGGGTAAATAATCTTGGATAAAGCAAAGTATTAACTTCAGTGGAGATACCAAGAGACAAGGGATTACACAAGGCTAACTTGCTGGCAGAGGAACAGTTTAATATTTTTCAAGAATTCAGCAGAGATGTCTGCCTATTAATTGTCTGTGCAATCCAAGTAGGTGAAAGGTTGGGTTGAACAGTAAGACATCAGATGAGAGCATGTGTTTGGAAACTGAGTGGGTGAAGAAAATGGGTGCAGCAATACTGAACCTGTTCCCATATAAACACAGTACAGTGGTACCTCGGGTTACAGACGCTTCAGGTTACAGACGCTTCAGGTTACAGACTCCACTAACCCAAAAATAGTACCTCGGGTTAAGAACTTTGCTTCAGGATGAGAACAAAAATTGCACGGCTGTGCGGTGGCAGCGGAAGGCCCCATTAGCTAAAGTGGTACCCCAGGTTAAGAACCGTTTCAGGTTAAGAACGGACCTCCGGAATGAATTAAGTTCTTAACCCAAGGTACCACTGTAGTAGGGACTCAGGACACACTGTTACTCAATCTATTGTTTGGAAGTTCGTGTAGATTCAAGTAAATAAAGTAAACATGTTTAACCAAGGAAATATATAAAGCAGAAGGCAGAAGTTTTCATTGAAAAATTGTGCTTGCTAATGTACGGTCTGATTAACTACCGTATTTTCCCCCCTATAACACACAGATTTTTTTCTCCTAAAAAGGAAGGGGAAATGTCTGTGCGTGTTATTGAGCGAATGTGTGGTCCCTGGAGCCAAATGGCAAAAAAAATCAGGCAAAAATCAAATCGCGCGTCTCGGAGAAGGGAAACCTGAAAAGAGGAAGCGGCTGCTTTCCTGCATTCTGCCTCAGGGTCTTATTGCCCACCCACCTCTGTTTCCTTGCTGTGTTTGCTCAAACGGAACAAAGAGCAGGGAAAGCCCCTCCCCTCCAGGCAAGCAGAGGGGAAAGCAGAATGTCATCTCTGTGCTGAAAACATGCAGGAGAGAGAGAGAGAGAGAGAGAGAGAGAGAGAGAGAGAGAGAGAGAGCGAGCTGGCTGGCTTGGGTGGGTAGGTGAGGGAAAACTTTTGCCTTCCTTTCCTCCCTCCCGTTATACTCCTCTCCTGCATTCTTAGCCAGCTGCTTCTCTGCACACCCCTCTCCTGCTCCTTGTCCATTCTGTGTTTTTCCTTCCCTCCCCACTTAAAATGTGGTTAAAAAGCATGGATCCACATGGATCCTCAGGATCTTTGCATTGGGTCACCCCAAATTCACCATCAGATCACATAGCATGTCCATGGCTACAGCCTGCCCCCCAAAAATCACGCACCCACTGTTGCCTGGGGCTGCAATGGTGCAAAAACGTGGTCACAAAACATGGATCCACATGGATCCTCAGGATCTTTGCATTGGGTCAGCCCAAATTCACCATCAGAGCACATAGCATGTCCATGGCTACAGCCTGCCCCCCAAAAATCACGCACCCACTGTTGCCTGGGGCTGCAATGGTGCAAAAAACGTGTTTACAAAGCATGGATCCACAGGGATTCTCAGGATTTTTGCATTGGGTCACCCCAAATTCACCATCAGATCACATGTCTGTGGCCACAGCATGAAGCACAAAAATGATACATCCACTGTTTCATTCAGAATGTTTTTTCCCTTGTTTTCCTCCTCTAAAAACGATGTGCGTGTTATGGTCAGGTGCGTGTTATAGAGCGAAAAATACGGTAGCCAAAATGGCCCAATGTAATTTGGTATCATGATTCTGATGACAGATTCTGCTTTAAGAAGTAAAAAAAAACCACATAGTTACATACTGTCATCCATATGCACAGCAATGGTAGCCAATATGGTGCTCTCCAATGGTTTTGGACTCCAACCCCCATCAGCCTCAGCCAGCATGGCTTGTAATTAGGGATGATGAGCAGTTATAGTCCAACAACATCTGGAGGGCAGTGTGTTGGCTTTACAAAGAATTAGAGGATAACTCCCTGGCCCAAAGGGCTTACAATCTAGATAATTAAAGAAATAAAAAGCAGTGGAAGAGGAGGGGAATAGAGGCAAGAATAAAGAATGATCAGTGACTAAACCGATTCATTCCTTTGATGTAATACATATGTAGGAATTATTCCTTTCATTATTGCTGTTTTGTTTTGTCACTTGCAGGTTTTCCAATTAACTATTTATTAGGGTTCTGGGTCCTTTTATATCAGTAAGGAGCTAAAATAATTTCTTCATTGCATTCTGTTAAACTTAAAGTTTTGCTCCTGTTGTAAGTTCTCCTCTCCAGAATTCTGCATCGTTGGTAGCAGTGTAGCACTTGACTGCATAGGCAATAAATAGGCTGTAGTTTACAAAAATGTTTCATTTCTTATTCTTCCTGCATTTCTGGTTCTACAGCTTCTCATGCAATTGGTGAGCACTAGTTCTAAAAATGGTTAGCTTATTTTCTTATGCTTGTTTCCATGCTTGTGCATTTCAGACATTTTTGTATATATAGCCCAAGAGAGTTGCCAAACTGATGTATCCAAAATTGTAGTGGCCTATGTCACATCTCTTCCCCAAAATTTATTTCAATGAAGCATTTTTAGGCATAATTTGTCCATGGTAAAATAAAAAGAATCTGACATGCATAAACCATGCTGTAATCTATCTGCTAGCTCAAACAAAACTCAAATTAATTCTGCAATAGGCTTTACCAATGTTCAAACTATCCCAGGCTGAGCCAATAATGTGCTGACAGCCTGTTATTTCTGTGAGCAAGGCTACAGAGCATTAAAAAGACAAAAGGGCAAAAGTGCATGCTTACTGTGAACACAATCAGTGGAAACTTTATTCATTTTTAAAAAAATGTGTCAGAGTGTTATTTCTTTGTAGACTACTTTCAAAACAACTGGTCTGTAAATGGTCACTTTCAGGAACCCTAGGAGACAAAGACAGGCGCTTGAAGAGACACAAAGTTTGCTCTGATCTTTCCCCATAACGGTTTCTATTAATTGCTTCATAAATGACAGCCAAACTAATGTGTGACTTTTCAAAGAGAACTAGTACACTACAATGTAATCTAGTGATTAAGAGAATGGGTTGTGGAATTGGTTATCAAAAGTGGGGTAGAGAGACTAGATTTTGTGGTGTACTGTACACTAGAATATGATGCAAGCAGCTGTTTTTATGTTTTCCATTCAGTTAAAAGCTTCTTCCTGTCAGCAACCTGGATCCAGTTGTTTCCATGGTCTTAAATAGGTAATCACAGAAAAGCTAATTTGGGGGAATTAGCAATATTACTGCTGGGAACTTTACTGGTGATAACTGTGCACACACAGAACAGCATTGGCTTTGAACGTGATGCTTACTACAAGAGATTTGGCAAAGACCAATAAGAACCCGATATTAGTGTGCCTGCTCCACGGAGCCAACAATAACCACACTGTTGTTGTAAGTGTGTATTTATTCATATAAAAAAAGTTTAAAGGTAGTAATGTGACAAAACAAAATGATTCGGAAGCAACAAAATGGCGCTACAACTTGATATGCCACTATATGTTGCCTGGTCTATATGCTTAGTTACTGTAGCAGAGATAAGACTAGAGATGGAGAGTCACCCAATTTTGAATTGTGAGGTGGAATCCTAAGAGCTTTGCTACAGGAAAAATGAAAGAACCAGGAAGAGAAGGAGCGATGTTAGATGCAATTGTAGAATTTTTTCCTGTCTCATGAGAGCCACAGAACTCTGGAAAAACAGGAAGGCGTCCAAAGGTTGAGATGCCATATTTATGCATCAGGTGGTAGGGAAACAGCTTAATTTCTTCACCATAACTTAAAGGTTCACTTTCACAGACAGGCAAAAGGAATCTTATTGAAGTAGGCCGCAGAATGGCAGCTATCGATCAGAATTCCTTTGCAAACCCTTTGGTGGCATCAGCCTCATCCTTTTGCTACCCATTACAACTTGGAGATAACAAGCAAATGCTGTTATAAGAATTACTGAGATGTTATACGTGAAGCACTTTGAGGACTTTGGGAAATTGCTTTTGAAGTGCAGTTTATAAAAAAATATACTACGGCTGCAGTTCTGTGTACATTTATGTTGAACCTTGAAGCAATTCATTACGAAGTAGCCTGCACAGCATTGGGCTGCATAGTGCAAACCTATGTACAATTACTTCAGATTAAGCCTTGTTGATTTTAGTGGGATTTACTTTCAAATTAAAACACACAGCATCTGGCCATCAGAATAAATCTGCAGGGCCTCAGAAGCATACATTTATTTTGTGCTTTGCCACCTTGGAGCATATTATGGATTGCTGAAACTCTGCTCCCTCACTTTTGCTGAACTCACTGCAAAAGATGAACAGGGCAAGATGAAGCATTTCACTGCTGTGCAGAAATGCAGTTAGTGAAGTTTTCTTCACTCAGCCACATCACTTTGCCTTAAAGGGAGACATAAGACACAGTTGCAAGTTATTTGCCATTTTTGCTATATTATTCATCCTGCACTCAGCTCTCACCTGTGGATCCTAGAAGCTGTCAGCATGCGACAGTGGCCATACCCTGGGATCGGCTTCAACTAGCTGGTTAAACCAGGTGAGGGTAGCCAATGGGTCTCAAACCCTCAGTGAGTTAGGGACATGCCCTGTATGCAAAGATAGACCTTGTCAGATGGAGCGGACAAGACCAATAGTGGGTCCAACAGTCAAGAAGGCAGTTTCTTCACATGCTGTAGAGCAGGCTTCCTCAACCTCGGCCCTCCAGATGTTTTTGGCTTAAAACTCCCTAGTTAGCAGGAGGAGAAGTCAGGGATGGTGGGAATTGTAGTCTCAAAACATCTGGAGGGCCGAGGTTGAGGAAGTCTGCTGTAGAGGGAAGTAAGGGGCAGATGAGGCTCAACCTTTTCCATCTAAGAAAAAGAAAACTCTGATCCTAAATCTATGCTGCCTTGTGGGATATCTTCAGGAGAAGAAAAACCTAAGGGGTAAACCATGGATAGGCAAACTAAGGCCTGGGGGCCGCATCCAGCCCAATCGCCTTCTAAATCCGGCCCGTGGACAGTCCGGGAATCAGTGTGTTTTTACACGAGTACAATGTGTGCTTTTATTTAAAAGGCATCTCTGGGTTATTTGTGGGGCATAGGAATTTGTTCATTATTATTTTTTTCAAAATACAGTCCGGCCCCGCACAAGATATGAGGGACAGTGGACTGGCCCCCTGCTGAAAAAGTTTGCTGACCCCTGGAGTAAACCCTACACAAATCTGGAGTGGACTCCCTAGGACAGTTGGATGGTGCCTTGTACACCTTCTTCCGGGCTGGTACCAAACATATTGCTCTGCTTTGCTTTCGACCACATCAGTGAGGCTGAGGGTATTGTCATCTGACAGCCTAGGACTTCCATACACACCGCCCAGGCTTGCACCCCGGAGAGGTCACTTTATTTCAGCTAATGCAGCAGTTTGACTTCACCCCCAGAGATGCACTCAGTTGTATCTTGAGACAGACGGATGCCAAGTATAACATTACCAATTTCCTTGACAGTTTATTGTGAAGCTAAAGGAGTTTGCGATACAAAAGAGTGAGTCACTGTAATAACACTAAACTGTCAACCTAAACCAAAGAGGTGATTCAGAAAAACCATGGCAAGCAAAACAAACTTCCTACTTCTTTACAACCCAATCAGCAGACTTTCCAGCCTCTGCCGTTTTAAAATGAAATGCAAGTAATTTAAAAATACTAACTGGAAATTTTCTTCACCCTAAGTATCCATATCAGTGTCTGACATTTGTCATTTTAAATACCCTTCCGAGAAGGAGAGTGTTTTAAAATATTTACCCCAAGAACCAGGTAAGACAGAGTTGAAGAAGAGAGACTGACTGCTATTGATTTACTATCTATTTAAGTCAAGGCTGAATGAGAATTTGAACTGAGATCTAAAACTACCCATTTTTCTACTCAATCCACTTGGCTCTTATGCATTTAATGCCTGGAATTGCATTGCAAGGGCAAACACAAAATAACAAACCCAACAAAGGAGTTTTAAGTGAAAGCCTAAATGACATTGGATTGATCTTTAAATGCACGTATGCATTACCTGGTGTATATGCAATGAACAAAAAAAAAATTTTTTTTTAAAAGGAGGAGAGAAGAATGTTGTCTTCTACCACAAACGTGAAGCCTACTTAAGGGCACAAGTATGTAGAAAAAGGCAACGTTTTCTTCGGGACTCCTATTCAGATAGCTCTCTTATAACAAAACCTGACAAAATTGTCCAGTTATTGGTGAACCAAAAGTAACACAAAATATCCACACTGCCTTTGCCAGCATTATTCCCCTAATCACATGACTCGTCTTAAAATTCCCAAGGAAATTTTACTTATATGAAACTTTCATCTCAAACCCACATGCCTAAAGCCATTCCATCACACCACTGTTCTGTCTGTAGGTTATGATGTATCCCTGCCTGTAATGCATGGTATCTATGGCTACATTACCTTGTAACATATTGGGACATGGTTTTGTTTTATATACGCAGTGTATGTAAATTCACAATGTATGTGGGATTACATGAAAGGTTCAGTTCAAAATACAAAGTATCTGTTGGTGGTTGTCACATAAGACTAGCCTGGGAAAAGTGGGTTCTTTTTATACTGAGCTGGAGGAATTGTAAAACCTCGCTTCTAATTGGCCTGCTGGACGGAAATTCTGGATCATTCGCCACACAGGAAAAGTGGTCTTATGAGGAGACAGAATTCTATGCCACTCAAATCTGATTGATTGAAGCGTGGGCTGGCAGGAACATAAGCAGACTGGGTCTACCACTGTTCAGAGTGTGTTGACCATAAGGAGAAGAAAAAAGAAAAAGCTGGGATAGAAGACAGAAGGCTTCTGGACGGACAGGAGGCTACTGAGGCAAGAAAAAACCAGGAAGTACAGTCTGCCCCCAAAAGAGCTGATTCACTGCCAAAGATTAGCAGAGAAACCATGAAAAGTCTGTGAGCAGTGAAGGGAGAGTTTATAGCAAGGAAGCTTCTGGAGCTGAACAGAGAGAGAAATTCCGGCAAGCCTGGCTGATAGGAAAACCAGCAGAAGCCCTCTGCACCCGATAGTGGTGATATCTGCATGCCTGAGGAAAAGAGACTATGGATAATTGGCACTTTTAGGAACTGCGTTTTACCAATCCATCTTAATTCAATTTCTGTATTTGAAAGCAACTGTCATTATAACAGTGTCGTTATAAAAGCAAGCATTAGTGACCAATTTAACTGCAGTATTGCCCTTATTTTACCCCTGCGGGTGGTAATAAATAAAGAACATTTCGTTGTTTTGATTTGCTTAAAAAGGGTGCTTGGCTACTGGGTTATAGTTTAACATGTCTGTAAACAGTAAAGCATAGATCACATGGTGGCAGTGCTTAAAGGGTTTTGAAACATACAATAATGGTGGGAGTATAACAGAAACTGTTTCATACATCTGATGAATCAACAGTGAGAAATAGAGGCTGTTTTTGCGCATATAAGAGGAAGTAATTCTCCATCGCAGAACATTATAGCGTGGCTGAATGGACCCTTATGATAAGAGAAGGTGGAGCTACACTAACAACACACTGCAGCCCTCAGCAAAATAACTTTGTAGGCTGGCATGCATGAGAAAAACAGGCTGAATATTGCTATCATATCTTAACACTTGTACAGTATAAGTAAAAAATAAATAAATAGCAATGCCAGTTTCCCAACAACTTCAGGGTATGATTATTTTCCTACCTAGTGTAAGAAAACAAGTGTTAAATGGTTCCAAAAAGTTAGCCACACTACTTTAATTTTGTTTTTCAACAGGATATGCTCTCCAGAATTAAGACAAGTCACCTAACACCCATTCTAACCACAATTTGAAAAGCACTAACAGGCTGCTAGGTCTTACCATTCATGCTAGAGCAACAATCCAGAAAGCACCAGGGGTTTGGCCTACTAGAGAATCGAATTTCTAAAGCAGCTTACCATGGACCTGGGATGAGGGGCAGGAGGAAAAAAGAGGAAGGAGGGAGGGAGGGAGGGAGGGAGGGAGGGAGGGAGGGAGGGAGAGAGAGAGAGAGAGAGAGAGAGAGAGAGAGCTGTTGCTGTTTGAGGGGAGGAGAGTGTGTGCCTCCTAGCTAGTCACATTGTTCTCTGGGTTGTGGCCAAGACTTGAGCTTAGTTTTGCAGCTTAGAGTTGCTTGAATTGTGTGCTTTTACGTAACTTGAAGCTGGTCCTGAACAGATATTACGGCTTCAACCAGTTATACTATCTTTATTCCCTACTCACGTGGAACTGCAGTGATTTCAAAAGATCACCACATATGTTGTGGATACTGAGAATGAGCCATAGGCGCAGGAGCAGATGTCAGTCATGTGGACAGTAAGGGGGGAGGTGCAAAAGGGCAGACTGTGGTGCTTCTCTGGGACAACAACTATGGCTGCTTCTAATTACATCACTGCCCACAAATTATCCTGAAGACATTGCCCTGTGGGTTTCTGGGAGTGGCATCTGAAATGCTAAAGATTAAGAACATAGCACAGCCTATTTCCACCCTCTTTAAAAAAAACAACTTGAGACTTCAGATTTGTCCTGGCTCTTTTAACTTTAGCATAATATTTTATGTGAACCTGAACAGTTTTCCTCCCCCCCCCCACCTTGAGCCTCCAATGTGTTGGCCCCACAGTGACCAAGTGTCCTACACTACAGATGACAGTCCTGTGTTGGGAGGGCTGTCCAGTCCAAGTCCAGTTTAATAGACAGATAACTTTCAAAGGGGAGAGCAAAGGCCCTGAACCTTCCCATTAACAGCTAACATCAGGACATCAGACTGAGAAAAAGACAGTGGTCACCTGTTCAGAGTCTTATTATTTGCTATTGGCAAGGTATATAATATTTCTACGTATAGTAATTCTTTCTAAATTTGTGTGTGTACCTGTAAATTAGCACCTGCACATTTTACATAGTTCTGCGCCCTCTTTTGACTTTTTTGAGGATGCATTTCTTCCTTTTCATGGCAACACAGAAGGAAAGGTTTATCCTACATCAAGCTCAACCAGCACAGTTCCCACTCATCACAGAGGATCCATATTGTGCATGCACTCCTATCTGAAAAAAGTGTTAAATCTTTTAAGACTATTTTACTAATGTTTAGCTATAAAGACTACCTCACTTCATAATCTCTCCTTATCTTCAACCAGTCCAGTACTCAAGCCTTCTTCAAAAGATGAGCAAGACCTCTAAAATGTTTGGGGAAAGCAAATTTACTATGGTTTTAACTAAAGTTACATTCAATGTCTATTGATATTTTTAGTGCTTCTAGATGGAGATTTTGCTTGTTACTCATAAAGCAGCCAACGCTGAACAGCATTTTTCCCGCAATATCTTCAAATTCAGCAAGACACTATGCAGAAACGTAATAGACTCAAGGCACTTTGGAGTACTAAAATTGCATTCGCTCGTGTTCATTTCGCTTACAAAATATATGTAGCTGCAGTAAGTGAAGAATTCCCATCAGGAATTGCTAATACTACCTAAATTGTTTAGTCAACCATGGAGACAATGAACCTCATACACTAGTTTGAAGTTCACAGACTGTGAACCATTGCTAAGGTGTTGGCCATTCCTCGCATCCCAACACCTACACTGCATTTGAAAATGCTAAAAATACAATTGTGCCATGGCATAATCCTATTATGCCGTGAGTCACCAAGTGACTATTAAAGACACAGCACAGTCCTAAACAAGTTAACTACTAAAGTATTAGGGCACCCTTGGCTGGAATCCTTTATACAGAGATTACAGCTGACCCAGATAATGAAGACAGCTTTGTTAAGGAAACCAGGATGAAAGAAACACGCCGACAAAAGTGCCCATTAAACAGCCAGTACAATGGACCCTGAAACCTGTTCGCTTTTGAAATTGTCCACTATTGTAATGATACAGAAAGTGCACCCTAAAGAGAAACAGTGATGGCAACTTCTATATTCTAAAACATACAATGGTAGAGAACAGAGGTAGGCAACCTAAGGCCCAGGGGCCAGATGCGGCCCAATCACCGTCTCAACCCAGCCCGCAGACGGTCCGGGAATGAGTGTGTTTTTACATAATAATAATAATAATAATAATAATAATAATAATTTATTTGTACCCCGCCCATCTGGCTGGGTTTCCCCAGCCACTCTGGGCGGCTTCCATAAAAACCAAAGATACAATAAAATATCACAGATTAAAAACTTCCCTGAACAGGGCTGCCTTAAGATGTCTTCTGAATGTCAGGTAGTTATTTATCGCTTTGACATCTGATGGGAGGGAGTTCCACAGGGCGGGCGCCACTACCGAGAAGGCCCTCTGCCTGGTTCCCTGTAGCTTTGGTTCTCGCAATGAGGGAACCACCAGAAGGCCCTCGCCGCTGGACCTCTGCGTCCGGGCAGAACGATGGGGGTGGAGACGCTCCTTCAGGTATACTGGGCTGAGGCCGTTTAGGGCTTTAAAGGTCAACACCAGCACTTTGAATTGTGCTCGGAAACGTACTGGGAGCCAATGTAGGTCTTTCAAGACCGGTGTTATGTGGTCTCGGCGGCCGCCCCCAGTCACCAGTCTAGCTGCCGCATTCTGGATTAGTTGTAGTTTCCGAGTCACCTTCAAAGGTAGCCCCACGTAGAGCGCATTGCAGTAGTCCAGGCGGGAGATAACTAGAGCATGCACCACTCTGGTGAGACAGTCCGCTGGCAGGTAGGGTCTCAGCCTGCGTACCAGGTGGAGTTGGTAGATAGCTGCCCTGGATACAGAATTGACCTGCGCCTCCATGGACAGCTATGAGTCCAAAATGACTCCCAGGCTGCGCACCTGGTCCTTCAGGGGCACAGTTACCCTATTCCGGACCAGGGAGTCCTCCACACCAGCCCGCCCCCTGTAGTAGAATATGTCCTTTTATTTAAAATGCATCTCTGGGTTATTTGTGGGGCCTGCCTGGTATTTTTACATGAGTAGAATTTGTGCTTTTATTTAAAAGGCATCTCTAGGTTATTTGTGGGTCATAGGAATTTGTTCATTTTTTCTCTCTTTAAAATATAGTCCAGCCCACCACATGGTCTGAGGGACAGTGCATCAGCCCACGGCTGAAAAAGGTTGCTGACCCTGGTGTAGAACAATATTGTTAAGTCTTAAGTAGGTTTTAATTTGCTTTTCTATTTATCACAATTTCTAAGCAACCAATCGGCACGTCCACACAGTGAAATACAACACCGCAATCATTATTCAAGTGAGAAAATTTTGTTCCTTGTTTTCTTTAACCGCTGCCTTTGCCATGTGCAAGTGCAAGAGGCACTTTGGCAGACTGGCTTCAGAGTGCTCACATTTGAGAACTCCCCCATGCTGTGTGATCAGAGAGTAAGGGGAGGCTATGATTACATGAAATCATAAGGAAAAAGAAAAGAGTCGGAACTTCATTAAAAGTCACACAGAAAGCAGCAACGTCACAACAGACCAAATCATACATGCCTAGATAAAGCTCTTAAATAAAACACTCACGTTTTCCCCCCTCCAGCTGCATTTCTCCATACAATGTGTACAATGCGCGACATCCGTAGCTTTTAAGAAAAAGAGGAGGAGGAGAAGACCTTACTGGGGAATTCGGTTCATCTGGAGGAGGCCTGTAACTTATGTGGGAGGAACTATGTACCGTTAGAGAGAACTTTAAGCCTATCGCCATTCACAAATGCTAGATTTATTTCACTGCAGCTTTCACAGATCAGAGAATGAGGAAGGGTGTGCCAAGAGAATGTAGATTACATGGTATGTTGGGTGTGGTGGTATTCAGCAAGCTCAGTTTTCCAGTGCTTAAAAATGGTGGGGCAGTTTTAGGATTAAAATATATTGCTTTTAATTTCTTTTTTGCTCCTGAAAAGTATCTGCAACCTAGATAATTAAAGCTGAGTTACAAAACTCCAGGTTTGAGTATCTTAAGTATATTAATGCGGCAATCCAAAATTCATTCCAATTCCTACCTATGTAAGTGTTTGCAGATGCTAAAGTTGCAAATTGAAAACACAACAGTCAGTTACTGTAAAGAAAGCCTTTATTTCGATTGGTTTTACAAACAAAGCTAATTCTTTTAAGAAGGGTGCAAAATCACAGAGAGTGGATTTTAAGGGGGGAAACTGAGAAAAGGCAATCCTATTTTTACCAAATTACTCTGTCAAAATATCAAACGATTACAGGGAAAAGGAGGTTTCTAAAACTGATCTTTTAAACCCAAGTTCCCTTAACAGAGACACATCAGAGGTCAATGGATTGTACTGTGGCATTCTGATCTTTTTGACAGTATAAGCACTTATAGACCACTTCATATTGTAATACTACTACTGTAGTTGCAGTTGCTACCTGCTACTAGTTAACACCTGTAACAAAGTCTGACTGCCATTCAATGTTCCTTTGCCACTACTGATACACACTTTCCTTTGGTCTTAGAAACACTTCTCCAATGCAACACTCCAGATATAACAGCTGTCCCCAAATAACTACTGTGGTTCTCAGGCATGACCCATCCCATTTCACCACTTGAGGCGAAACAGGAATTACCGCCTCCTGCCCCCTCCTGCTTTCCCACCAACATTGAAATGTCCCAGCTCTCACTGAGCTCAGCAAGCACTGGGGTGTTCCTCAAAGTGTTGCCTCTCAGCTTCTCCACCTTGGGTGAGGGAAGACTAGCAACAATGCTGCATGCTGGAATGCCTTCCTCTTGCCAGCAAGAAGGGGCGTTCCAGCAGCAGTGGAAGTGGCGAGGTGGGTGGAGTTCTGCCTCTCGCGCTTTGACCACCTGAAGCAGGTGGTTCTGCTCAAGTAAACATTCTCAACAGAAGTTACCACGATTGGTAGCATACCAATGGTGCAACAACTACTGCTAAAAATATTAGCACTTAAGGGAGTCAGCAGAAGAGGTAAGAAAGAGAAAGAGTCAAGAAGTAAAAACAATACATGGTGTACCGTAAATCATCAAAGTGCCAGCACACGTTCCTGAATAAGAATGAAAAAACTGCAAGTAAACACACACACACACACAAAGGTAGAAATTGTTCCATGTGTGGTCAGAGAGAATATCAAAGCAACTTCAGCCAGGCAACAAATAAATAATATTCATAGAAAATCATTTAGTATGGTAACATGGGGGAAGGAATAAACCAGAACTACAATTCAATGCATGTCTATAGAAAAGTAAGCCCCATTGACTTAAATGGGGTAATGTAAGTAAGCAATGGGACGCGGGTGGCACTGTGGGTAAAAGCCTCAGCACCTAGGGCTTGCCGATCGAAAAGTCGGCGGTTCGAATCCCCGCGGCGGGGTGCGCTCCCGTTGCTCGGTCTCAGCGCCTGCCAACCTAGCAGTTCAAAAGCACTCCCGGGTGCAAGTAGATAAATAGGGACCGCTTACCAGCGGGAAGGTAAACGGCGTTCCGTGTGCGGCTCTGGCTCGCCAGAGCAGCGATGTCACGCTGGCCACGTGACCCGGAAGTGTCTCCGGACAGCGCTGGCCCCCGGCCTCTTGAGTGAGATGGGCGCACAACCCCAGAGTCTGTCAAGACTGGCCCGTACGGGCAGGGGTACCTTTACCTTTAAGTAAGCAATATATCACTGGTGAAACTGTCACCGCTATTGAGTGCCTCTGCTAGCGGTGCCCACTGGAGGAAAGAACTCTTAAAATGCAAAGTCACAAAAATTAAACGGAAGTGTAAAATTAATTCTCGAATCAAAATAGGAAGGAGAAACAAGGCAAGTGTGCTTGCTGAGTTTTAACATTTCCCACGCAAAATGCAGTTCAAGTCTGCACAGGATTAAACAGAAAGGTCAGGCATTGCCTCTTTCTCCTGCCTCAGTGCCACTGCCTTTCCATAAGAATTGCCATCTACATCACCAACGCAGAACGTGTGTTAGGTGGACTGTGGACAGGACAAAGGTCAAAAGATTAGCCACGCTAAAAAGATTTATATTCTCCCCTAGAGTTGATGTTCTAAGAATAATGCTGGTCATTGACCATAACAAAGAGATTGATTGATGAAGGCAGAAAGATTAGCAAATTCTACATATGGTATAAGCTTCTTTGCACTCTGAACCTCAAAAGCATGAAGTACATTCTGCAATCTCGTATCAGATATAGATCTCAGAGTGATTACTTACAGTTCATGGGCTAGCTGAGGAGTAGCTAACATAGTGCTTAACTACAACATTCCTGATTTGCCATGCTGGCTGAGACAGTAGCATTATAGCTCAACAGCAACCTTGCTTTAAATATACTATTCCCTCTTATTTTCTTTCCATGAAAAAGAAAATAAGAGGGAATAGTAGAAGATTAGCCACATCCACACAGTCAATAAATAATCTATGGAAGTAAACTGTAAAGTGCCAAACTTGTTTCAGGACTTGCAGGAGTATCAGCGGGGGGCGGGGAGAAAAAACCTCAACTTTGCTGAAGCCTTCCTCATAGAAGCTCAACAAATGTGGGTGTTCCTCTCCCCAAAAAGCTCAACAACTTTGATAAAGGCTCCCCTAAAAAAGCTCAACCAATGGGTAGATCATTGCCACTTTTTTAATAGTGGGATTAGATCGCAGTCTCTTGGAAGCTGGACATCCCTGCTATATGAAGCAGGCAAGAACCTTTACAAACAAAGATTGTCAGCCACTGGAATACATATTTGGGAACCTATTCAAATCAATACACAAAATATTCATTTGGTACATTTATATACCTCCCTTCATAATGCAAATTTCAGGACCGTTATGAATTGAAACTTATATCCCACATTGTTAGTCAAGCTGATGTTACTTCATGTGCTCACTGAATGAGTTTTAGTACTATAGCCTGTGTTTGCACACAGAAACAGACACAAACACAGATGTCTGTATGTGGGAGAGATTTGATGGTGCTTGCAAAAGTATATGGGAGAGGTGAAAGAATGCAAGAGATTTTACCTTCAGGGATGACTGATGCAGTACAGTGATAACTGCAAGTTGTTGGTTTAAAAAAAAAATATTAGCATTTCTCAGGAATGTAAGCTTTCTGGTTTTGCCAAAATCCAGAGATCCCTTCCCTCTAGACTTTACAACAAAACGCATTTCACATGCTTTTTTTTAAAAAAAAACTTGGCTTCAAAGTTTCCCCAGATATTGCAAATGAAAGGATCACTTACACTTGAACCAAACTACACTGCAATTTCGCTTTCAAAGTATTTGTAAAAACAAACCAGGTAGTATGAACTTTGAAAGGGGGGGGGGGGAATACAGTCGTACCTTGGTTTTCAAACACCTTGTGAGTCAAACGTTTTGGCTACCAAACGTCGCAAACCCAGAAGTGACTGTTCCAGTTTCCAAACTATTTTTGGACCTCAAACGCCCAACAGGGCTTGTACGGTTTCTGATCAGAAGCTGTGCTTTGGTTTTTGAACATTTTGGAAGTCGAACGGACTTCCAAGGTATGACTGTATATTCTAAATGCACACTAAAAAAAACCAAATGACTATAAAATGTGTGAAATAGCCAGATTAAGATTTGAACTTTGCAAGGTGCTTTTAGACAACTCTTGCATAGTACTAATACATCTATCTATACTATTTCTTAAACTGACTACTTTAACACCCTAGCAGGAACAAATTTAACATCTTAAGTATACGACATCAAAGTTTTCTTCCATGCAATTAAAGCTTTTTATTTTATCATGAACAGTACAAACAAGTATTTGAAACAAATATTTAATCAGATGTCACACATGGTGGGGGAAAACCTCTTCTTAATTCTTAATTCAGAAACATGGCCTCTGAAACAATCTACTCAACTGTGCAGATAGTTGGTGACTTGAAACTGGGCTAAGAAGACATGCCTGCACGAATTAAACAGTACCAGTCTTTTTATCTCTGGTGTGATTCTTTACACATGTACTTTTAAAAAATAAAGAAATGGAACTGCCTTACCTATCTTGCTCCTTGAAGTCATAGTGTCACGCATCCTTTCAATTTGTTGCTGTCTTGCCTTTCATTTGTCTCCTACCAAGCAAGAAGAACTTTTTCACTAATTTCTCACTCAATGACATTGTTTCATATATATTTTTCTTACATACATTCTATAATACCAGGAAATACAAATTTAATTTTGCAAACATGTGTTTGGTTGCTGCTGGAATTCTCCTTATATACCCCACCCGCACACAATCTTGAGGATTGGACAAAAGTCCAATGTATATTTTTTGGTCTCATTTTTATTCCTGGGCAGCACTACAAATGTCCTCTTTCGCAATCCAATACTTATTTGGAACTCACATGGCAGCATTCCTGTGCCTCTGTGCCAGTTGCTGTGATGATAGGAGGCAAAGGGGAGTTAAAACAGTATCTGTGCCAAATTTCAACCACCTCAATCACTTTTCAGCGAGTGAATGAAGATCAAGCTTCATCACATAGAGACACTTGAAAGTCAATGTTCACAAACAATTCCAGCTACTTAACATAGGTAAAATACAACTGTAATTGCAGTGCAGTTAAGGAAAATTCATTTACCTAACTCATCAGAAAACAAAATACAGTGGTACCTCGGGTTACAGACGCTTCAGGTTACAGACGCCACTAACCCAGAAATAGTACCTCGGGTTAAGAACTTTGCTTCAGGATGAGAACAGAAATCGCGCGGCGGCAGCAGGAGGCCCATTAACTAAAGTGGTACCTCAGGTTAAGAACAATTTCAGGTTAAGAACGGACCTCCAGAACGAATTAAGTTCTTAACCTGAGGTACCACTGTACTTTACTGAAACTACAACATCTCATTAACATATATCTGCACACGCATATATCTAGCAAGAGCCAGACAAAGCACTTGTAGGCGGCCAGCACAAGGTCTGAGGTGAAAATTCCTTGCTTGATTGTCCTGTCCCTGTTTGCAAGCCAAACAAGTACTGTACATTCTTTGATCCACTGAGATACAGGGCCCCAGAATGCAACAAGACCAACCTTATACATTTTGAGAAGAATGTAGCTATGCTAGAAGAATTTGACCAGCTTCCAGGAACAGAAACAGATGCTGTTTCAAACTAAAAACAGAAGGAACAGGCGCACACATTGCCACAAAAGTGTGGAGTGGTGGTCAGAGTGCTAGATTTCGGTGTGGGAAAACCCAGGTTAAAGAACTTTACTCAGCTGCAATATTTATGGGATGTCTAGGGCAAGTCACTGTTCTCTCTGCTTTATCCCACCTATCTGGGATAAAGATCCTTGAATCAGCTGGCTATATATAATAAAAAATAGTCACCCATTCTGATTTTATTTGAGATGCCTATTCTCAGCAGCACATTTCTCAACAATTGCACACTATGAATCGGGTTGTTACTTTTATTGGTTTCTAAAGATACAGAATAAGGATTTCTGCAAGTCACCTAAGAGAATGTGGGGCCTTTCAAATTCAGCTGTCTTCAGTGGTTTGGAACAAGATCAGATCAGTGATCTTCTTGCATGATAGGCTACCAATAACTGCAGAGGGTATACCATGTACGTTATACTCCCCATCCTCATGCTGTTAACAAACCAGGAAAATAAGCCAAGACAGACATATAGACATTAAGCCAGGATTCCCTGGTTTGGATGCAATAGGGAACGGCGGCTTAATACGAACTAGAAGGGGTGAGGTATGGGAGCACTCAGCCCAAACATTAAATAGTGTGTGTGTGTGTGTGTGTGTGTGTGTGTGTGTGTGTGTAAAACCTGCAGGACTGCAGCTAACTTGCATATTATTTTATAAATTGTTTAACAAAGGACAAATGCCAAGTTTTAGTGGGTGGGGGATGGATGTGCGTACTTTACAATAGTCTGATCTAGAATTGTAAAAACTCTGGAAAGTGTTTGACTGATTACATGCACAGTAACCACAGTTGGGTCTCTCTTTAAAAAAAACCCCAAAACACCTCTTCAATCTTTTCAGCATTTCTGCCATCTTTAACAGTAAGAACTAGAAACTTTAAATAAACACACAGCAGATGGTGTTCTCAGAAGGGTCCGACAAAAAAAAAATGCATACGGGGCTGTATTGCAGTCACTTTCCTACATGCAGCCTGCCTCAGCCTTAAGCCAAAAGGGTGTTTCCCCGAATGCTTTGCTGTGGCAACAGCTCCAAAACAAAAACAGTTGCATTGTACAGCCATGAATAATTTGCAATATTCAACAGCAACAGTTTCAGTTCTTCCCCGAAATTAATCATAACATAATACTTTCAAGTCAGTCATTACCATGTCAGTATCCGTTGCCATAGTGGCAGACAAATGCCACCTTTATTACCTTACCCAAAACCTTATGATGAAGCAGTGTGCTTTTACAAATACACCTTCTAAAGTTGCATCAAAAACACTGAGCAGGTCTCCACACAAGCTATTAAATATGCTCATTTTGAGAAAGGTTTGTTAAGATGCATGTTAATCAAGTACAATAAATCCCAAGAGATAGATGTGTTTGCCTCTGCTGTCCTTGGCAATTATCCAAGTTCTTAAAAAACACATGAAAAAACCTCCAGAAAGAGTTGCGATCATTTTCCAAGACAACTCAAGGCTTAGAAAATGTGTTCCTCCATGCACAACAGATCTTGCATCTTCTAAAACAACTTTCCTGCTGGCCCCTCCAAACACCCCACCTTCCAACTGGTTACTAGCGTGTAGAAACAGGAGCACCTCTTCATCACTTTTGTTTTGCTATACTGTATACTAAGGAGAAAGGTACTTTGGGTGTCATAGTCCATAAATATCAAGGGCATTTGTGCCAGTGTGCTGGAAATGGAGGAAGGGGATAGATCTTCCTTCCCTATATATCACCAGGGTGGGGAGGGGGAGAGAGAAAGGTGGGCAGGGAATTTAATCTGAGACTGAAATGAATCAGAGAACTTGTAAGGCTCACCTCCACCTTCAGGTAAGCTTTTTTAGGAGCTATCAAAGTTATTCTCAAAGTTCTTGACCTGGGAGAACTTTGCCAGAAATCTCCAGTGATTTCCTTGAAACTTGGTAGTCCAGGTGCCATCAAATCTGTCTGTTAACCAACAACTTAACTGCAGGCTTAGCCACATTATTTATTTATTAAAAACACATCTTGCCCTTCCAACAGCATGCTCACAGACAGCTTAGCAAAACTGTGAAAAGGAATTACACAGACGAGTATCAAATTAATAAAATTCAAAATATCTACTTCTTCCAGAAGGGATGACAAACTGAAGGCTGTTTCTCTCCTATTAGCAATTGGTAGACCTGTAGCTACACCAGGAATTGGGAGCTTTATTGATTTGAGTACTCCTGGAACTGAAAAATGTTTTCAACAAGGGTGAAGAGATGGTCACACTATGGATAGTGGCAGTTAAAGAAAGCAAACATATATATATATCACGTGTTACGGGGCGGTGTTTTGCCAACTTTGTCGTATTGCAGAACACACTGCTAGTTCTTTGGGTTCTCAGCACATTTTTCAGCTCCAGGAGTACTCCAAACAATATGAATCAAATGTAAATAAATGTTAACAGCATAGGATCAAAACAATTGGTGTGAGCCGCAGATCTTACAAGCTTTACAACAAAGTTTGCCCTCTTTTTCACTATGTTGAGCAGAATACCCCCAAAAAACATACAAAACTGAGTTAGAACATGGTATGTACTAAGCAAGTGTAATCCAGAGTGTTATTATAAATAAAAATTACTAATAAGGATCAGGATTGGGTATTGCTCAGGCTCAGTATGCCCAAGGCCAAACATGAGGTTCATGAGCTTGAAGGCCCAAGGTCCCAAGCCATTTAGAAACCCAGGTCCCAAGCCATTTAGAACTTCATTGCTTACTGCAAGCACTTTGAATTATTCGAGATAGATTAGAGGCCTTTGATCTGCAATTAACTTGGCTGATGGGTTTCAACAGAACTTCATTGTGATTAACTTCCACTGTATCAGAACCAAAGTCAATTTCCGTAATTTCACTACTGTTGCTAGCACCAAATCATAAAAGTCAATAACCAGTTCCATCTTCACCAAGAGAAAGATGAGAGATGTGAGCTTATGAAAGAGTCCAAATTTCTAAACACTGGCCACAATCCAGAGCACATGCTGGACTTTCTCCCTGCCAGCTGTGAAAGAGAAAGAACCTGATGTACTCAGAACTGTTTATCATAGGTGTCACTGGAAGTCCTATAATCTGAGGCATTGCGCTGAAGTACTGATGTGCAAGATAAATTTGTTAATAAACTAGTAGTACTTATCAACTTGCCAATAGCAACAAGAGCTTGGGCTCTTTTGTTGTGGAAAGAAGAGCTCATTTTGTTTAGCATGACCTTCCTGGAATGACTTGCTATTCCAAGCAGTTCAATAATCCAGTAAGTCTGTGCTTACTAGGAATGAGATAGATAGCATAGGCTAGTTTACATGATGTGGTTTGACAGGAGAAATCCAATTATTTTTTCAAAGGCTTAAGTAACCAAGTTGCAACACTATTACTAGTTCAGTGGAAAACTCATAGTGAAAATGCATCAACATCACAAATACTATACCCTGTCCAGTTAAAATTACTCTGCTTTCAACAGAATAAATTCTACCCTCTGTCAATATTGCTACACTTTTAATACAGCACATGTCCAGAAGCAGGTTTCATTACATTGGCCCATTTATTAGGTTCGAAACAGCATGCAATGGAGTTTTTATTTACTTTGTGATTACACTGTCTTTGCAACTTACTGTTCTCATGTCCTCTTTGCAACTCTTGAACTGCCAGGATTTCAACAGAAACTGAAAGGGCACTTTATGAACTATATATAACAAGTCAAAAACTGGATGTTACTCTGAACGAGACTGCAATGTTCACTGGGAAATTATATGCGATACTATCAAGAGAATAGCAGCAAGCAATAATACAGTTGTACCTTGGATCCTGAACGCCTTGCAAGTTGAACGTTTTGGCTCCCAAACGCCGCAAACCCGGAAGTGAGTGTTCCAGTTTGCTAACGTTCTTTGGAACCCGAACATCCGACAGAGCCTCCACGACTTCCAATTGGCCGCAGGAGTTTCCTGTAGCCAATCGGAAGCCGTGCCTTGGTTTCTGAGCGTTTTGGAAGTCGGACGGACTTCCGGAATGGATTCCGTTCGACTTCCGAGGTAAAACTGTACGCTGAGTATGAACAATTACCATCACACCCACTTCACCACTGTTTAACTCACTAGTGGAATTCTACAATGGTGAAATTGGCAAAGAGTCCCCAAAAGGCACAATGCACCATTTAAAATAGGAGAGTGGTATGAGAGGGTGGGGTCAAGAACCTATCTTAATAGAAACTGCACAGGCAGGGGTGTGGGAGGCAAACCTCCCTTTCTCTTAGAGAATGATCAATTCCTCAGTAAGTATGGCAAAAGAAAAATTCAAAAACATGGAGGGAAAGCTCCAATCCTTCAGGTAGCAAGGCCTGATTAATAGTTGCTAAAATTGGTTATGTTATGGTTTATTTCTATGCTGCTTTTTGACCCAACGACCCCCAAAACAGTGAATATATTAATACAGAATAAATATGCAGTAAAAATACAACACATACAGTAAATTAAAACAATGTACGGCAGCAACATCACAAAATACCTTCCAGCCACACTGGATATGAGTTTGTAAGCTGCATTCATGCTCTCACTACAGATACAGCTCCCCTGCATAACTTTCTCCCAGAAACCAAGTTAACCCATATCCCTCCCACCCCATGCCTCAGCTGCCACAACCTCTCACCTAGAAGCAAGCCCATCTACAACCAATCGCCCAGGAAGAGTGCCCTCACTCTCATCATGCCACCAAAAAAGTGGGAAAACCCTTTCGGTGTTTCATCCTTCCAGACCATCCCATTAGCGCTGGCCTGCCAGCACTAACCCACCACCAACAGAGGGTTTCCCATTGGAAGCCAGCTACGGTGGTGGCAAAATTCATGCTCTTTACTGGCAGGTCTAGCTAGCCAAACTTTCTGTTTCCACTGACAGGCTGCAACAGAAAAGGGTTGGTGAGGCTAAGGCTGCTATCCTAGCCTCCTAGCCAGCATAAGTCGTGTTACGGCTACCCGCTTCCTCTCTGATCCAGTGGTGGCTGGACTCAAGAGGGAATGGAAATCTTCATCAACCAATAGATCTTGGGAAGAAGTAGGCTCCTACTGGATGAGAAGAGACACTACCCATTGTGGAGTGCTGTCTAGTACAAGCAGAAATTAATGTACACTGCAGTTACCCTTTCTGACATAGGCTGTCTTACAAACCTAGGTACATGGAGGGCTAACCCTTCAAATAATTTCATATGGCTCTATGAATAAGTGACAGTTTTTCAAATATTTGATTCATTGCACCCAACTGGCATATTCCTACACTAAAAAAAAGAACCATTGTTACATTTATGTTAACACTCAATATTTTTCTTTCGCAGCAAGTATTATATCCCTGACTGAACAAGGAGACTTGTCTATTTATCAGAACCAGAATGCATCACTTATTCATCATAATCTTTTTTATTATGTACCTAAGGATACATTGTCTTTATTCTACAGACACAGAAGAATAACTAGGACAAATTATTCCATATCAGTGACAAACTCTTTTTCCAACCTGCTCTAAACCTCTGGCTGGAGCTAGCAGGATCAACATTCATCATTTCTGAATTAAGTACACCAACTGAATTTGCGGTGGGTGAGGTGTTATTTTTTTATTCGGTTTTTGTATTAATTTTCGGCTATACATTTTGTAGGGTCCATAGATGTGTAATTCTCTTCTACTTGTACTATTATCTGACACCTGATCTTGGAAGCTGTACTTGATGTTTTATTACAGTATTTTTAAAAGCTGATCTCAAAAAAATAATATCCTTATATTTATTCTCATAAGGCTAGGCAAGAAAGCGTTTTTATTTATTTTTTTGCATGAACATCCTACAATGCTTTCACAGTCATCATAGAATGAACTACTGAAGAAACCCTGTGGCAAACAAACTGCAATACAATCCCAAATGCACCATTACAAACCAGGGGGAAACCAAGCAAGGTGGTTTCCGCTGCATCTGGTCTAAAACTAATTCCTCTTCTCTTACCCTACATTTTTTTCCTCCCAATATTGCCTCGAGTATTTTTCTTAGATGTGTTAAAATATTCAGAACAGGAATATTCCTCCAAGCGAAACGCAAATTACTTATTTCTCAAACCCTTAATTAAAACGTGTTGTAAGAAAATCAGCATTTAAGTAAAGGGTGGGGGGACTGCATGAATAGCTCTGCCTCACAGCATGGGATGGGAACACATGGGAGTCTTGGGCCTTCCAAATCCAATCTGTGAACAGTGCAAGTCTGCGTGGGGAGCACATGGAAAAACACACAAACCTCCTAGCGGAACAAATGACATTTTATTTGTGTAAAGTGATTGATTCAAAATGTTAATAAGCAAAGTTAAAAGCATGGCGCTCTCCTGGTGCTGTTGGAAACCAACACCCACCAGTCCCAGCCAGTGGTGAAGCTGCATGCTCCAGCAGCGGGGGCGGAGAGCATGCGGGGGTGTGGCTGGCGCACATCCCAGGGTGTGGCACATCACCTGCGGGGACGTGGTGTGCTTCCCGGGGGCGTGGCGCGCTGCCTGGCATGGCGGGGGGTGCACAGTGTGTTCAGGGGGCGGCCATGATGGAACCCCTCTCCCCCATGGTGCCAGGGGCAATGCTCTCCCCCTGCCCCCCCCCCATTCCTCTGCCAGTGGTCCTAGCAATGCATAGGGATGATGGGAATTGTAGGCCACCGAGGCCAGAAAGGCATCACATTGATTACTCTGATCTAGAGGGTAGGAACATTAAAATAAGAGGTGGGGGTCACACTGAAACATCCACACTTTGACTCCTTTAAAGTTAATACATCTAAATTTGACTTAGTATATGAAAGAGCAGCTATATAATCTGTTACATCATGTGGGCAACAACACTGGAGAGAGCAGGGTGCTCATTGTTAATGAAACCTCTTTGAGCAATGGGCTTTCATTAAGATCCAAAATTCCCATTTTGCTCAGTTGTTATACATGTTGTCAGTTTTTTGGTCTTCTGAAATTACGCTTTTATGTGCTCCAACTATAACCACAAAGGGATTGTCTGCAGTTGTTGTTTTTTAGTCTTTTAAAACTATTTGTATCTTTATGTGTTGCCCAATTAATTCAAGGGCAGCTTTTTAGTAATCAAAATATTTTTAATTTAATTTAATTAACTGACTGATCAGTGAAAAGCTTTACAGGGGTAGAAAACGTACACTTGCATAATAATAGCTAAGCAATTTAACAATACCAAGCAAAAAAGAAAAAAAGAAAAAAAGTTGTGAATAAGTATAATAGAGGGGCTGACAAAACCACAACCCCCCCCCCTTCAGCCAGGCAACTCACTAGGGGGTGTTGGGCCAGTCACTATTTTTCAGCCTAATCTGCCTAAGAAGATAAGGGGGGGGGGGGAGGCAGAGAATACTACTGATGCTACCTTGAGCGTCTTCAAAGGAAGGTATAAATGCAGCAAACAAATTTGTAATTTTTAATCACTTTTTCCCCAAAGGCTATGCAAATTTAAAAAAAAACACATTAACCACATAGGTGAAAAGCACCTTAACAAACCACTCATTACACAGACTGCCCCAGAATAACCAATGACATAGTTTCAGATAAGTGGATTCTGTTTTCTAAATTGAACAAACGCAACAGAATAGTGGGAATTTACCATCATAATGCAATTTTCCATCTGAGATTAATCTTCTTCTTAGCTTCAAACGTCTCTTTCTAGAGAGAGAGAGAGAGAGAGAGAATGAGTAAGCCTATAGTTCTTTTTTAATATTTCAGATAATTATAGCTTTCAGAGTGAATGCATTCCCTATTGCTTAGGTTCTCATTCTTGAACACTGGATACACAAAAGGGGGTTATCATCATTAACTATCCCATGCACACAATACTTTTGCTGCAGCTTGGCTTCCCAAAATATACACGTGAAACAACACTCAAAGGTGTGTGCATTCTTCCCTGCAGGCAGCTTATCTTTGTAAAAAAACAAACAAACAAACAACCTTCTGAAGAGGTCCTAGATTCAGGCATGATATTGCTCAAATATTCTCAAACTATTATTTCTCCCATGGCTTGTGCACTGTAACCAACCATATTAATTACATATATTAACAGGTGAAAGCATTATTTTTCTTTATGGCCAGCAGTTTTCCTTGCCAGGTTTTTCTGATGCTGAAAGCATGGGCGTAGGCGAGGGGGTAGCTGCCCCCCCCCAATTCAAGTAAATAAATAAAAATGCTTAACTAACTGGCCAATTGCATCACAGATAACTCGGTTCTGCCTGCCAAAACATAAAGCCCCCCCCCCCAATAAATCCTAACTACGCCAATGTGCTTAAGTACCAGATTTAGTTACTCTTTAACTAGGAATAACTTAGAAATTTTACTTATGATGCCTACGACACAGATGAAATCCAGTGTAACTTTGGATTTTGCCCTCAAATGAAGCATCGTCAATGTGTTTTATGTCCATAATTTTACTGTTATTTCTTACTGTGAATAATGACTTGGAAAGTATGTTGATAACTTCTAAAACAAACTAGTTCCCTCCACCATCAAAAGCTGCACAGTATGTGCACTAGGAAACGGCAACGGATACTGATATTATGGGTAATGTTATTTTTGGTCTCAGAGCATAATTGATTGCTATGTTAGGGATCAGGAAGGATTTTCCACATTTTTCCGATCTGGTGGCTGACTCAGGCAAGAAAGGAAATGTTGACCTTTCTGTGCAGCATGAAGGATTGTTATATCCCTGCCTGAGTCATAGGAGAACCATTTTACTGTGCATACCTATCCTCCTAGCATCCAAAGCAATCAGTACTTTATGCTAATGTGACAAGCCCAATTAACAGGAAACAAATAGTAAGCCAACGGTATTATCTCCACAGCATGGGGCCCCCAACAGTCATTTGATTCAGCGGTACATAGAGAAACTGCTGTCCTTTCCACCATTACAAATCCACACCATGTTCCACAGAAAGATAAAATATGAATTATTGGGAAATATAATGGGAAAAGTCTGCATTTCATGGATTTAAATAAAAGACTGCAACTACACATGTGTTCCTCTGGGAACACACTACTAGCTTCCATATTTTGGAGCAGTGGCATCTAATACCACATGGCCTATGAGTAGCGCAGGCATTCAGCACTCGCCTTTTCCATCTTGAGTTACATTAACAATGCAATTCTAATCATGTCTACTTAGAAGAAAATCCTACTGAATTCAACAGATAAGTGGGGTTAGGACTTGAAGCCTAATCTACCTTCTTGACCGAGAGCTCTTTTATCATAAACCTAGCCAACCCAAGGAAATTTTGAAGTTAAATGTTAAAGAGTTAAATCTAACCCCTTTCAATGTTCAATCTACCCAATCCTAAAATCTGTGACCCAAGCTTTGGTACTGATTGTGAAGATTCTCTATCTAGGCCAAGTCCATTATGTAATTTCAGTAATCTTTCATACTAACCCTCATTAGCTTGGCACATTCTCCAGGGTATCTTGGGTCATGTGTTATATACCATTCCCTTTTCCAGCTAATAAATTAAGGCACTTACACACAAAAATCTGTATAGACCATGCAACAGCATTCTGCCTATTTGTTGTGAATTAGAGATGGCTGAAGATCTCCAATTAGCTGATAGTAACGCTATCCTTATTCCAAAATCAGTGGTAATACCATTTCCTACTGCTCCTTCCCAGTTTAAGGCCCTATACAAAGAAAGCCAGTCTTCCTCCCTTATGTTGGTCTCTACAGTCCTAATAGAAGTGTTGGCCATTCCCATTATGTACAGTGGTACCTCGGGTTAAGAACTTAATTTGTTCTGGAGGTCCGTTCTTAACCTGAAACTGTTCTTAACCTGAGGTACCACTCCCGCTGCCGCCGCACCGCCATGCGTTTTCTGTTCTCATCCTGAAGCAAAGTTCTTAACCCAAGGTACTATTTCTGGGTTAGTGGAGTCTGTAACCTGAAGCGTCTGTAACCCAAGGTACCACTGTACGCAGCATGGCAAAGCATCTTCACCCCGGTGCATCCGTTTCATGAAGGTAAGGCAGCTGGCAGTGGGTGGGTGGCGAGCCAAGTCGGCCTGGCCAGTTTGGGGGGTGGCGCGTGACATCATGCACACGCAATGGCCCCCCCCCCAAATGTTGGAGGGACCTCTGCATACATCTGTTTACACTTCCATTCTTGCAGCTGTCAAATAATCATAGAATAGTAGAGTTGAAGGGGGACCCAAGGGTCATCTAGTCCAACCCCCTGAAATGCAGGAATCTGGCAGGTGGCCATCCAACCTCTGCTTAAAAACCTTCAATGAAGGAGAGAACATCACCTCTCAAAGGAGTCTGTTCAACTGTCAAAGTTCTTCCTGTTTAGTCGGAATCTCCTTTCTTGTAACTTGAATCCACTGGTCATCTAAAGTTTGATTAGCATTTCCTCAATACGTTCATCCAAGTTGTTTATAAATATGTTGAACAACAGCGAGCCCAGGGTAGAATCCTACAGTACCCCACCTGTCACCTTCCCCCAAGGATGATGAGGAGCCGTTAGTGAGCACTTTCTCTCAGGCAATTTCTTTATTATTTCTTTTTTTCCCCTCACCTGTACTGTGTTCCCTGTGTTTTCTGCAAGTATTTTGTTCTAGCTTTGCCTTTCTTAACATTCCTCTCTTCTGAGTGTCAGTACAGTACAAGGTGAACTTTTCGTCACTGATACAGTTAGTACATTGTTTCTGTCTAATCAAGCATCATCTCACCTTCTAAGACAAGACCAATAAGCTCACATTAACCTGCTATCCTCTGCATAAGAAATAATTCAAAATAGAAAGCAATTCCCTTTCCTTACCCAAGGACTGCAAGTTTCCTTTTGCTGTGATAAAAACCTACTTTAAAAATATTTGCCATTTCCCTGCAACCATCAGGATGTAGCACAAGTAATTTAATGTATTTGTATCTGTATATGAACTGAATAATTATTTGATTGCTATACTGTACTAAATATCAAAAAACTCACCCAAATATCAAGCCATAAAAGCCAGCAAACGGGGGGCGGGGGGAAGTAACCTGACATTTCTCTGGCATACAATTATGTCGAAATTCAAAGCAGTCATCAGACAAAAAATTAATATAAACATTATGAGTCACAGCATTGGTCTGTGCCAACAGCTTCACCTCGCATATCTATCAGCCTGGGGGTCCTTGCAACAGGCATCTCACCTGCAATATCAACAGCTGGGAATATAGGTGTGGTGTTACCACACAGGGAAATTGATCTGGTTCAAACAGGGTCAACATTTCCTTGCTTAAAACAAAGTACTTCACATGGAAATACAATTGTACCTGAAAGAATTATCCACGAAATATTCCAGAAGTAGGATTCTAGCTCAAATGTTTGGGTTTTTTGTTTTGTTTGTTTTTTAAAGGAACTGTTGCCTAAACTATGGGAAGTGACAACTGTCAATTTAGCAAGTGAATTGCCTATTTAAAAGTGAATACAAAGGGATGCAGGACGCAGGTGGCGCTGTGGGTTAAACCACAGAGCCTAGGACTTGTCGATCAGAAGGTTGGCGGTTCGAATCCCTGCGACGGGGTGAGCTCCCGTTGCTCGGTCCCTGCTCCTGCCAACCTAGCAGTTCAAAAGCACGTCAAAGTGCAAGTAGATAAATAGGCACTGCTCCAGCGGAAAAGTAAACGGCGTTTCTGTGCGCTGCTCTGGTTTGCCAGAAGCGGCTTAGTCATGCTGGCCACATGACCTGGAAGCTGTACGCCGGCTCCCTTGGCCAATAAAGCGAGATGAGCGACGCAACCCCAGAGTCGGTCACGACTGGAGCTAATGGTGAGGGGTTCCCTTACCTTTACCTTATAAAGGGGTGCAAAAGAAGTTTGGTTTTTTTTTTAAAAAAATGAACCTGGGCTTCTCTTGTCAGGTTTCTAAGGAACAAGCCTTCATTTGGAATTCAATACAAATATCGTTTATAAAAACACATTTTAAATTACAACCTTCTAATAATAGAAATCAGTCACTACTGGTTATTTTGTAATTTGTGAAACAGTAAACAGAAAATGAGAATTAGATAGTTTCATTTTCAGAGATTGGCAGGAAAGTCCAACACTGTCGCATTTGATTTCATAAAAGAAAATTTCTCTAAAATGACAGGGCTAATAAAAAAGTTAAAAGGGAAAGCAAATGGATTCAAATCTCTCCAGAACACTGTGGGTGGATCCATCTGTTGTATGAGTAGAATGTGGTTCGCTTGTGCAATGGGACTTCCCCAGTCCCCCCCCAAAAAAAAAATCTGCTCTGGAGGGCTGGGGGGAAGCCCAGAATAGGTTCAGGGGGTTTGGGGCATGCATTCAACTTCTATATTTTAACACTATACAGAATTGCACCTTTGGGGATTAATCAAAAACGCATTCAAAGAAGCTGAGCTGGAATGCATACTGTCACAGGAAGGGTTGGTTTTCATTAGAAGCATGGTGGGGAAGGGGTTAAGCCTCTCCTCCTGTGCACCATGGTCTGGATGAATATTGCCTTCCCTGAACCTATGCTGAAGTCTAAGTTAGACAATATGTTAAATCATGTGGTTAGCAACCATGTAAGGGGATTTTGAAAAATACTAGGTGCAGAGGGAACAATAAAGTCCTAACTTTACGGATGCATCCTCTCTACAAGAAAAGTCCACAGTTTCAACACTTTGTAGTTCAGCAAAAGGGAAATTACAGAGGAACATGATCAACGTTCATAAAAACCTTGCAAGGATGTAGCGTCTAGATGAAGCTTCTCTTTCCACCCCTCCCTCAATATACTGAACCTCGGGCCATCCAATTATGTCAAAAAGTGGGAGATTCAAAACTGACAAAATGGACTTCTTCGCATTGCGCAAAAACTATGAAATTAGGCAAAACAAGATGTGGTGATGGCCACTACCCTGGAGGCCTCTAAAGGGGATTGGACAAATTCATATCAATAATACGATGGCTATCTGCTACCTCCAGGATCAGAACGTGCCACTTTTTATTTATTTGTTCCTTTATGATCCATTTTAGTTAAGGTTTTCCAACACACTATACAATAAGAAACTAACTAATCTAGAAAGAAATAATAGAGAACAATATATAAAAAAGGAAAGAAAGCAAGAGGGGGGGGAAACAAAATAGTAACAACCGCCATAATAGTACTGATTCTAATAAAACGTGAAGTTATATATTTATGTACATAGGTCTCTATCATCATTTAATCTTAATATTCCATCTACATATAGAGTTTCCTCCCACTAGCTCCCACTTGGGAGGCTTCCCCCCTTTCTCAGCCTCACACCCGGAGAAAGACCACTTACTTGAATACAATCCTGTCTTGCCTAAAGCCACTCAGAGAGTGCCAAGTCTTAAAATGGAGATGAGTACCCATAGCTCAGCTGTGTGTTTTTAAACTAGAAGGGAACCCGCTGGATTTCATAGAATCACAGAATTGTAAAATTGGAAGGGACCTTAAGAATTATGTAGTCCAATGCCTGGAATGCAGGAATATGCAGCTGTCCTGTACTTGCAACCTTGGCATTAATCAGCACCATGCTCTTATCAACTGAGCTACCAATCCTCATACTGCAGCCTTATGCAAACACAGTGTTTTAACTTAACCCCAGCAACAGTATAGGCACACCTGCTTGGCTGGAGATTATTGCTACTTGGTCAGCCACAAAAAGAGATAAATTGTTTTACTAACATATCGCATCTAGCCTATTGGATGCTAGAAACCCTTCATGTCAAATGGTGAAATTTTAGACACATATATTTCTATGCTTCTTAACTATGAATCAGAACAGTGGTCCAGTATATGGGATGTTGGACTTTTATTGAGGACCCTGCACTCAGATAGACTCACCGAATAATACTCAATAGGGCTGTTGTGAAGATTAATGTTGTATTACCCCTACCTGAGTTTTAGGTCGGCAGTCTCTTTGAATAAATTAACCCGAATCCATCCATTTATCAGCAACAAGAGGAGAGTAGGGATATAGATTTCTACATATGTGCAAGTGTTTGCTTTACTTTTTTTAGTATTCCTTTATTTCTATGAGACAAAATAGCAGCTACGTACTTGAAAATCACAGAAATGTCAAAGTTGAAGTGTTTTAAAAAAGAGAATTCTAATGCAAATGAGTTCAAATAATCAATTCTGTAGTTGGAGGGGGGGGAGATGAAAATATATGCATCCACTACTAAACTATTCATACTATTGCAAATAATGATGTTCCTAAATGGAAAGAACACTGCTAATTGCCTGCTGTCTGAAACCAGAATTTGATAAATAAGTTCAATTATTTTCCCTCGTAAATCCTTAATGGCACCTTGTCTGGCACAGGATATTTATTCTTATTGAAGGTTTGCAAAACCTGGCAGGTGCTATGAGACTTCCTTTACCTAGGCAATAGATTGTTAAAGCTGGGAGAATATTTATTTGAAGCATGTATCATATTTACTGTGCAAGATGATCTAGAAGAAAATAACAGTTTCTTGTTTGTTTTTAAAGCCAGGCAATGAAATAACGCCACTACAAAACATTCCCCAAACGCAAACAGTTTTACTTACAAAATACACTTTCTCACTATGTTAGAAGTGGGTGTAATATCCCATGTTCAAATAGCCAATTTAACTTAGAATCTTAACAGTTGGCTTTGAGATAACATCATTCCTCAGTCTACATCTACTTTGCAGGCTCACCGTGAGGCTAAGATGCTACTCTAAAACCCATGGGGAAAGGGTTGGATGCAAATCAATCAAAACCAATAAATTTCTTTAAGATCCCACTGATTTCAACACAACTCACTTTCAAAAAGAATGTGTAAACAGGTAAGTTCCAAAGAACATGAATGGCCAACACTAGGGGTAGTCAATGTGATGTGCTCCAGATGATGTGGGACTACAACTGTCATCATCTCTGCTTATTGGTCATGCTGCCTGGGGCTGCTGAGAGCTGAAGTTCAACAACATCTGGAAAGCACCATGTTGGCTAGACCTGACCAACACATACTAAAGGCATACTTCTGAGTAGACATGGACAAGATAACTGTACATCCCAATGAGTTAAATGGAGCTTAGTCACAGGTATAGTAGGATTACAGCCTTGGGTGGTTTGTTTTTACTTAAATGAACTGCTGTAGCTAGTTCTTGTATTTATTGGAAGCTGCTCCAGAAGCTCCCCACTGGGTGTAAGGACATTTGGCCACCCAACTCCCTCTGGACTCCGGCATAAGTAAATATGTACACAAGGGATTGAATGGCTATCAACATTTACATCCATTTAATACAAACAACATACATTGATTATCAGGTTTCACTGAGATAAAGAAGGGTGGGGAACCTGTGGCCCTCAGCTTAATTTAGGGAGGTGGGGGAGTCTGCAAGGAGAGATGGAGCGTGAATACTAAAACGAATGGAGCAATGTGAAGAGAAAGGGGGAAAGCCCTATTCAAGCATGCAATTCAGACCTCAGACAACAGCAATTTCTTCCTTCCAAGGTAACCCACTAGGGCAGGAATCAGCAAATTTTTTCAACTGCCCCTCAGACCTTGTGGGGGGCCGTGTCATGTGACAAACACACATGAGAGCAGAAGCAGCAAAGCAGGCTGGGAAGTGCAGGGACTGCACAGTCATTTGGGCCTACTAAAGTTATTCAGGCCTAACTGCTAACTGTTGAGTCACTCTGACATGTGACTTAGCAGCCAGTTTCTCTTTTGTGTTCTCTGTAAGATGTCAGTCAGAGTCAGTCTGTTTCAGTTGTGAACAGAGTCAGTATACAATCTCAGTCAAACTGTTTGGAACCATGTTGTTTATGAAGAAGTTTATTTTAATTCAGTAAAGCTTTTATTCTTTAAAACTCTGCATTATTAATTTACACTGCGTGTCAGACCGGACTGTATTTTGAAAAATAAATAAATGAATTCCTATGCCACACAAATAACCCAGATATGCATTTTAAATAAAAGCACACATTCTACTCATGTAAAAACACTAGGCAGGCCCCACAAATAACCCAGAGATACATTCTAAATAAAAGGACACATTCTACTCATGTAAAAACATGCTGATTCCCAGACCGTCCGCAGGCCGGATTTAGAAGGTGATTGGGCTGGATCCAGCCCCCGGGCCTTAGTTTGCCTACCCATGCACTAGGATGAGAAGAAAGATTGTATGTGAGGGTGACAAAGGGTAGCCCTACTCACTTTTTGCTCCAGCCCAACCACCCACTGCTACTCAAATCCACCCTCCCCCAATTTGGCAAAACAACATTAGGAAGCTATTAGGATAAGAAAGTCATCATTTATCGATAACTTAGACTAAATTAAAATTTAAGAATAATTCTAAGGAAGTGTAATTAAATGCCTTTGAAAGAATATACATATAAACAGAGGTGTCCACGTGGTAAATCCAGAGGTGCTCCTGTACTGATTTACAACTGAAAGTTTCATGCAATTAACATAAATGCATAAGTTCGTTTTGAAAAACTATTATTGCCTCAAAATACCCCTTTGAATACTATTTTTTGGTCACAATTCCAACTCTTATATCACTTCCAGGAGACTATTATAAAGGGCACTGATGAACATCTAGGGAAGGCTGTAAAACATCAAATTGTTCTACAATTATGGTGCTGCCTTCAAACGTCTCTGTGTGGGTCAGCATTGTATAATGGTACTGATGGTGTCAGCAGGAGACCATCGTAGCACCACCACAGGTTACAATGAACTTTTGTAGTCTATCTTGCAGCTTTTGAAAAATGCAGAATCCATACAGCCTACAAGCTTTAAGCCAATTCTTCTCTATGTCAGCAAAACAATTTATTTGCAAGAATACATAGAGAGCAGGAAGATCTGCCATCACTTTCCATTTACTAAGGCAGAAAAGTGTCAATTACAGTATTAATTTATAGCACACTGAAAAGACAATCATTAACATCTGCCTAAATTATTCATAGCATTTTACTACAGAAAAGGGAGAGAAAAAGAGCAGCAAAGTTTGAATTCATAGGGTGCTGCTAGTCACTGCTGTTTCTAGGAGAAGAGAATGTGTTCCATTGTTAGTCTTTACATAAGTGAAAAGCTTGGCAGGAATTTTAAAGTCCGTCATGAAAAAGAGACCCAGGTTCCACAAAGATTTCTGCAGAACTGTCAAGCTAACATTATTCTAAAAATGTTGGAGACACAGAAAGCCTCTTTTCCAACTGAACAGCATTTGGACCCGTGTGCCCCAAAATGTCAGAATTAACAAACCCAGAATTAATAACAACTATATTTGGCCACCTCATGAGAAGAGAAGACTCCCTGGAAAAGACCCTGGTGTTGAGAAAGATTGAGGGCACAAGGAGAAGGGGACGACAGAGAACAAGATGGCTGGTCAGTGTTCTTGAAGCTACTAACATGAGTTTGACCAAACTGTGGGAGGCAATGGAAGACTGGCATGCTCTGGTCCATGGGGTCACGAAGAGTCGGACACGACTAAACAACAATATTTTATTTTGTACAGACCATTGCTAGGCAAACTAAGGCCCAGGGGCTGGATCCAGCCCAATCACCTTCTAAATCTGGCCTGCGGACGGTCTGGGAATCAGCATGTTTTTACATGAGTAGAAACATAATTTTGACGCTTCTTGTATGTCAGGTGTACGAAAGTGTCAAAAGAAAAGACTGCTGTGGCAAAGACTGAGTGGACATTTTGTAGCAGACAAAGAATTCCTCAGCATCAACAAGCTACTGTTCTCCACAAGACAAAAGCAAGCTCTAACTTCTGTAACTTAGTACATTTACTGAATTCTGAATTACAAACCAAAAGGAAAAAGAGGGTTTTAGCTCAAACGCTTTGATTCCAGCAACTCCAATACATATTTGTAGCTCCAGGTGTACAAAAACTTCACTGAATGCAAACCTTTCCCTTCAAAAGAAGAGGGCAGAAATTGTTGTGCATATATGTCTTGTGCGTATTCCATTTATCTACAAAATGTGCTGTAAAAAAATATTGCCTACTTAATAAATTTTAAACTTTGATGTCTCTTGCTTGATATCTGTGTGAAAACATGTTTGTATTTATAGCACGAGAAGGAAGCAGTTCTAGAAAAATAGCTCTATTATCTGAAGAACAAAACAAAAGTTCAAGAACAGCCCAAAATATTCTTAGAAGAGATCAAGTGTTCAGCAAACAATAGACATTTCCTTCAGAACCTAATGTACTTGCTATGGGATAGGGTGAGGGAAGCCAAGGGAATAACTTGCTACACAGGACAACAAAAGTCCCAGCTAACTGAAAAAGCTCCACATTATGGATGTATTCCCCATATTGTCTACAAACAACAACACTGACTATCTTGTTTTCTGGAAACACACACCTACAAGGTCATAACAAAACCTGAGAGAGATATTGCTTCTATTTTGCTGTAGTTTTGTTCAACACATTCTCTTCTAATATATCACACATGGGGTTACCATTATCTTCCTCAACAAAGCAAGATCGGGAATATTATACTTGTAACATTCTAAGGTAGATACTTTACACAATCATTGTCACTCCAGCTCTCAGTGGCAATTTTCTTAAACTCTAAATGCTTGAATATTGGCAAAGCAAATTTGTTTGTCTTTTCAGCAGGATAACACTCCTGGCTGCCCAGCCTGGCATACACACAGAAACATGAAAATAAAGTTTTATAAAGCAGACAAAATTCCATTCAATCAGAAAAAGTCCTGGTAACAACCACAAACCTATTGGTTATTTTTAGTAAAATATTTAACAGTAAGATTATATAATTGAATTTAGGTCTTCTGTCCTTTATTTTGGTTGGGAAAAGCTCCATATGTCAACCTACTGACTTGTCTACAAGCATTCAGTATCTTGTTCGTAAGAGGTTTAGCCATGTGCATGGCTTGGACCTTGAGCCAATCCTACTCTTCTTTTTAATAAAAGTACCCTGTCTTGTTGGAGAAACTGGTGGCGTTGTAGGCGCTGGTGGCGCTACCTAGGGCTTGCCGATCAGAAGGTCTGCAGTTCGAATCCCTGCGATGGGGTGAGCTCCTGTTGTTCGGTCCCAGCTCCTGCCAACCTAGCAGTTCGAAAGCAAGTCAAAGTGCAAGTAGATAAATAGGTATCGCTCCTGCGGGAAGGTAAACGGTGTTTCGGTGCGCTGCTCTGGTTCACCAAAAGTGGCTTAGTCATGCTGGCCACATGACCTGGAAGCTGTCTGCGGACAAATTCCGGCTCCTTCGACCTATAGAGCGAGATGAGGGCCGCAACCCCAGAGTCGTCCGCAACTTAACGGTCAGGGGTCACTTTACCTTTACCTTTACCCTGTCTTGTTACGTGCTAGTTTAAGTTTCAAAACTAGAATTAGCAATTATCTGCTTTCTAACGAGCATGAGGAAGCAGCATCTCAATATGGTTTTATAGCAAAGCCCCAGGGACCATAACGAGACAACTGATCAACAAGACTGTGGATGGAGATGGAGAAATGCAGACACAACAACACTGAATGCATTTGTGAGTGACATGATCACTCCCCAGTACCCTCTCTGGCTGCAGGAAACCCAGAAACCTTATTGATCTTCTGAGGAATTCCAGGCAATGAAATGGGCTGGATGGTTAGAGCACAGGTGGCACGAGTCTTGGGTGAATACAGCAGAGAATATGTGAAAGCATATAACCATGGCTACCATGTGGCGCTGTTGGCAGAGTGGAAAGTCTATTTATCTGCCTCTATTGCATCCTCAGAACAGCTCTGGCTGAACAGGCTGGTTAAACCCAATCTGAGGGGGGAGAAACAGCTAATCACTCAGAAGTGCACGGGGATGCATTTACAAAAGCACCGAGAACAAAGCTGCAGACATCTGTATCAAACTGGACACCACAGTTGAGGCAGGTCCTGCAGATCTGTGGGATCAGTTTCAATTCCTGAGGCCTGAGAATAATAAACTGGACATTTGCAGGCAGTGTTAGAAACTCAGATATCTAAGCTGGCACCAAATGGCTCCTTAAAACAGGATTATGGCCACCAAAATTGAATGCCTAGTTGCCATTGGGGGCCAGATGGCTCGAAAGTCGTATTTTTCAATATGCATTTTTGGTTCCTGAAAATTGTTCTGATTGTGCAAATAAAATATTACAGATAGAATTATTGTTGCTTGTTTGGGAAAACAGGCAAGATCCAAGGATTCCTAGGCATGCACCTCCAAATGGTGGAGACATCAGGTGCCATCCTGGCACCCAGGCATCTTAGCTACATACAATGCGCCTGGTGCCTGATGATTTTCGAACACTGCTTTCAGGGGTTAGGCTCTGCGAATGCTCTCACCCCATGCTCTCACCCCATAGTTTAGAGATCACAGTTTAAACCAGCCTTCCCTCACCTGGTGTCCTTCAGATATTGTTGGCCTCAAACTCCCAGTCTCAGCCAGCCTGCCAATGGTCAGGGAAGACAGGAATTTTAGTCCAAAACACCTCGAGGTGTAACCCGTATATCTTCAAAATAAGTTTTCACATCACATTTTAGTCTTCAGTTTCACTTCCAAATGATAAGAATCCCATCAATGGACTATCTTATTTCTGATGTTCTAAGTATTAAAGTTGTGCATAATACACTAAAGCTAGTTATTCTGCTGCAAACATGAAATATAAAAGAAAAACAGGGGTGTGATGGCTATTAATGAGCTAATTATCAGATTTCCAGAACCTGTAAATTACTTTCTGTTGGGAAAAAAACCTAAGAAGTGCATATTAATTGTGTGTGACTGGAACAGTCATGCAAAGGCACTGTTAATTAACTTTTAAGTTCAACTTGCTGTGATAGTTACATTTTATTTACAATCTTGTATACCTCTTTTTAGTCATAATTGTTCTGACAAGTGCAATATGAATGACAAATAGTTGTAGCTGATGCCCAACATGCTAGTAGTGTTCAAAGCCTGTTCCCAGCTCCAGCTACTTAGCCGTTACACATGCTTGTCATTTCTTTTAAGAACAGTTTCACAGGCTACAGCTATAAGTGTGCTCATGCACACCTCTAAGTATTCCATTGTCTAAATATTTAATGTACTGCAAAATAGAATCACTGAGAAAAAATACATATACATGAGTGAATCCATATAGCGCAATAATCATATGAATTCCCCATATGTTTGAAAATTTCAGTGTAAGAATTCACTGCTGTGGTACATATAAAAGGCACCCCAAACATAATGCAGTCCTAAAATTGCACCAAGAAAGCAGCTTGTCTGTTCCCCATAAGTTTATAAAATGATAGAATTGTAGACTTGGAAGGAACCCCAAGGGTCAACTAGTCCAATCCTCTGCAATGCAAAAAATCACTACTAAAGAATCTCTGGCAGACGACCATCCAACCTCTGTTTAAAAACTTCTGATGATGGGAAGTCCATCATCTTCCAAGATAATCTGTTCCACGGTCGAATAGCTCTTACTGACCAAAGTTCTTCCTAATGTTCAGTTCGAATCTCCTTCCTTGTAACTTGAATCCATTGGTTCGGAGCCTACCCTCTGGAGCAGAAGAAAACAAGCTTGCTTAATTTTCCATGTGACAGCCTTTCAGTTATTTGAGGATGGCTATCATATCACTTCTCAGTCTTCTCTTATACGAGCTGAACATACCTAACTCCCTCAACCATTCCTCATAAGGCTTGGTTTCCAGACCCTTTATCATCTTGGCCGCCCTCCTTTGCACACATTCTAGCTTGTCAATACGTTTTTTAAACTGTGGTGCCCAGATCTGAGCCCAGTCTCTTCTTGTAAAGTCTCTTCCCTTGCAAATGTAAATGCAGCTTGGTAAGAAAATTTTCAACAGGAAAATGCCCAAAGGAAAGTGGTTTAACCATCTATATTAGTACCATTTCTCAAACAACTTGGAAAGGAGCTACTTCTCCCTTGCTTCAATTCTCAATCTTTTTTCTCTCCCCCTCCCCCACTTTTGGCTACTTATAAGATTATAAAAAACAGTAAATATTTTAGCTTCAGCTGAAAGAGTTGCTTTTTTCAAATGTTATTTCATACTACTGCTTAATGTTTTTTGACTGCAAGTTGCCCTGGACTTTTATGGAGGGGAGGATATAATTGTTTTAAGTAATAAATTGTCATTGAGTGGTTGGACACAGAGGAAGAGTGAGAAGAACCAGCTGGGAAACCACCAAGGGAAGAAGGCTTAGAGCCAGGGGAGCAGTGGTAGGATGACAACAACGACTCGTCAGAGGGAGAAGAGGGAGAAGACTGGGAAAGGGAGGTGTTGGAAGCTGAAGATGTAACACAGCTTAGTGAGCTGGGAGAGTCTATGGCAGAGAGAAGTCCAGAATCAGAGGCGGAACCCAAGGCCAGCGAGTGGGAGAAATGAGGGCAAGAGGCAGAAATGAGTCAGGATGGTGAAGAATCATGGGTATCTCCCCCTCCTGCTATGCCAACAAGCACCCCTCCTCCCCATATCCCAGAACCAGAAGGGGGCTGAAACGGGTGGAGCAGTGACAGGCTGCATGCAGGTGAAGTGTCTGATTGCTTGGGGAAAGCCCTGGAAAGGAGAGAACTTAGAAAACTCTGGGGAGGCAGGAACTTTCGGTCTCAGCAACTGATTCATGGGATAAGACCTACCAGGAATGAGGTGCAGTGCTCATTAGGCCTGACACTCTGCCAAGCCTGTGGAGATCATGTTTTTGCTTACAAAGAGTTAACTCCCAACTTTGAATGGTCTGATTTACTGCCAACTCGCTCTTTGACATAAATACACAAATAATAAATTTCCAGCATCCACTGTTAGGAAAAAAGAGGTGTATGATTGATATTCAGAAGGCAAAAAGGAATGTCAAGTATGCTGTTTCTCACTCTCATCCAAACATGTTTGAGTTAGCAATTACAAGACTCCTGGGCATACTAGCTAAACAGAAGTATCAGCTGGTAAGAGAGACATGGCAAACAAAACCTCCCATAAGAAACTGTTGAAGGCATGCAGCTCATGTGAGGAAAAATATGAACACACATATACATGTTTCATCTGAGTAAATAAAACAATGTTCTCCTTGCTGTTCCCCATTACTTGAAGCTGCTAACAACTCAAAGTACCAAATGCTAGAAAAGATTTGGAAATATTACCAGAATTTCTCTACTGAATTGCATACGGAGGACAATTGCTGCATGACTAACTGTCCAACGTTCTCATTTCCCCTAAATATCTTGGGGAAAGGGAAGGGAAACTTTTCTATCCCGTAGAGAAATGTTGTGCCTGGATGGAATGGCATTTATTTAAGCAATGCAATGCAACTGTATTGCCCAGCACAAGAAACACTGCCACATTCCAGGGACTCACATTATAAATCAAACTCCCTATCAACTTTTGCTTTCATTTGATAGCAAAACTGCTTCTTTGTTTAAGCTACAGAATGGTATCCTTGTTATTATTGGGCTATCTTGCCCAAACAGCTGTGTACTGCACTTCTCACAGCAAGACATTGCAGTTCACTCAAGCCAAAAGGTAAGAGAGAATGACAGAGTAGTTCTGCAGCAACTAATAACCAGATTTGCAATACATATTTCTCAAATTTCTTTAATAGTTCCCAAATAACAGCCTTGTTAGTCTCCTACCCTAATGAAGACATGTTGTTGTTTAGTCGTTTAGTCATGTCCGACTCTTCGTGACCCCATGGACCAGAGCACGCCAGGCACCTCTGTCCTCCACTACCTACCTTGAAGAACTCAGAGAAGCTATGAACTATGCCGAGCAGGGCACACAAGATGAACAGGTCATAGTGGAGAGTTTTGACCAAACGTGATGCACCTGGAGGAGGAACCGGCAAGCCACTCCAGTATCCTTGCCAAGAAAACTCCATGGACAAAGACAACAGGCATATAAAAATGAAGACATATCTTGCCCTTTTTGGTTTGCCACAATAGGTCAAATTACTTTTCCTCTTCTCAATCCCTCAATACCTACCAACTTTTAAAACTAAATAGTTAATCCACCCAATGTGCTCTGGTCCATAAAACCTAATGCAGCAATAAAATTATTAAGTCTGTAAAGTATCCCAGAACTTTCCTCTTTTTTCTTGACTACCCAATTTCTATCCACCTATACATTTCAAGGTTGCAGTTGCCTTTTATTATATGCCTAAAAAGAGGAACACATAGATTATGCTGTGAGGATTCCACTAAACCTGTAATCGCATTACATTCTTTGTAGTCTCAAATAATTCCCAAAAAGCCTTTATCACTGTTACCTTTTTGCTCCCTCTCTAAACTGAAAACTTGTCTGGTGTCTTCAAGAGATATAGAAAGGCTAGATATGAGTGCTGACTGGTGAATGTTGGTGTCAAACAAGGAATCACTCACTTCATTTCCTGTACATCACTGTAAGTTTAACAAGTACTAAAATCCATTTGTCATTTCATAAGCTGGACATTTTATCTTGACAAAACTCAGGGTTTCACTTCCCATTTAGGTGGTACTCTGCTGAAGTGACTAAGCGGAACCTCCTGTAAGTAAAAAATGAACAGTGGTATTTCCTTTGGCAGACCTTTGGGCAGTATTCCACTAATGAGTCTCATCAATGCAAGGATTTTGACTTCTACAACAGGCCTTTCCTACCCTCTTCTCCACCCACACGAGCCCAGCACCTACCTCAAATCTTCTCCAGATGGTTGAAGGAACCCCTGGAATACATTTAGGAGCACAGGGAAGGAGAAAAGGATTAAGTTCTGTTGCACAAGCAGAAATCCTTATGCTGATGAATGGCTCTCCTTAATGCTATTCTGGATTCCACCCTTTGACTTTGAAACCAATTCCTTTCTTACTTGGATAGTTATGAGTGGATGCCAAATGTGAAAACCAAGGGAGTACAACCAGACTTCATTTAATTAGACACCTGAAAGGTTGTTTTCTATTATGACGAGAAAGTGTATTCTCCAGACACAAAGACAGCAATATTGTTTTACATGCCCAATGGGTCTCCCCATAGGATTTTTTATTATTATTCTGTTATAAACACTTGTTGTGCTACATTTTGGAATTAAAAAGAACATTTATGTTGCAGAAGAATGATTTATCCCATTTTTTTAAAACGTAGGAAATACAGGTCTGTGCTACAGACAGAGTTCAAAGATTCATATTGCCCCTATTAGGAAGAAAAATACAGTGGTGCCTCGCAAGACGAAATTAATTCGTTCCGCAAGTTTTGTTGTCTTGCGATTTTTCCGTCTTGCGAAGCACGGTTTCCCATAGGAATGCATTGAAAATCAATTAATGCGTTCCTATGGAAACCGACTTCAGACCAGGTCCGGGGACAGTCTGTCCCCCGACCTCTTCTGAAGGCTGGGGGGGGGGGAACCAAGGGCTTTTCTTCCCACCCCCAGCATTTTAAAAAACCCCGGGACAGCGGGGGACTTCTCCGCTGTCCGGGGCAATCTTAAAATGCTGGCGGGCGGGAGCGAAGCCTCCGCTGCCACCCGCCAGCATTTTAAAAAGCCCCGGGACAGCGGGGGACTTCTCCGCTCTCCCGGGGCGATTTAAAAGCCCCCGGGAAGGCAGGCAGGGGGGACAAAGACTTTTGCCCCCCGCCCGCCTTCAGAAGAGGTCCAGGACCTCTTCTGAAGGCGGGCGGGGGGCAAAAGTCTTTGCTCCCTCCCGCCTGCCTTCAAAAGCCGTCCGGGACAGCGGAGAAACACGCTGCGTTTCTCCGCTCTCCCGGGAAGGCAGGCAGGGGGGAGCAAAGACTTTCGCCCCCCGCCCGCCTTCAGAAGACCTCTTCTGAAGGCCAGCGGGGGGCAAAAGTCTTTGCTCCCCCCTGCCTGCCTTCCCGGGAGAGCGGAGAAACGCAGCGCGTTTCTCCGCTGTCCAGGACGGCTTTTGAAGGCAGGCGGGGGAGAGCATAGACTTTCGCCCCCCGCCCGCCTTCAGAAGAGGTCCTGGACCTCTTCTGAAGGCGGGCGGGGGGCGAAAGTCTTTGCTCCCCCCCGCCTGCCTTCAAAAGCCGTCCGGGATAGCGGAGAAATGAAGGCTGGTGGCGGGAGGAAGTCTCTCCGCCCGCCGCCAGCCTTCGGAGGAGGTCCGAGGACAGTGGGGAAGACGCGCTGCGCTTCCCCGCTGTCCTGGAGATTTCCCTATGGGCTTTCGTCTTGCGAATGAAGCCCATAGGGAAATTCGTTTTGCGAAGCGCCTCCAAAACGGAAAACCCTTTCGTCTAGCGGGTTTTCCGTCTTGCGAGGCGTTCGTCTTGCGGGGCACCACTGTACTTAATTACCAACCTACATTGCAGAGCCCAAACACTGAAAAATGCTGTGGCACCTTTGAAAAGGTCTGACTAATTGCTTTGAGCCTCCTTAGGCTAGAGTCCAAGCATGTATCTGTACAATTCCTTTCTGTACACTGGTGGTAGTTCTGCAGAACATTTCACAATACTTATGTTCTAATCTGTATATAAATAGGTCTCTTCTGGTTTGGCGGAGCAAGAGGAACTTCAATAGCATGGTGAGTTATTACTTTAAAGCAAATGAAAGATTGCACCAGAAGTTGACATAGTATGCCAAGTCAGCAGTAGGAGGTCAAAGGTTCATTACAAGAAAATTTCATGAACTTAAGGAGCAGTCTGAGATGGCAAGTGAGACAGTCTACCTAAAAGGGCACAATACTGTAGAGCAGGCATGTCCAAAGTCTGTTTCAGGGGCCTAATTCGGCCCGCCGGTCGGTTTAATGCGGCTCCCGTGGCAGTATATGCCCTGGGGTAAAATCCTAAAGAAAAGCTCAACAATTTTGGTTGGCCCACACGCATGTTCCCTTCAGCAAATCTGGCCCTCTTTGAAAAAAGTTTGGGCACCCCTGCTGTAGAGGCAGAAGTCTACTGCTGATGGTTGTCACAAACTTCAGTTGATTACATAGCTATTACATATAACACACATTCTCATGGCTCAACCCTATGCACAATCATTTCAGTCTTTCAGAAATGATATGTACATGCATGGTTAGCCATGCCAGCATACTACCACAATCGACAGCACTGAAGTAATGACCAGAGTAGCCCCCAAAACTGATGCTACAGAAGTGGGCTGCCTACCCATTTTTGTCAGAAACCCAAGACCCAGCCAGGATCTAGAGGTGGGGTTTACTGCTTTATTTTTACTGATAATGCTAGTGTTTCTGTCCCAATTTCAACCATTCATTTTACACTGCAGTACCTACTGTGTTATGGAACCGTGGCTTTTTTTTTATCCATATACTGCCAAGTTGTGTTAACTTTTATATATCAGGAAAGAACTGCATACTAAGATACCACCCAAGATTTCAACACATCAGCAGCAGTGGTGCAATCATGTAAACCTGAGGAAAAGCACAATGCAAATCTCTGTGGTTTTCCAAACTAACAGGATTGCTAACCATTTTTATCCAAAAATGGATAACATGAAATGAGCACTAGGTTTCTGCTAGACTCTACTGGATTACCAAAAGTGATTTTTAAGTTGTAATAATAATGATAGTAGTAATAATAGTAATAATAATAATAATAATAATAATAATAATAATAATAATTGTTGTTGTTGTTGTTGTTTATATGCCACCCATCTGACTGGGCTGCATAGCCACTCCACTCTGGGTGGCTCCCAACAAAAAATAGTAAAAGTTCAGATAAAATGTGGAAATTAACAGGTAAGGAAACATCAGGAAGATGGGGGGAAAGTGCCATGTGAATGCAGTCATTGTGACAAGTGACAGCATTGTGTCACTATGGATGAGGCATGAAGCTTATATTAGTAGAGACTCATCAGCCAGTGAAATCACACATACTTGAATCAGCAAACTTTCCTCACGTTATTTGATGAGAGCACATGAATCATCACAGCATGGGAACCAAGTCAGTTGCTTCATAGTAGGCTTAATATAAAACCCTCAGGTGAGAAAAGAGAATTGAAATTCAGGAGCGCTTCTGTAAGCACAAGACATTTTTCAATCTCTTTGCACAATCATCAGCTAACACGAGACCTCATGCAGCACCTTGTACAACATGTCAATATGCATGCTTGTGCTATGTTCCACATTTTGCTAACTCTTGTGCAACATTTTACAAAACAGTACCACTGCCAGAATTCTTTCCATTGTTCACATCGAGAGTATTAGAGAGGATACTACTTTTAGTATCAATTTTAAAAGTCTGAGTGCACAGTAAACAGAAGCTTTCTTATTCCCACCCTCCTCAATATCATTGCAACCAACCTCTTCTTTAGATACAGAAAATATATATACTGTATGGATACCATTGCTATCTACAACATCTACTGAAAATAACCACACAAGACAGGAGACAAGAAATGAAAGGTAAGAAAAATGAACAATTTGCAGAAAGGGTTATGCAGTACTTAAAAAAAAAAGTATTTTAAAGTGCTGTACAGTAATATATGTAGTACTGTTTATCTGAAAGACTTTCTATACAGTCTACATATATTGCTTTTTAAAGAAAAAGAAAACAATCAAGAAAGTACTCATTATCCAGTTTTAATGACAACATTCTAAAGACACATTCTAGAGACTTGTTGATGTATTTTGCAGCCCAGCCATAAGAGAAATTCCTAATTTATAGGACTTATTTCCAAGTTAAAGTGTTCTTAGTATTGCAATCTTAGCCACAAGCAGCTACCTGGCATTCGCAATTTCAGCAGAACGTGTTAAAGCCAACAACAAAATTAACCCACATGTTAAGCAGGAAGTGGCAGAGAAGGTACTAGAAACATCACTATGAAAGACTGCATTAATATTTGAAGCACTACTTTAGGTGAACACTGCTGTGTGTCATTCCCTCAAACAGCTGCCAGATCTTAAGTGTCAGGCTGATCCTATGCATACTTACACAAATGTAAGCTCTATGTCCAGTGGAGGTTACTTAGAAGTAAGGAGCATATGTTTTCTATCTTTGTAATACAGCATATAGGCCATACCACCTTCTATTAATAAATCACCCCTTCAATAAAATAAAAGCCCTATAATGACAGACAGCAACCCCCTGCTGTTGACAACAATAATCATAAATTCACGTACAGCCTCATTCCTTTGGTTTTTGACAATCCAAGCTTGTGGGTGCATTTCTTGCAAGAAGAAACATAAAATAGGAATAGAAAATATATATGAAAGGGAGCCCTATACTAGCAGCTCTCCACAAGTTGTTGGACTTCAACTCTCTTCAACCCCAGTCAACACCGTAAGAAATGACGGGAGCTGTACTCCATCCAGCACCAACTGGAAGAGTTTGGGGTTCCCTACTCCTGCCCCATAATATGCTCTCCTGTTCAGCATTATTTATTAATGGAACAGATTTATATCATACTTTCTGCTATCTAGGTCTCTAAAATGGCTTACAAACATGTTTGTATAAAATGTATCTTCTGAGCAGGGACAGGCCTTAATCTTATAGATAACCTATTTTCCAGGTTATCTTTTAGCATTAAATCAGACCTGGCAATCAAAGTTAAATATCAAAAACCTAAAGAAGAAAGGGAACTACTGATGAACTACAACACACAAGTCCAAGTTTACGACTTATTTTGCGAGGAAGCTAAGCTAACACAAACTTATTTTTAGATGTCAAACTATTAACAAAATAAAACTATCAGATATATTGATTATCTTGTGTGGCAAAGCTAAAGCAGAAACCTATGTGCAGCAGAGTACTGAATAAAGATATAAGACTCCAGTCCTAGCACACTTGCAACTGCGGTTCATTGAAATTACCAGGAGTCTCTTTCAGGTAACCTCATTATAGTCAAGTTGTAAGAATCTTGATTATGAGTTGAATTCCCTGCTGTGCAGAGTTCACAGTGAAAACTCTCATGCCAGCTCTTCAGATCATCTTCTGTAACTGAAAATTGCATTATCTCACTTAGCTGTTATTAACCATTATTAATATTTCATACAAAGCCACAGCTGGAATACAGTAAGATCAGGAGTAATCTCAACTACAAAAGAGAAGAGGGTGTGGGAAGAAAAAGGACCTAACATTCTTTTACTTTGAAGCACTTTTCAAAGCAAAAACTCCACTCCTCCAGAAGAATTGTTTAAATATCATGTTTATTATTGTTTCCAAATCAAAGACAACAGCTTCTAAACACAACTTTATCTGCTGCAACAGCAGATGAACAAGTGACTTGTACATCACATCTGCAGTTCCTGTGTGCAACATTTGGAACTGACTTGGGATGGGTGGAGAGACTTTATGGTACAATGGCATCTAGGATAAGTAGCAATGTTAAAGTTTCTAGTCCGTTCATGCAGAAACTTTCTTCCGTGAGCAATCAAGTTTCAATAGTTTGAAAAGCCTTAAATAAAGGGCAGCTGGCCACCCGGTTTTATAAGCAGGCAAATCACTGCCAATGCTAACATGTGAAACTCAACTAAGCTGCTCTGTACTTGACCCAGAGGACTGAGGTAAGCCACATGCTCTGCTCCCACCATCATAGCAAACTTTCTGCTAGGCAGAAGTCCTACTATGCAAGATGCATGGAAACATAGGAAACTGCCTTATAACTGGATCAGACCAGTGGCCCATCTAGGTCACTACCTTCTTTGCTGATTGGCAACAGTTCATCAGGACTCGATGCAGCAATTTTCCCCAGGCTTAACAAGAGATGCTATGGATTACAGGCTTGTTAGCTGCTACATTTATACTAGAGCAAGTGGAAGATAAGCCAAAAATAATTAAATGCAAGCTCCTCATACAATTCTTTTCAGGTTCCTAACTAGGCCAAAATCCCACTGTTACACAACGTAATAGCATCAACTGTCTTCCCAAGCTCCTTATTGCAATACACAAGTTCTCCAACTCTCATTGCCTACTGATCAGGAGAACTGACCAAGATTTTGTTATACTCTGTGGAAAGCTGTATTTACAGTGGTACCTCAGGTTACATACGCTTGAGGTTACATACGCTTCAGGTTACAGACTCCACTAAACCAGAAATAGTGCTTCAGGTTAAGAACTTTGCTTCAGGATGAGAACAGAAATCGTGCTCTGGCGGCGTGGTGGCAGCAGGAGGCCCCATTAGCTAAAGTGGTGCTTCAGGTTAAGAACAGTTTCAGGTTAAGAACGAATTAAGTACTTAACCCGAGGTACCACTGTACTGTTAATTATTCTTCTAGTCAGCAGAGAGTGGGGCACAGAGGAAAGGATTAACTCCACTTCTAGAAGGCAAGCTCAAAATGGTATTAAGCTTCCTGTCACCATCCAGATGAGGAGGGGGTCAGTCCCCCAGTCCATAGACTTGGTCCTAGCAATAACAGTGTCTCCCACAGACAACTCGGGAGCAGTGGCAAACCAGAACTAGGGAGCTAGAAGAGAACAAGGAACCCAGAATAAATCTGAGATAGAATAGTGAAAGGAACACTGCAAAGTGCATAAGATACAAAACAGAAATCTCTCCCCACTTCATAATATTCCAGGCTGAACTCACAAGGCAGGGCTATCTGCTCCAGAAGAACACTTCATGGTAAATTCAACTTTCCACTGTCAGTCAGCAGAGGACTGGAGCACACAGGAAAAGTTTTTCAGAAGACTAGGTGGGAGAACTTCCAGTCACAGGACCTGCTGAAGGACCCTCCTGCTAAAGGCCACCTCATCAAGGACATATTTGTCTCCCTTGCAGAGTCTCCCAAAGATGAAGCAATGGGCTTAGCAGCTGGCTAAGATAGAATGGGTCACAGTGCCTAAGAGAATAGGCTGAGACTTAGAATGGTAGGTACACCAGTGCTATACATTCCCTGACCAACCAGTTAATGGTTCCTCTGGACACTTTCTTTGCCCTGGGCCTTGTAAAACACAAATAGGGTTTCTGTGCATTTCAACTCTTTGGTACGTGACAAATAGATCCAGACTGCCCTCCGGACGTCCAGTTTCTTTTCCTATGCTTTCTTTTTTCTTTTCCTAGCTTTTTTCTAGCTTTGAGAAGTCAAGCAATATAGGCCCCAGGGATGGGTGACAACTGGAGTTCACCTTGGGTAGGAAACTGAGATCAGGATGCAAGGCAACCCAGTTCAGGATAGATGCCACATTGTTCCTGACTGACTGACTGACTGACTGATAGCACCCACAATTTCCCTATCTGCTCATGGAAGCAACTGCCACCAGGAACACAAACTTCCACATAAGCTCATGTGGGATGGAACCCAATGATTTGAAGGAAGATACCATGAAGGTCCTCTGCATAAAAGGAGAGATCCCAGTCAGGAGGTATGTGGATTACTAGCGGGGAAACTATGGAAGCAACTCACAGAAACTGAGATGTACGCTGGTACCCACATAATGCTATCCAGGGCCACTGGCTGGTGTTTAAAAATATTGGGAGCAAGACCTTGCTTCAGATCTGCCTTCAAGAAATCCAAACTATTAGGACTCTAGCCTCCAAATGGCAGACTGTGTCACATGCACCTCTGGAAAGCCTTCCACAAAAAATGTTGCAAAATGTGTAACATAGCACAAGCATGCATATTGACATATTGTACAAGTTGCTATATTAGGTCTTGTGTTAGATGATGATTGTGCAAGAGACTGAAAAATGTCTTGTGCTTGCAGAAACACTCCTGAATTTCATTTCTCTTTTCTTGCCTGAGAGTTTTATATTAAGCCTACCACAGAGCAACTGACTTGGTTCCCATGCAATGATGTTATCATGCGCGCTCATCAAACAATGTGAGCAAAGTTTGCAGATCCAAGTATGTGTGGTTTCACTGGTTGATGAATCTCTACTAATATAAGCTGCATGCATAGTGACGCATAATCTCATATATCCAATTAGTGGATACTTGTCAGTGACTACGTTGAGGAATCCCTCTTCTAGCAATGTGTGTTGTTCAACCTCCCGATGCAGAGTTGGAGCTAGTGCATGTGTAGAACTGCCCTTGGAAAAGCCCAGGCATAATGGAAGTCACCATGCCAGAATGGAAATCTACCAAGTCCAAAAACCATGGTCTCCACAGTGCAGAGTGACTAGAAGGACCTGGGCCCAGAGAGCCCTAGTCTGGGTAGAAGAGTTGTATGCACCTTGAGGTCCCAGAATCTGGACACAAAGAAGTCCATTTTCTTGTTGTTCATGGCAAATGGGTCAATCCTGGGAGGCCCACCTTTGTTTACGATGAATTGAAACACTACTGGATAGAGATACCACTCCCCTGATCAATCTCCATTCTGTTCAGCTAACCCACCTTGATGCTGCGGATTACCCAAATGTGTTCTACTGAGATAGGAGGAGATGTTCTTCCTTGTAGGACAGCAATAAGTTGTTTCCGTTTGATCAGATCCAAAAAGGCTAGGAGGATTAAGTAGACAGCCCTCAACCCTAGTCAGCTGATGGGAGTGGGCTGCCTTCTCCACACACACTTGGACAAAGCTGCCTCTCCATCCAATCAAGCTGACATCTGAAACAACCCTGAGCAGTTTCGGGAAGTGCAATCACCACTGGAGGAGGTGGCGGCAGCGTTCCCTAGACAGACACACCAATCAACTTCCCAGCTATCAAGGTCTGGAAGGGCAGAAGAAGCCACTGCAGCAATCTGGCATTGAACCTCCCTAGGGCAGCAAGTTGATGACTGCCATGGAGCCCTGAAGGCAAGCAAAGTCCATGGTCTAATGGTTAAAACTTGGAATTGGCCAGTCCTCTCTCTTTTGAGCAGTGCTTATGCTCACCTCAAGATGTTGAATTTGATGTTAAAGGTTGAGAGAACTCTTCCAGTGATACTTATCTGAAGGAACAGGGGTTCATGATGAAAAAAATAACCTGAACATTCCTGGTTGATTTGGTGTAGGAAAGACCCTGATCAGCTTACCACTGAGACAAGGATACGAGCGTACCCCTATGGGCCACAGCTGGGCCAACAGTGCCAAGGACTGAAGAACAACACACACACCCTCCCCCTACAAAAAAGGTGTGGTGGACAACCTTGATTTAGATTATTGATTGCCTTACTAGGGTTTGAGCCACAGGTTATGTCCCTGCAGCACTTTCTGGAAGAGCTGATGAAGAAAAAGAGAAAGATGGTGGGGGAAATGAATGTTCCCTTTGTCTCTTTGATCTATGCTCTCAGTGCTTAGGCAGGCATGAAATAAATTCGGCAAGTGTTTCTTTCATAACCTCTTTATTAAGCCAGCCCAATATCTCTGTGGGCAAGTGGATCTGATCTCCTGAAGGAGTCACTGTCCTTGCAGCAGGGCTATCCCCGGATAAAAGCTCCTGTCCTTTGCTACATGTCTGAAGCTTCCCTCCATCCAAGGAGATGATGCCTCACAAGCAATGGAAGCACATCCCACTCAGAGACATGTTGGGCCTTCAATTCCTTCCCCACACTCTCAAAACATATAGTCTGTATTCCCAAGCAACTGGCATGGGCCAAAGTGTCCTGCTACAACCTGCACAAGTACCTCCTTACTGTTTTTAGAGATGGGGAGGAGACACAGAGCTGCCTGGAGCACATTCCTTGCCTATCAACCTGGCCCCAAAGAAACAGAGCACCAACATGAGCTAACCATGCTGTGTTTAGCACTGGTCCCAATTTTTTGTTTGCTCAGGAAGAAGGGGGGGTGGAAGAACAGATCCATGCTAAGCTGTACAAAAGCATGTTCTTGTCCCTCTGCAAAGTGGTACGCTAGGGAGGGGAAGAGCCAGAAGGGGCCTCTAGATATACCCTCCTCTTAATCTGGATCCCTGTCTCTCCTGGTTACAGTGCTGGTGGAGTGGGGTGTGAACGAAAGATAAAATAAGAAGCTTCCCTTCCTTCAAAACATGTGATGCTAGAGAGCAAAGGAAAAGGAAAAGGAAAGGGGAAAAATCATAACTGCTCCTGCCTGCAAAGCACACAGACCTAAAAATTAGTCATGCTCTCCAATTGAAAGAGTCAAAACTGTGGGGGAAAGGTTCCTTCCTCTTCTGGGCAGCCACAGCAAACCGTTTTTTAAAATATAGTTTTGACCCTGCCTTCTAAAAGCAAAGTTAAACTTTTTGTCTATGCTCCACTCCTCCAGTGACCAAGAACTAGGTATAGTATTTAAAAAAATACTTTACAACAACAGAAGATCTTTGACAATTCTAACAGTGCATGCAACATGGCATGTGATATGGTTATTTAAATTTTCTCCTAAGAACTGCTATCCATAGCACTGCTAAAAGAGACGAACAAACAGCACACTAGCCAGGTCCAATATTTCCCAAACACACCCCTCTCCAACCTTCACATTAACCTCAGATAGTACACAAATCTTCTTTCCAAATCAATTTCCTCTATGGTGAAAACTCTAGTTTTAATCTTAGCACACCTTCAGATAGCATGCTAAGGCTACAACTCTAATAATTTCTACTCAAAAGAATTGACAGGGATTGCTTCTACATAAGTGGGAATAGAGCTGCTTCCTAAGCAACTAGTTCAAAGCCAACATCAGGTATGAACTCAAATGATGGCTTTATGCCAGAGACGTAGCTAAGGGGCAGCTAGCCAGTTTTCCCCCCCTGGGTGAAGTCTCCAGAGGGGTGTGCCATCGAGGCTCTCAGCTTGTGTGTGTGTGTGTGTGCGCGTGTACACAAATGCACATGGGGGGGTAGCCAAACTGAGTCTTTGACATGGGTGAAATAAAGCCTAGTTTTGCCCCTGCTTTATGCCATCACCCAAAGCCCCTCATATGCATGGTGTCTAACATTGCCGCACTGTGCATGTGCACTGATATAAATGCACACAAAGCCGTTTGATGGAACAACAGGTGTTATCTAGTTTTCACTGCAAAACATCCCGTAGCCTCCTGTTCACACACACACAGTTAAAACCTTACTACTCTTAACCAGAATCACCAGCCCCACCTCATCCCACTTCCTGCCTTATATATTTACCCCAGGCTGTAATCCTATGCACACTTGAGCGTAAACCCATTTAAGTCACTGGGACTTCATAGGCCCAGCGTTTCTACAAAGCTGCTTGTCTCACCCCACTCACTCACTCACACACACACACAAACATACACACAGCCCTGGCCCTGTAACTGCCTCCAGTCATAGTATTAAGAACCTAAGGGCTGCCTTTGCAGGATCAGACCAAAGGCCTACCAAGTTAAGTCCAGCTTTCTGTTGGCCAAGCCAACTGATACCTGGGGGAGGTGAGGGAAACCCACAAGCGGGGCGGAAAGCACAACAGCACTCTCTGCCGTCCACGTTCCCCAGCAACTGGTCTCACGAAATACTTCACCTGGTCACTTCAGACGGGCAAGGCGTGTGTACACAACAGCTCTCGACTCGACCGGCTCCTGGCTGAGTTGACGAGGCCCCTCCGCCTCAATTCCCTCCTCCTCGCCCCCCCCCCCATATCGTAGCAACTCACCTGGCCAACAACCGCAACCCCGTCCTACGTAACACACCAGCCGCACCTCGACCTCGGCCGCCGGAGTTGCTGCTCTCCTTTCCTCGCCAGCGCGCGCCCCGCCCCGGCCGCATCTCCTCGCTCGAGCAGAAACCCCGCCGCCCTCAGCCGCCCCGACGTTGCTACCAGAGCGAAGGCTTAAGAGGAGGACGAAAAAATACCACCACCACAACCACTATTACTACTGCTGCTGCTGCTGCGACTAGCTGGAGTGCAATTCCTCAAGTGTCGACCCCCGCTCTCCCGGCCCCCTCCCCCGGCCACTCTTGCAAACATCCTAACCCCACACTCGCGCCTCCCTCGCCCCCAACTTCGGCGCGTTTCGCCTCTGCTCCCGCCTCCCCCCCTCCAGCCACCAGTTCGCATGTCTCCAAACCTGGCCCTCTGCCCGCGCTCCCCTGACGCGTCAAGAGCTATATTGGGAATCCCGGTTGCTCCCGCTGGCGCCGCTGGTTAGCAAGCGGGAGGCGGCGGGGGGGGGGGAGGTTCCCGAGGGGACCCACCGGGCACTCACCTACCTTCCTCTTCCGTGGGCCGCTTTCCCTCCGGAGGCTCCCGGTTGCCAGTGCCTGGCGTGCAGCAGCAGCAGCTGTGGTTCTGCAGCAGGAGCTTCTCCGCCGGCTGGGCTAGCTGGCGACGGGATGGAGGAGGCTTCTTTGGACGGGGCTGCCTCGCCTCCTCGCCCGCCAGCAACACGGGGAGCGCGCGGCGGCGGCCCGTGGGGTCTCGGACGGAGGCGGAGGAGGAGGGGACTGTCGGCCGGGCGAGCAGGCAGGCAAGCAGGGAAAGAGGGAGGGAGGGAAAGCGACGGCTCCGCCACGTGACGGGCCGTGTCATCCTGCGCAGCCATCTTGCGTCCCTGCCGCGCCTCCTCCTGGAAGAAGGCGGCGGCGACAGGGCAGCGGCATCCCGGCGGCCTCGGAGCTGGCTTCCCAGGCGCGGCCTAGACGGTTTCCCGAAAGAGGAAGCAGCCTGGGGAAAAGGGTGGATGCTCGGTCGGTTTGTAGGGGCAGCGGGAGACCCGCCGGCGCCGCTCTCTATAGGCGGAAAGCCGGTGACTTGACTCGGGTGTGAAAGCCGCCAGGTTACCCCGGACCTCACCTACCTCGCAGGGTTGTTAGTGAGGGTGAAATGGGTTGGGGGGGGGGGGGAGAAGCATGTTGAGTTGAGCTCCTCGGGTGGCCAAGTGGGGTGTCCGTGTTAGTAGGAATTAAAAAGGGACAAACCACCGACTGGGGACACCCAGCTAGGAGCTGCGAGTACGTGTGTGTCCTGTTTGAGTGGTTTGCTCCATTATGCCCAGTGGAGCAAATGTGCACAGGGTTGCATCTTGAGCCTATGCACTTAACTGAGCCGTGAATCCCACCGGGTTCCAGAACTCTTAAACAAGGGTGTGAAGGGTTGCGTCCCAACATGCAGGCATTTGAACGCGTGAAGCCTTTCCCGGTATATACGGATTGGGGTTAGTTGGGAGTTTCAAGCTGCTGGTATTTCTGCGTGGCAGTTTACTGTTAAAAGATTGCTAAAGTGAATTACATTCGCTTACAGGAAGTGAGTAGTTATCCCAGGGTAGCTTCAAAGAAGTTTTCTTTGTTTTGTACAGTAGTATCTGTTTCCAAGCAAGCATGTCCCTTGCATATATCTAAGCTACAGAATGGGAATTTCTGACACCCTGTATATGTGAGAAGACTTGTGCACAAAACAGTATTTTGATCACCCCAGACAACCCCCCTGGTTTGGGGAGTTTGATCTGGATAAATTCTGCTGGTGCAAAGCAGCAGTAGTGGTTTATTGGAGAGGAGGAAGGAGACTGACATAAATAGCAATAGACAGTGCCTGGTGTTTATAAATAGCTCCATTTCCTCAGTGATGAAACCACTTCAACATACACAATTTTTGTAATACTTCAGATGATGCTAGCCTGTAAAGTAAACTTTACCTGTCTGTCTCTGTATTATAGACTAGCAGGATAGAAGTTGAGAGAACAGTGACTTGTCTGAGGCCACCTGAAAAGGTGACAGCTGAAATGGGATTTGAACTGCGAATTGTCTAGCTTACATTCATAGTCACTATACTATAATGCTTCCTCACAGTGCTTTTTTTTCAGGGGATACCTCTTTTGTTGTTAAAAAGTGTGGCACTTGACTTACTGTAACAACTCAATGGTGAGTACCTGCACCTCTTTGTTTTTGGTTAAAAAGTGTGATACTTACTATAATAGCTTCATGGTGAATACCGACACCTTTTTTTCTAGAAAAAAACACCACTTCCTCATAACAGTTTAAGTAAGGGGGGGCCTTTTAAATATAAAATGTAAACAATATGGAAGGGCACCCTTTGTATTAATTACATACATATTTTTAATACCAAAGTACATTCTCTATTTCCCCCTATAAATAAAATCATCCTGAAATCAGTATATCTGACCTAGAATCTTTTCCGCTCACACTCTGCTCTCTAGGAAGGAAGTATTTCTCTGTGGTGGGTGAACCTAGAAAACAATGTATGATTGCCCCCGCCCCCCGCCCACCAATTCTCAACAAATATATCTAAAATGTCCAGACATTGTTGAGAAGGGAGAGGGGTTAATAAAACATTACAGGCAGTAACTGGCATAAAAGGAGCCTTGAATATTGTTCTAAATAGCAACCATAGCATATGACAGTTATACAAATGCTTATATTTCAAAGTCCAATAACTTTAATAAGCTTTAGACCTAGCTCTATGACAAATAGTTCAGTAGTTACAGAAGAGAAACACAAAAGGCTACATCACAAGGAAGGACAACAAAGAAGGGACTTTAAAAATAATTGGAATGGGGGTGTATAGAAAGAACAAGCTGTGATAAATTGGATAAAAAGAGAATAAGCACTTAGCCAATGTCAGGTGTTGACTTGGAATTTTTGCAGTTCATCTCTCCTACATAAATTCAACAACTAATGGGCTGTAAAATTGACTATATAATACAACTAGTGTTCAGTGCTTGACATACTCAGCCAAAGAGGAGTCCTCTGTAAGTAAGCAAAATATTTGAGGAGAAACATGCAGGAGTTTTTATTATTATTTTCAATTGCTTGTGCTTCCTTTTTAAGGAAGGTCACTGCCCACAAGGTGAATCTTGGTTTTAGCAACTTCAGGGTATGTCTACACTATCATTCATTGTCACATTTCATTTCCATTTATCCTAAAACTGCCACTCACTTTTTGACTGTAGAAAAACACACTTTCTCCTCTTGGGATATTGGGCTCAGGTTTTTATATATCCTGCCCTCTCCCCAATCTTAATGAAAAACAGTGTGCCTCTACAGGTATCAATATTGTTTATATAGTATTCCAAAATGAAGGGAGGAGGTGGCTGACTGCGCCCAACCTTGGATACTTTTAACAGTATAAAGCATTTAACATCAAATAAACATTTATAAATGAATGCACATGAAACTGCATTACGCTGGGAGGAAACGCATTACAAGCAATTGGTCTGTCTATGCCAGTAGACATAATCTGGCTCTCAGCATCAAGTGAGTGTCTTTTGGATCTGAAATCCTTGTAGCTGGAGATTCCAGTTACTGAAGTTTTGACTTTTTGCATGTACAGCATGTGTTCTTAACAAAAGTATGCACAGAAGGCAAGTGCAGAGTAGAAGCTCATGCAGAATTGCAACAGGCAAACTCTCCTGAAGGCAGATAATGCAACAGCATACCTGCATGGACAGTGAAGGAGTAGCCCTTGTCCACTTGGAAACCCAGCACAATTATACCTGCTCTACTCTCACAGGCTTCAGGAGTAAACCCCAAGGAAAAATCCACACCCAGTGTCTTGTGAGACATCTTTGGGAGAATAAAGAGCTAAGGAGTAAACCCTACACAAATCTGGAGTGGTGTCCCTAAAATGGTTTGGTGGCGTCTTGTACACCTTCTTCCGGCAACTCCTGCCCCCAAGCTGGTGCCAAATACATTGCCCTGCTTTCCTTTTCTTAGGGCAGTTCAGAACATTTCAATAAGATTCAACATAATCTAACATTTTGTTAAAATTCAACATATAAATAAAATCTAAAAGGTAAAGGTACCCCTGCCCGTACGGGCCAGTCTTGACAGACTCTGGGGTTGTGCGCCCATCTCACTCAAGAGGCCGGGGGCCAGCGCTGTCTGGAGACACTTCCGGGTCACGTGGCCAGCGTGACAAAGCTGCGTCTGGTGAGCCAGCGCAGCACACGGAACGCTGTTTACCTTCCCGCCAGTAAGCGGTCCCTATTTATCTACTTGCACCCGGGGGTGCTTTCGAACTGCTAGGTTGGCAGGCGCTGGGACCGAGCAGCGGGAGCGCACCCCGCCACGGGGATTCGAACCGCCGACCTTTCGATAAATAAAACCTAGAACCCCATAAAATCAATGTCATTCTTCAAAGTAGCTAAGAGGCAAGCAGAAAGAAAGAAAGACAAAGAAAGAAAGACAGCTTAAATGTGAATGATTTATATGAGTTGATATGATGAGGACAGAACATGGTAAGTATCAGGAAGTCCTACAAGAATAAATTTAGTTTCAGAATTGGGTGGAAGGTCTAGAAGAGAATCTAGGAAAAAAAAGAGAATCTAGAAGAGAATCTAGAAAAAAGAGGGTTCCAAAATACTAGTAAACTGGGAAAGCAGAATCCATGGCAGCCTTCTGTGTGCTTCTAACCTCAAGCTGCTACCACAACCATTGGCTGTTCTTATTCAAAAGGTTTGCAGTTTTTCTGGTTTATGCAACTAGTTTATTGCCGCTTCCCCTCTGGGAACTTGAAGGAAACCCATCAAATCTTACTTTATTTGGACTGTGTGCAATGAAAATACTTTTGTTGGTGCCTTTAAGACAGGAGGGAAAGTGTCTTGGTCGGTTTTGAACTAGAGTCCCTGAGGTTTCAAATACATTCAACCAAAAATCCTGTGGTGGCACCAGACTTGGGAGCACATTCCCACATCCTCTTTCAAGCTGTACATATGTGTTTCATGTCAACTGTTTCTGAAAGACAGAAGGCAAAAACCATAGCATGTCTAAACTCTTCTGTTAATCTGTTGTCATGAACTGGCTGGATGCCATGGAGTGGTGGGAGACACCAGCTGGGGAACCCCCAGGGGAAGAAGGCTCGGAGCCACTGGAGTGGTGGTGGAATGATGATGAATAGTCAGAGGGAGAAGACTGGGAAGAGGAGGCGTTGGAAGCTGAAGAGGCAACAGAATTTAGTGAGCAGGAAGAGGCTGTGGCAGAGGGCAGTCCAGACTCACAGGCAGGAGATGAGGGGGGCCAGGAGACAGAGATAAGGCAGGCGGCTGAAGAATCTAGGGAAGCCCCCACTCCTGCTGCAACCAGCTCCCCTCTCCCCTGGTCTCTCAGAACATGCAGAGAAATGAACAAGAGGCAAGTTGACAAAGCATTAGACTGCTAGGGAAGGAACTGGAGGGGGGGAGCTTCAGTGGTGGAAAGGTGAGGACTTTCAGTCCTCACAACTGCTTCATTGGAGCAAGACCTCCTTGGGAAGGGTTGTTGCGGCCGCTAGGACTGACCTGCTTTGTTTCTTTGAATAAAGAGTTAACTTCACTGAAATTGGCTGCTTTATTGTTTTATTGCTGACCTATCCCTGACTCCAGCTCCTGGCATCTATTGATTTATTCCATTTTGTGTGAATTTCACTCTTAAGTATACCTTTGGCTTCATTTATACAATGAGCTTTTCTGTGGTTGTTTTTCTACCTAACATGCCTGACTTCACTTGTGCTTCAGCTTGGCTTCCGGTCATATATTCCAATGTTGGTTCATGATCAGCAGGTCAGTTGCTACCAAGTTGATGGTAATAACCACTGAAGATCATACGGCACAATGTTTTAATAAGAGATGAGTTGGGTTGGGGGAATGAAAGGACCTTATTATTTAGCCTATTTCTTAAAATTGGGTGATTGCAGCAGTATAATACATATTCAAACAGTAAGCCAGTCATTTCAGATTTCATTGCATTATATTAAGCATTTGACCACTGTAGATTGCTTCAGTTTCAGTGAATTGGCATATATGTATATCTTTTTTGCTTCCCCACCCCCTGACACAGTACAGCTCTCCATAAAATTGTGGGCTGTCCTTTACAGATTAATACCTTCATGAAAAATTTTATTTGTGATCTTAGCAATGGAATTTTGATTATGCTTTATTGTATTGTTGTGTTCTTTGTCTATAATCTTTTTATTGTGAGCAGCTTTGGGAGGACTTTCGGCTTTGAATACATTGCAATATAATAATTATTATTAACACTAATGAAACAGCCTGGGCCCCTTGGAGATTTTCCAATATGATTTGACTGCGATCTGGTGGTTGTTGAGTTCCTGCATAGTAAATCCACATAAGCCAGTGCAATTTTCCCATAAGATTATTTCTGCAGCATCTGTTGTAGAGGTGCAGAATCTTTTTCTGGGCTGATTGCCATTTCATCTGTTGACACTAAGGGAATAAGAGCAAGACTATATCCTGTAGATCCTGTGTCAGGCTTTAGTATGTGGTACTTTACCTAATGTCTTTGTCTATATTTGCTTATAAAATTAGGTTTCGTGCATTTTTACTTAGAAAAACCAATTTGTATATGTACGCCGAGGTTCATTGCTTTCCTGATGACAAGGATAACTTTCTTGTTTCTCAAATATAATTAGGTGATTTTGTAAAGGTGGTCTCTGACATTAGTCAGAATAGATAAATCCACTGATTTCTGTGAGCCTACCCTTAGTGTGACTTAGTTCACCCTAAACTTTGTAGTGTTAATTCTCAAAAGAGGATATAATCACATCCATAATGTTGTCCTTGTTTAACTGTTTGCTAAACTTTTAGTTTTTAATACAGTACTGGACTGGACCTAAAGTCAGCTTTAGCTTTAAGACACTGAACTATCCTGCTTTCTCAAGGTGTTGTTCCCAGTTGTAGAACTCCCAAGAACATTTCATAACAATAATTGGGATCCTTTAGTGGCTTCAGAGAAAAACAATTTATTCTTGTTGCTCCTTCAGTGGTATTTCATTAGCAGTGGCTCAAACAGGGAGCAAGGGAGGTTGCTCTTGAGATTTCTAATACATGGTCTGGCAAGATGAAAAATGAAAGAGAACCACTACTGAGATTTTTTTTCAGTCTGCTATTATCCAGTTTGGCCCTTCCCATCATTTAAAGCTGTTTCTTCCCTCCATACAATTAATGCATAATCATATTGGTATCTTCATTAAAGGTTATGTAAACTGTGTGGCTGCATTCCAAAACCTTTCTTTTAATGTGGGGTTTTCCAAAATGTTGACTACAGGAAACTTAAACAGCTCCTCAGCATAATTATTTAGATTAAATCTGTATAGAGTTCATCCTGGGTTATAATGACATGACTGAAAATGCTGAAACTAGTATATTTCTATAGATGGGATTCCCATTTCTTCTCCTAAGTTCCCTAGATGCTGAGATCTAGAACAGGCTTCCTCAACCTCGACCCTCCAGATGTTTTTGGCCTACAACTCCCATGATCCCTAGCTAGCAGGACCAGAGGTCAGGGATGATGGGAATTGTAGTCTCAAAACATCTGGAGGGCTGAGGTTGAGGAAGCCTGATCTAGAACATGACTATTAAACTAAAGATGTTTGCCTTTTTTCTTTCCATGCTCCTGCAATTAAATTATTTTAGTTTAACTAAAACTCACGTTGTTGGTATCCATATGTCTCGCAAGACAATGGAATGTGCCTCCACTGCATTAGCAGCACTGAAGTGACCTACCCAGGACACAAACTTGGGCAGTCTGTATGGAGGTCCTGGGCTGCCCAGATGGCAAGACCCCACCTCTTGGCCTCCCTGATGTGGTCCAAAGGAAAGCGGAGAAATACGTTTTGGTACCAGCTTGGCTCTAGGAGTTGCCAGAAGGAGACATACAAGGTGCCATCCAACCATCTTAGGGACTCCACTCTGGATTTCTGTAGGGTTTACACCATAGCCTTTCTTCTCCCAAAGATATCCCACAAGGCAGTAGATGTTTAGGATCAGTGTTTTCCTTCTAGATGAGTTATTTCCCAGGTTGACAAGCCCCATCTGCCCCTCACTTCCCTCTACAGCATATGCAAAAACTGCTTTCTTGACCACTGGGCCCACTATTGGTCTCATCCATTCAGTCCACCAATGGCTGTCTTCGCATGCAGGGGAAGTCCCTAACTCACCAAGGGTTTGAGACCCATTGGCTACCCTCATCTGGTTTAGCCGGCCAGTCGGAGCTGTTCCTGGGGTGTTGCCACTGTCGCATGCTGACAGCTTGTAGGAGCCACAAGTGAGAGCTGAATGCAGGGTGAAGGCCAAAGGTAGACATACAAGGTAAAGGTAAAGGACCTTTCGATGATTAAGTCCAGTCAAAGGCAACTATGGGGTTGTGGCACTCATCTCGCTTTCAGGCCGAGGGAGCCAGCGTTTGTCCACAGACAGCTTTCCAGGTCATGTGGCCAGCATGACTAAACCATTTCTGGCTTAATGGAACGTCGTGATATAAGCCAGAGCGCACAGAAACGGCGTTTATTTTCCCCGCCACAGCGGTACCTATTTATCTACTTAGAATGGTGTGCTTTTGAACTGCTAGGTTGGCAGGAGCTGCAACAGAGCAACAGGAGCTCACTCTGTCATGGGGATTTGAACCGCCAACCTTCGGATCGGCAAACCCAAGAGGCTCAGTAGTTTAAACCACAGCGCCACCCACATCTCTACAATGACTACAAAGACATACTATCCCAGAAGGAGCACAACATGTCCCTCACTTTTGGTACTATCCTTCCCCTAACACCCCATACAGCCCTATATTTACTCATAGTTTTTACATAAGAAGAGGCTTACTAGATCAGGCCAAAGGCCAATATCGTCCAGCTTTCTCGCAGCAATCAGATGCCCATGGGATGTCCACATGCAGGGTATGAGTACAATAGCTTTGTCCCCACTTGCGATTTGCAGCAACTTATATTTTCAGGCATATTGCCTCTTACCAGGTACATAGGATCCATGTGGCCCTTTCTTACTGCCGCTTCTCATATTTCGCTTGAAATGTTCAGTGAAGGTGAATGTTCAAAGAAAGAAAGATGGTTTGAGAAGCCTTCAAAAAAGTGGTTTATGGCAGCAGAAACACAATAGTCTCAAGGCAAAGCTCTGGGTCACGTCACAAGGCTGGCCAAAAATCTAGCTAAAGTAACTTACAGTAGGGCTCAGCAATCTAATCCTGGGGCCAATGTGAAGAGCACTTCCAGTAGCCGGTATAATGACTGGCTACTATTGTAAAATTGTGAAACAATATTTGACAGAGTAGGAGAGACGTCTTCAGCCTCTTTCTTGCCCACAAACTGGCCCTCCTCTAAATTTAATGGATTACCAGTGCTCTGGGCCAACATGTGGCTGGCCACTCTAGGAAGCAAAATGCTAAATTTGATGGATTTTTGCTCTCTGATCTTAGTTGGTGGTGGGTGTCTCTGACAGCAGAGGGATTTATGAAACGAACAGGGCTCTTCTCTGTGCTTGCAGTGATATTGTTAAGCCACACCAATTTTGTGAGCTAAAGTCATATGGAGACTAAAATAGAATTTTATTATAGGAGTTCATTGCAGCCAACACAACAATATTTCACAGTTAGTGGTCGGGAACTGTACTATATCACACCATTATTCCAGCCTTATAATCCTCCCCAGGTTCAATGTATTGTCAAAATGAAAGGTTCTCGGTGAAATGACCCAGTTGTCTTTAGTCAGCTAATGTTATTGCTGCTTTTTGCAATGGCTGTGATTAATTTTCCCATGCAATAAAGTACTGTATTTGGAAATAATATATATTTTGCTGTCTGAATAGATACATGTACAGCTTTTCTCTTGGGAAAAGATCTAATTACTTGTTTGAAATAACTTATTGCAGCCAATTTGGACTTTCTGTTAAGATTAATTGACTTTATGGTCCAGCTCTCACTTCCATACATCACTACTGGGAAAACCATGGCTTTAACTATACGGACCTTTGTTGGCAAGGTGACGTCTCTACTTCTCAAGATGCTGTCTAGGCCTGTCATTGCCCTTCTCCCAAGAAGGAGGCGTCTTTTAATTTCGTGGCTGCTGTCACCATCTGCAGTGATCATGGAGCCCAAGAAAGTAAAATCTCTCACTGCCTCCATTTCTTCCCCTTCTATTTGCCAGGAGGTGATGGGACCAGTGGCCATGATCTTCGTTTTTTTGATGTTGAGCTTCAGACCATATTTTGCGCTCTCCTCTTTCACCCTCATTAAAAGGTTCTTTAATTCCTCCTCACTTTCTGCCATCAAGGTTGTGTCATCTGCATATCTGAGGTTGTTGATATTTCTTCCGGCAATCTTAATTCCGTCTTGGGATTCATCCAGCCCAGCCTTTCTCATGATGAATTCTGCATATAAGTTAAATAAGGGAGACAATATACAGCCTTGCCGTACTCCTTTCCCAATTTTGAACCAATCAGTTGTTCCATATCCAGTTCTAACTGTAACTTCTTGTCCCACATAGAGATTTCTCAGGAGACAGATGAGGTGATCAGGCACTCCCATTTCTTTAAGAACTTGCCATAGTTTGCTGTGGTCAACACAGTCAAAGGCTTTTGCATAGTCAATGAAGCAGAAGTAGATGTCTTTCTAGAACTCTCTAGCTTTCTCCATAATCCAGCGCATGTTTGCAATTTGGTCTCTGGTTCCTCTGCCCCTTCGAAATCCAGCTTGCACTTCTGGGAGTTCTCGGTCCACATACTGCTTAAGCCTTGTAGAATTTTAAGCATAACCTTGCTAGCGTGTGAAATGAGTGCAATTGTGCGGTAGTTGGAGCATTCTTTGGCACTGCCAAAGTGCTGAAATGGAGATAGGAGAACAAATTTAATGCTGATTAGAGAGAGAGAGAGAGGGTGTTGTAGTCTAGATTTTTCCAGATTGCATATTATGCTTATTATGAAAGATTGAGGCAGTGTTTTGAAAAGTAGCTCCTCAGTTGTCAGTGTAATGTGTGCATTATCAACTAGGCATCCTGGCACATGAGCCCTTTAAGAAAAATAGCTATGACCCAGGAAGCCTGCTCCCAGAGAGCGGACTCAGAAGTATGGTCTGGCTGGAGAAAATTTTTACTACTCGAAGAAGTTTCCCAGACATCATCAGAAATTGAGTCTGTTAACCATTAACCTGGCCTGTGGTGAGTTTCTGCTTAAAAAGCTGAAAACAACACTGAGAGGAAATCCATAGGGATTATTTTGGCTAAAAGAGGAGGAGGAACCTGAGTGTTTATTGTTTCATTTTTCATTTTATGCGATTGTACAATCCTCTATTGTAAACAAATACAGTGGTGCCTCGGTTTATGAACTTAATCTGTTCCAGAAGTCCATTCTTAAACCAAAACCGTTCTTAAACCAAGGTGCGCTTTCCCTAATGAGGCCTCCCGCCACCGGTGCCCTTCCACCGTTCGGATTCCATTCTTAGACCGAGGTAAAGTTCTCAAACCAGGACACCACTTTCGGTTTTGCGGAGTTTGCAAACCAAATAATTTGTAAACAGGATTGTTCTTAAACCGAGGTACCACTGTATGTATATATCAGTGGAACCATGTTCAACAGTTTAAAGATGAAAGTGAATAAAAACTATCATTACCCCAAAAAGTGGTGGGAGGCATTATAGTGTTACTGAGAAAATTAAACGTCCTCCCCCTGCCGCTTTTAGATTTAATTTCAAATTATTTAATTCACTTTTTTACTTTTGAGAATGAACACCTCCCCACTACAACAAGATGTGATTATGGTATCTGCAGAAGCTAAAAAAGAAAGGAAGACCGTGAGGTCTCCTTTCAACAACCACCAGCCATTTTTGTTTGTATTTTTAAAATGGTGTTATTTAGGAACATAGAAATCTGTCTTATACTGAATCAGACCCATTGTTCCATCTAGCTCAGACTGGGGACATTCCCAGCCCTGCTCAGAAACGCCAGGGATTAATCTGGGAACTTCTGCATGTAAGACAGGTTTTGTAACACTGAGCAACGGCCCATATGAGTTCCAAGTACTACTTTAAACCTATAGATCCATTGGATGTTCCTGAGCTTTTGCACTGTGTGTATAAATAACTCTTCCCTATGCAGTCCCTTCAGAATGCTTGTAAATTTTATATAAACCTATCTCCAGTGCACATTGGGATAAGGTTAACTCGTTGGCGTTTCCCAGCATGCTCAAACATTTAAGGAGTTAGGAAAGTCCAATGAAAAGATGCCATAAATCACTGGTGTTTTGATAGCACAAAGATAAGAAAGGTTAATGGAACTATTAACATTGGGAAACCAAGATCAGTAAGAAAAGCGCTGGGAGGAGAAAACAGGTTTTGAGTTTTAGTGCTTGCATTGTCCCTGCTAGGAAGTACATTACCATTAATCTTTATTAATGCTGACATGCCACCCATTATAATGCCAACGCCAGGGACAAAAAATAACCAGTACCCTTGAGGAAGAGAATGTAAATTGAATTAGTTTAGAAACTTAGCTAAACTACAGGGAATCTGCCAGAGGATGCTTTTTTAAACGATTTGGCTCAAAACACCACTTTGGAACCTGTCTGTATAAATAAAAGGGGGAAGATCAAGCAAGAGGAAACAAAAAAATGGAAAATAAGTTCAACAATTTTCAAAAGAGATTCTGGATTGGATCTGAAGGTGCTGTACTGCTCAGGTTACGACTCCTTTGGACCCAGTCATATATCTTTGGCTTTTTAAGCTAATTTAAGTATCTGATCCAAAGCATATTTAGATGCAAGGATGTACACTACCGTAATTACTTGGCGGGGGTGATTTTTTTTGTAAGCTTAGAATTGCTGTGTAAGTTTAAAATCCTATGCACATTTATTTTAATTAAATTATTTGTTATTGTTTTTATAATTTAAAATCCTCTCCTCAGGAGGATCAATCCAGTCTGGAGCTGTATGAAGTCTATATAGCAAAAATGTAACATGAATTTAGTTTCCTTGGGATTTTGTGGATTCATTTGACTTTTTAGCATCACCAAAGATCCTGGGATCTACTTCATTACTAAATGGGTACCTAACGTGGATTAACACTAATTGTAAGGAATGATGTTTCTGCCTTGCAAAAGGGGTTTTGACTAAATGCCCATTTGGTCACTTTCAACTATGGTCTTTATTGATAAATAGTTTTAAAAAAACCTATAGCATTTTAACTATTACCTGAAAATCTATCAGTCTAAATAATTTGAGGGACAATATCAGGAAGAAAATATGGGAAGGTATGAAGATGCCTCCTGATCTATACTGCTGAATCAGAAACATACTCAACATTTTCCATTGTTTCTTAATTAGCTAACAGAAAAGAAGTTACTTATCATTAGGAATGCAGGTGGAATTTGATTTCTGTGAATTCCAAAGTGGACTGACCTGATCCACATCACCCCAACTAGCATGTGGATTGGAACATAATTCAGACTTCTATGAATGTTCCCTATACATTTCTCAGCTCAAAAACGTACCACAATGCATATTTTAAAAATGTATCTTTTGTGTTAAAAAGTGTTTTTAGAAACACATACTTTGAGATAAAATCCATATTTTGTGAAAAAAATCTAAGTTAAATATAATCCTCATGGTTTTTTAAAAAGATATATTTTTACAAATTAATGTGTAAACGGGAGAACAGATTTATGAATGAGTAGATGCATGCACAATTCACACAGACTGAAAATAGGCTGATCCAGCCCTAATCAACACTTAGTACAGTATATGCCTCTCTGACCCTGTTTGGTAGCATAGAAATGTAATGCCCCCAAGTGGAATATACCAACACAGCACCTTAAGGCAGTATGAAGAAGAGCAAGGGATCTTTTCTAAGTTCACAAAGCTATAACCTTCTATGATATTCTGATTAGAACTTTTTAAAAAATAAAATGTATGTGCATGTAAGGGGCTGGTGCAATGCACTGTCTAAATTATACAGATTCGTTCCTGGAAGCTAATTTGCTTTCTAGCAGTAAAGAAAGCGAAATCCAGGAAATAGAATGAAGTGCTCTTCAAAGGATGACTTGTGTGCACTTGGCAATAAAATGCATCCCTTCTTGAAAATATGCCATAGAGTATGATCATTACTCAGTCCTGTGTGAAAGATGCAGACACTTTTTTGAGAATTACTAGAGTTGGCTCACATAAGCTGTCGACTGATTCAAATGTGTTGTCTCAGGCAAATCCAGACCCCACATTTAAAACACTCTTATCCTACTTTTAACAATCATGACTTTCCTGCAAAGATACCTAGAAACTGTAGTTTCGTCAGGATGCTCAGAGTTGTTAGGAGACCATTAACTAACTGCAATCCCCATGTCTCTTTGGCCAAAGCCATGATGCAATAAAAGTGCTTTAAATGTGTAGTGTTGACAGTACCAGTATTCAATGGGACATTTCATAAAGAAAAGCAAAAGTTGAAATCTGCCACACAGTGCAGGTGTTTCAATAGTTCAGTTATGATTAGATGTTTAAATTAGGAAACTGAAAACTTACAGGTTATATAGATGGATGGTTTGCTTTGACATCACTGACTGACAGACTCGAAAGAGTATCAAAATTGTTTGGGTTTTCCCCTGACAGACAACTGATATTCATGGATTCCAGTATATCTTGCATTTTAGACACATCTGAAAATAATATTTTCTTACGCAGTTTCTTTGGCACCTGGACTACGAACATCACCTCAATGTAACAATTGGTCCATATGGACAACGGATTGCCAGAATGTGCTAGTTTCTTAAATGAACACCAGATTTGTGGAGCAGGGAAGGGAATGCAAGGGAGGCTGGGAATGTAAATCTGAATCTGGGACAAACCACAATCCATCATGAGGAGAGATTTTTGCCTCCTACGTTATTTAACAGAGGCAGTGGGAGGGTATTTACACTAGCAACTGGGAACACCTCTACATTCAAAATTCAAGCTGGTTATGTAGACAGAGACTGGATACATATATGGCATCCGTCCCATGTGCTGGGTTGAAACTGGGTGTGTACCTGACTCTGAAGCTCTTGTAGAAAACAGCACCCTGTAAATATTCTTTTTGGCCACAGCAAGCTGTAATGCTGTTTTCCTATATCAGAGGGATGGTATTGCTTGAAAGTGCATATCTTGAAATAAAGCCCTTGAGCTGCACAGATAATGGGAGGTACTGCCCCAGGAATTTTCACTTTCGTTCAGAACAGACAAAATATGTGACTGCTGTCTTAGCATCACATTATATGTTTTATTTTCTGTCAAATAATATTTTTTAGTTTTCCAATTTTTTAACGAATCAATATCAAATCACATCAGATTTAAATTATTTCCCCCCCAAAAAGTTGACTTCCCACTCTTTGCCCTAGACGCATCCCTACTTCGCCCCCATTGCTGCTTGATATTACATATTTATCTCTAATTCACATTTCATTCCTTATATCAGATTTTATTTTCAGATATATCTTTCCTCAGTGATCTAGATAGGAGACAGCTGTGGAAAGGACTGCTCTGTAAAAGGGGAAGGTAGTGATTTTGCAGAGAGAGCCAAGCTCATGGGGAGGGAAGCTGCAATGTGCCCCACATGCCCCCCCCCCTTTATAGCAATGAGTTCCTGTAGAAGAGTTTTATCAAGCCTGATTGATGTTCACAGTGCAGGGAAGGAGGTGAGGCAATACCCATGGCTAGAGTTTTCCCATTGCTGCTGTAACTTTTCTGTATAGCTTAAGCCTGGGATATGCCTAACTAGTTCCTGTACTACTTCATGAGAAGCAGGTCACATGTGCTGCCAGGACCTCTTACCTTTTATTTGGCTAATCAATCCTCCTCCTCTAATAGACAGGCTAGACCTTGCCATGCAGCTCTAGGCTTGATTACTGCAATGTGCCCAATGTGGGGCTACCCTTGACGACGACTATGCAGCTTCAAAAGGTACAGATTCCTTTTCTGCATTTTCTAAGTGGTTTTAAGGATTCACCCATATCTGTTTTGTTCTGTGCCATACGTTTTCTGGCAGTCTGCTTCCAGTTCCAGTTCAAGGTACTAGTTTGAACAAGTGTTCGAAACTCCCATTGTTCTAGGCGCATTTTTGCGACAGGGAATTTCATTAACGCGAGCAGTTTCTGAGCTCGGTGCAGAACTGTGCCTAAGATTTCAGAGTGGAAGGAAAGGAGGATGACTTTCTGCCTCCCCAATTCTAGCTCCTCTCTGAAGACTGGAAAAGAGACCTCCTTAAGAATATTAGGGGGTTGGCAGGGGAAGGACTAGACCATATGAAAAATGACATAATATTTTAGCTGCAGTTCATTCATTTTTAGCTTTGTATTCTTGTTATAAAAAAGCATGCCTAGACATTCTGTTGCTGCACCAATAACCTATGCTTAAGATGCCATTTATCTCCTAGCTTTCATATCTCAGTTTCTAACACGGGTTCGAACTTTTCAAGCCTTCCATGACCCCAGTCCCTTGCCTTTCCCTATAAAAGCCCACCTACAGGTTTTCTCATCTATGCCACCTTTGCAGCAGGCCTGGGCAGCTTATATTAAGATTTTTACAGTAGCTGACACTGGAATATCTTCACAGTGGAAGGGAAGAAGTTTGCAGGCCTGGACCTTTGAAAGGGCTGTAGGAGTATGTAATCTTTTTCACCAGATTTTTGTCCGGTTTCTGAAGGAACTGTTAACATTTAGAATATTTGGTACTGCTGGTGGTATTTAAGTTCTTTTAAAATGTATTCTTTTATTGCTATGTAAACTGCTTTGTACATTGTGGAGAGTGGTATAAGAATCATTTAAATAAATACGGTTCAAAAATATTCTGCATAGGGTAATCACTTCTTAAGCAACTTGGCACAGCAATATAGGAGGAGGCAGGATAACGTGGGGGGTAGGAACTCATAGTCCCCAGTATAAGCTTGAGGATCACTTTGACCCACTCCAGCCCACATCAGTTTCGTGGGAGGAGGAAGTTATCCTACATACCAGCTGGCTGAGCCAGTCCTGCCAGTGGGATTGGTGGCAATTGACTCTAGTAATTGCAGCACATTGTATTTCTCACATGCAGCAATGGAATAATTAGACAACATGTTTACTCAGTAATAGAATCATAGAATTGAAGAGTTGTAAGGCGTCCCAAGGGTCATCTAGTCTGCAAGTAGGAAATCACTGCATATATCATTCTTACATACTGTATTTGTGCTTGGTTCTCCAGTTGTACAGCTAGGGAGAGGAAGGTGCTCCAGAAGGTAATAACCACAGCCCAAAGGATTATTGGTCATCCTCTCCCATCTTTGGAAGAACTGTACGGTTCCCGTTGTCTTAGGAAAGCAAACAACATCCTGCAGGATTCATCTCACCCGGGACACAGTCTGTTTGCACTACTGCCTTCTGGCAGGAGATATAGAAACATCAAGTCAAGGACAAATAGACTGAAAAACAGTTTCTATCCAAGAGCTGTGGCCTTTTTGAATGCTGTAACTCGATAGTGTGACCTGGGAGTTTGATGGGTGTTGGTGTGGGTGTGGCTGGAATGTGGTTTGTTTGGTTGTTGTTGTTGTTTTGCTTTTGTTGTTTTTAAGGGATGGCATCCAATTTCGTTGCACTTGTGCAATGTTGCACTTGTGTAATGACAATAAAGAATCTATTCTATTCTATTCTATTCTATTCTATTCTATTCTATTCTATTCTATATATGGCAAGATGTTTGGAACTCTGTTCATAATAGCTCAGTTGATAAAGCATGATACTCTTCCTTTCAGGGTCATGGGTTTGAGCCCCATGTTGGCCTAAAGATTCCTGCATTGCAGGGGGTTGGACTAGATGACCCTCAGGATCCCTTCCAATTCTACAATTCTATGATTCCATGTCACTAACATGTTCCTCCATTCACTCTCAGGTTCACCTGATGGTCTTATTAAGATAGACGTCTTCTAGGGAGTTCCTTAAATATGCCCCATAATCAGACTAGGAGACCTTGGTTCCAGTCCCTATTTAGCCACAGATCTTTTGGAGTTAAAGACAAAAAAATGTGACTGCTATATTAGCATCAGACTATATTTTCTTTTCAGGGACACATGCAGGCATATATTTTTTAAACACCCATACTGCACCAACTTGAATGCAAACTGAAGGCACTTGGGGAGTTGACTTATCAGTAATTAGGTCTGTAAGCAATAAAAGTGCATGGTGTTTTTCCAAGTATGAATCATGTCCCCACTAGTATTGCTAAAAGCAGGGTTACCCTACGCTGGGCAGAAAGCTATGCAACAATTATGTTGAAGGACTGGGCATATGGTTGGCTGTGTGTGTGTAAAAGATTTAGTATACTCAGGAGCCATAAAGCTGACTTTCTTCTAAAGCTTAAGGAATATGTTTCGTAATACACTTAATTATGCCACCCACTTCCCATGATTAGAGTCAGTAACAAAAATTATCATTGGCTTCAAGTTATTTGGCCAATGAAATAGAGCCAGACTGTCCCTCGACTTTGCAGTCCCAGAGCACCTGGTAGTTATAACACAGTTCTTACTGGCAGTGGGTGTGGAAGAAGATGTGATTTTTCTAGCCAAGGGCTGGGCCTAGTCTGATCTTCCTCATACCATGGATCGTTTGCATTTTTTCTGTAAAAGAAATAGTATGGTGTCCTATTGCCTCTGAGTCCTCTGTCAGATGGATGGGGACCGTGTGGGCATCCCTTCAGTTCTGAAGTCCCAGGGTAACTAATAGATTATCAGGGGTGCCCAAACCTTTTTTCAAAGAGGGCCAGTTTTGATGAAGTGAACGTGTGTGAGGGCTGTTGTTGAGCTTTTTTTACAATTTTCCCCCGATTGTTGAGCTTTTTTAAGGATTTTACCCCAGGACATATACTGCCACGGGGGCCGGATTAGACCCCCAAAGTGGACTTTGGACATGCCTGGATTAAATGGTAGCTAGAGTTTCAAATATGCTTTTAATTGCTTCTGTTTGCTTCTAGTTTGCTCAACACTCTAGCTGCATTTGGCACTGGTTTCTGGATTGCCTTCATGAGTAGACCCACATAGAATGTGTTGTGTTATGTTTGCTTTTGGTACCTCATTTATTTTATTTGCTTTTTCATTTATTTTACATAAATCAAACACCATGGGTTTCCTTGGTGGCTGCTCCCAGACTACCTGCCAAAGAAGACCAAGGTAATACTGTCTTTTACGACTTTCCACTGGTAGGCAAAAGCCAACTTTTTCAGGCTCCTGATGCCGATCTGTACAAATTGGCTTCTACTAGTTGTGTTTGTTTATGTTTATGTGCCTTGTTTTTTTATTTGTATTTTATTACACTTCCTTGCATCTATATTATATTAACTGTCACAGTGGGTAAAAAGTCAGCATACAAATGTAACAAATAAACACATTTATAATAATAAATCAGTCTTTGCACCAGTCTTTGATACATTTGCCTTTCTCTTCATTCTGATTTGAATTAGGCCATCTAAAGGGTCTTTCATTATTCCTTGGAATTGTAACACACCAAGCCCAGATGCTTCCAAAACATTTGTGCACAAATCTGCATGTATTTGTTCAGCGCTTGCCCTTCATTCAGAGTTACAGGGAAAGAAATGTGATGATCTGTTCATTATTTCATTTTATAAATGCAAAGATTACCCAACACCACAGACTGAATAGGAAAGAGACATGACTCAGAGCCACGTGGACTCAAAACAGATGATCAAACTTTCCTTCTGCCAGAAATGCTACCTTTGCTTTGCTGATGTTGCAACTTCTTTCAGAGTACACAGTGGTGATGTATTTGTGAATACCTCCTATTTCTTCCTAACATCTTCTGTTTGCTTCCCTGTCTGCACTAATTAAAGGTGTGCCTTTCTCAGTCACTGACTCGCATGTGTTTGAACAAAACTATTAAAAGGGAGCTGCTCTGTAGTTTTTAAGGAAAAGTATGTTTGGTACTGGGATTTGTCTCACAGTTCTTCACCCTCAAGTTCAGTATCTGAAACCCCTTCCAAATGGTGTGAGCCACTTTACATATTTAGTGAAAAGTGTAGGATTAGAGTCATTCTCTTCTTCTATCACCGTCACTCACCAGGTCCTCAGCACAAGAAACTCTTCTTGTATTTGTACTGAGTGTTTGTTTGTTTGTTTGTTTGTTTGTTTGTTTGTTTGTTTAAGACCATTTCTAAACCTCTTATTAAAAATCTCTACACAGTCTCCAATAAATCCCAAATGTACAATAAAACCAGCCATATAAGCCACTAAAAACAACATCATAGAAAAACACAAATGCAATACACCATCATAAAGTCCAAAAGGACAGGGCCCACCTTTAGGGAAGCTCAAAAAAAGAGGAAACACAAAACTAATAGCTCTTCTTGCATATGAAAGGGGAAATGTTATTTTTCTTTGATGTTTTCTTGCTGCTTTTATTTCCATTTCACTTGCTTCCAAATAAGAGAGCATATGGATTGCAGTCTTAGTACTTTTGATGAAGGGAGATCTGAGTGATTTTTTTTTTTTTTAAGAACCTTATGTTTCAAAGAAAGACACATGGGATCATGCTTTTTATTGGTTTTGGTTTTTAATTGCTCAGCACATATTTTCTCTGTTATTTTATCAAATTGCAATATTTCTGTAGCCGTGGGTGAAGTAACTTCCTCTAGGATGCCTGGAACACGGCACTTTTTTCACCATTATAGGCAGTGCTTTTTTTCTTTAAAAAAATGTTTAGGGGTACTCTCATTTTCCTACCCATATTTAAATATTGCCCCTCAATGAGGCCAAACTTACATTCACAAAATGTTTAGGGGTACGTGTGCCCCTGCATCCCCCCCAAAAAAGAGCATTTATTATAGGAACTGCTGAAGGAAAGGGAAGACGGAGAAAGTTGATGATCTGAGAGAGAATAGAAATACCATAAACCATAAAAGATCACGGAGAAGAAAACAGCCACCACCTTCTTTCCTCACACAAAAACAGAAGCTCCACTGTAGGAGTGTGTGGCAGAGCATCTCAGGACTGTATTGGGTCCTCTCACTGTGTTTTCATAGAGCAGAGTCATTCAGACATTAGGTCTCTGGGATCTACTTTGTTGTTTTGGAGTGTGGTTTTTTAAAACTAAAATCCCGCTCCACCAGCTGGAGCCTGGTGTAACACTTCAAATTAAAGAATTCTGAGGCCAAGAATTAAGGAATTTGAAGGGCCATGGTTTGTTTGTTTTCTAAAAAACTGAATGGAGCTTACACTCTTCCCACACAAACGCCTCCCTTGGTTAACCAATCCCCACCTGAGCTTTCTTCATTTCAGCAGTGTCAATTATGGGGCAGTGGGGTGTAAGTTTCTTGCTGCTAATGTTAAATAACAGCAACTCACTCAGAGATCTGTCACTCAGAGATCTCTAAGCAATGGTCAGGGTTGATGGGAGCTGTAGTCCAACAGTGTCTGAAAAGCCACAGGTTCCCCATCTCTGCTCTGGGTGAAAACATGGTAAAATAAAAGTGTTTGTCTAACGGCATGAAAACACCACCAATGATGGGGTCAGCCAGGCCTCCCTGGGCACAAAAGCCTGGGTGCCACAATGGAAAAGGCCTTGCTATGTCCTCACCAACCTCAGTTTGTGGTAGGAGGCGGACGATGGCCTCTGCCAAAGACCTGAGCGGAAAGACAGAATCACGTTGCACAAGGCAGTCTTTTGAGTACCTTGACATGATACCTAGTTTGCTGGGCACGCTATTTGACAACTTAAAGAGAGACAATTGCACTGAGACATAAATGCATGTTCTATCTGTGGTATCACATTACAACTCTTTATTTGAAGCATCCCACTCAGGGTGCTAGCCAGACTTCATCTGGCTTTTCTGGTTCTATTTTTAAACACTGACGTTAGTTTTTCCATGCTTATTATCCGCCTTGTATGTAAATTATCCATTGATTGCAAGATCCCAGGGAGGGATGTTTGCAATGCTTAATAATCTGTTTGTGGCCTGCTAATAACAGCAATCTGGTTAGTTTCTATGAGCTGGCACTCTGCTTATTAGATAGCCTCAGTATTTCCCCTGCTCTCTGTGGGAGAAGTCTCTCATCAATGGGTATGAATCACTGCACATTGTTGTTGTTTTGGAATCTTGTAGCTTGGATGCAGAAATTTAGCATATGCTCAATATACAGTTTCCCCTCTTCCCTCCCCAAGGTGGTTTTTTTGTTCTTTTGTTTTTTTGCAGGAGTGTGGCTGAGGTATAGCAGGATCTAGAATATTCATAAAGAGCAGCTCTCCCCTCTCTGGAGGGGTGAGAATCTCAGCTCCCTGCACAGGACTGGACTGCATTGCAAGGTTGTTGTTAACCACTCACTCAGCCTTGACCCCAGCTTCATATGAGCACAAGGCTACTTTGAGCCACGGGGGTGGGGAGTCTAAACATATCTAAAATAACAGCGTTGGCATCACCCAAAGTCCATTCAACCTGCAGTCAAAGCAGCCTTATAATAACTGGGATCCGCAGCAGCATTGTTTTGTTGTTTGAGTATTTCTGAAAAGACCCTCATAAAGAAGGCTGATCGCCGAAGAATTGATGCTTTTGAATTACGGTGCTGGAGGAGACTCTTGAGAGTCCCATGGACTGCAAGAAGATCAAACCTATCCATTCTTAAGGTAATGGATGTGCTCACTGAAAAGACAGATCGTGAAGCCGAGGTTCCAATACTTTGGCCACCTCATTAGAAGAGAAGACTCCCTGGAAAAGACCCTGATGTTGAGAAAGATTGAGGGCACAAGGAGAAGGGGATGACAGAGGACGAGATGGTTGGATAATATTCTCGAAGACACTAACATGAGTTTGACCAAACTGCGGGAGGCAGTGGGAGACAGGAGTGCCTGGCGTGCTCTGGTCCATGGGGTCACGAAGAGTTGGACACGACTAAACAACAACAAAGATATATGGTCGTGTGCTTATTTTGCACATTTATTCCGCCTTCCCAATGCGCTGAATGGACTTGAGGGAACAAGGGAAAGGGAAGAATACATGATAGTGATAGAAGGGCGCTTGTTTCTGTTCAGCTGCCCTGTCGCTTTGGGAAGACCCTGTCAGGCTTCCTCAGCCTCTCTCAGCAGCTCCCTGAGGAGGATGAACGCCACTTAGGGCTGGGCACTGTTGTATATATAGGAAGGCGGGGAGAACGGGGGAGCAACAACCGCCATCTTGCTTGAGGGCGCCAGTGGCTTAAAGCGTTTAGAAGTCATGCGGTGAGGTGGCCATTTTGGGTGAGGGCAAGCAGAAAGTGGGAGGGGAGTCGCCGACCAATCAGCGGAAAGGAAAAGCCAAAGCGCGGAGGGGAGGCCGCTGTGGCTCGACTTCCTGCGTGGGCTTCGCGCTTTACACCGGGGATGCGGTCCGGGCACCGCGCTTAGGAGAACAGCCGCTTCCCTGCCGCTCTCATGCTGCGCCCCGACGGCTGCCTCTTGCTGCTGCTGCTGCCGCTGCTCCTTCTCCTGGCGCCGGGGCTCGCCGAGGGGGAGGCGGCGGCCGAGAGGCTGAGCCCCTACTTCGGCACCAAGTCCCGTTACGAGGAGCTGCACCCGGAGCTCCTGCGGGACCCGCTGTCTCTCGGGCCGCCGCAGCCGGGCTTCCCGCTGCCGCCGGCTTCCTGCGCCCCGCTGCAGCTCGGCGCCGTCTTCCGCCACGGCACCCGCTTCCCGACGCGCAAGCAGATCCAGAAGCTGGGCCGCCTCCACGGACTCGTCCAGGGAAACGCCGGGAAATGCAACGCCAGCGCCGCCTCCCGCCTGGCGCGCTGGACCATGTGGCTCCGGCCGGACATGGACGGCAAGCTGGCCCCTCGGGGGCGCCGCGACATGGAGATGCTGGCCAGGCGCCTCGCCCGCCGCTTCCCCAGCCTCCTGGCCCGGAACCGACGCTTCGCCTTCGTCAGCAGCTCCAAGCACCGGTGCCTGGACAGCGCCGCCGCCTTCCGCGAAGGGCTCCGGCAGGCGCTCGACGGCCAGCGGCAGGGCACGTCCCAAAAGCACGGTGAGAGTAACCCCGCATCCTTCCCACTCCCAGCAAGCCGTCCATTCTCTGCTTCATTATAACCTGCATGGGCGTAGCTAGGATTTATGTTAGTGAGGGCGGGGACACCCACCTGTCATCGTCCTCTGTTTGGCTTTGTCCAGCAGTTTCCGAATGAAATGTCTCAACAACAGGTTTTTTTATCACTTTCTTTTTACCCCAAGAGTGATTCTACAATTGCTACTTTCAGTTAAGTATTTGGAGGGGTGACTGCACCCCTGCTTCCTACCCCCAGCTATACCCATGATAGGTGATGGCACTACGGGGTGTAGGTGCAGAGGTCAGGACCATTTAAAGACCCCAAGGCAGCAATAATGTACCCCACTTACTATTATTATTATTATTATTATTATTATTATTATTATTTGCATGTATTAGGCATTTTAGGCAAAGAAAAAGCATCAAAATGAAATGCACCACGTGAAAGCAGTTTGGCGCCTGGGATTAAGTGTCATCATTGAATTCAGTAGGACAGGATTGTCAGTAGAGAAGCCTAGGTTTGCAATATGAGACACCCCCCTCCCGAAGCAGATACATTAAAACCAAGAGGAAAATAATTAAATTAAAACACACCCCATCCACTTCTAAAAGGCCACACAGATAGTTAAAGGCCTAGTTATAGAGGAAAGGTTTTGCCTGGCAATTCCAGGCTGGCGTCTGAATATATATAATCATGGAGCCAGGCAATATTTTCTGGAGAAAGCATTCTGTAAGTTGGGAGGCACTGCATAAAAGGCACCTTCTTGTGTTGCCCCCTTCTGGGACTCTCATGGAAAAGTCCTGCAGTGTTGATCGCAGGGTCTGGGTCAGTTCAAATGGGGAGAGGCAGCCCTGGAGGTATTGCAGTTTTGAACCGTTTAAGGCTTTATAGGTCAAAACCTGCAATTTGAATTGGGCCGGAAACTAATTGGCAGCCAGTGCATTTGGGCCAGGATTGGTGTTATATGTTCAAATGGTCTTGCCCTGATGAGCAACCTGGCTGCCAAATGTGAGCCCCACAGATAATATGTTGTAGTAATCTAACCTAGAGGTTGCCAGAGCATAGACAACAGAAGTTAGGTTATCCCTGTCCCTGGGCCACCAGCTGAAGCGGATGGAAGACACTTTGTGCCACCAAGGCCACCTGAGCCTCAAGCGACAGCAAAGGATCCAGAAATACCCGCAAGTTGCATACCTGCTCCTTCAGAGGGAGTGTGTAACCCCATCAAGAGCAGGCAACCTCCCATCCATCGGTTCTAGGGAACTACCCACTAACAGTGTCTCGTTCTTATCTGGATTGAGCTTCAGTTTATTGTCTCTCACCGAGTCCATTACCGTGGAAAGACATCAATCCAGCACATCCACTACCACACCCTGCAGGTGTAAATGAGAAGCAGAGCTGTGTGCCATGAACATATTGCTGACAACATACTCCAAAATGCCAGACAACGCCACTCAGCAGTTTCAGGTAAACAGCAGGGTGAATGAAATCGAACCCTGAGGAACTCCACATTGAAGTCTCCATGGGGCTGTACAGCAATACCCTAAGCATCATGCACTGGAAATGATGGTCCAAGTAGGACTGGAACCATTGCAAAGCAGCATCACCGACCCCTAACTTGGACAGCTGCTCCAGAAGGATTTCATGGTTGATGGTATTGAAAGCTGATGAGAGGTTGAGGAGAATTAACAGGGGCACATCTCCCCTGTCTCTCTCCTCTTTCTGTGCCAAAACTGGTTCTAAACCCTGATTGAATTTAGGGGGTTGGATAATCATTTAAGATGCCCCAATCCCAGCCCTTTTCTCTTGATAAAGGTTGCTTTTGGCCCCCTCCGTGTGTGGTACTGGTCCCTCTCCTAAAAAAAGAAGACCTGGCCAGAACTTTCAAATCATAGTTAATGTGCTTATCTAACATCATTCCTGCTCACTGCACAGCTAACTTAAATACCAGCCTTTTTTGTTGTGGTTTAACACTTACAAAATGTTTGAAGGCATGAAGGCAGCCTTTGGACCAATAGTAAGGAAAACTGCACCACTGAAAACCTTTTCTGGAGAGATTATTACAGCAGCAAGCAGGTGAAGCAGGGCACTATTAAGAGTTATACTCACAGGAAAACAACAATTATCTGACACAACAGTTTTCAACACCCAGACACTTGACAGCAGAGCTAGGTTCCTCTCCTGCCCTTGGCAAGCTGAGGAATGCCATCAACTCTCAGGCATGTGGTAAAGCCCCAGGACAGGTCAGAATCCCATCAGAAGTGCTGAAAGCCGGCCTCAGTTTCTCCCTCATAACACACCTCCACAGCCTTCTCTTGCAGTGTTGAAAACAAGGATCTGTTGGGTTGGAATAAACGACAGACGAATGGCAAGTGTCATCTGGGAGGCACCTCTCGAGCAAGTCTCGAGGAGTCTCTTTTATTGAACATTACATGCACTGCCACGCATGTGCTGGTTGCTGCTTGGTTAACACAAGTACAAAGCAAAGATTACATATAGGCATTAATCACCAATAGAAGAAAGGTTGGGAAAGGGAACACAGGGAACACGGAATTGGACAGGCATGAAAACCTCCTTAACTAATGATTGATATAGCAAAACCTAACAGGGCATAACTATTGTATTCCATAGATGTGGTCCACCATGCATTAAGAACAGGTCAGGATATGATGTTTCATGAACTCAATGTGGACAGAACATTCTGGGATGGGTGAGAAAGGAATGCTTCAGCTTAGATGTTTGTACTCATGTGTAGAAGCAAAGCTTCCCTTCAAGGATCCATGCCACAAGACATGTGTCACGACAGTGTCAGAAGCAGATGCCAGGAATAAATCACACAGAGTAAGTCTAGTGACATTAATTGTTTATTGGAAGAAACAAGGTCTGCTCAGGAGTGTCTGGCCTAATGATCACCATTCAAGGTGGAGGTCTGTTCAGCCTGACATGTCTCCACACCAAGACAAAAGTGTGGCGGGTTCTTGTCTGCGAAATGTTGTTTGCAGATGATGCAGCCTTGACAGCACACTCTTAAGCAAGCTCTGAAAAGACTCGTCAACAGTTTTGTCCAAGCTCGCATGGAGTTTGGCCTCACCACACCCTGATGAAGATCAACATCTTCAGTCAAGATGTTACCAGCACTCGAGCATCAGCATTAAGGTGGTAGACAATTTTATCTACCTGGGCTCCACCATAATCAGCAACCTTTCCATCGATGCTGAGCTGGACAAGCACATTGGCAAGGCCAATGGTTTCCCTCTGCAAAAGGGTATGGGAGAATGTGATGCTAACAACCAATGCCAAGATGAAAGTCTATTGGGCTTGTGTGTTGAGCAGGCTGCTTTATGGAAGTAAGTTCATGGGTAACTTATACCCACCAGGAGTGATGCCTCAATGCCTTCCATATGCATTGCATCAGGTAGATTTTGGACAGAGTCTCAAATAAAGGTGTGTTCTCCCAAGCCCACATTCTGTCTCAGTGACATCTCTGCTGACTTGGTCATGTACACAGAATGGAAGATGGCAGGATCACCAAAAGGGAGCTGTCACTAGGCCTCTTGGCAGACCAAGTCTGCATTACAAAGATGGCTGCCAACATGACACAAAGACTGGCAACATCAGTCCCGTTGTATGGGAATCCCTTGCAGATGATTGGAGTGCCTGGAGAAAGACAGACAGGTTGTGCATTTACAGCAGAGACCAGAGGATGAATGATCACTCGGAAGAACGCAGACAGAAGAAACGCCATACTACACCTGCATCAGTGCAGCCAGACTCCTTCATCTTCCCCAGTTGCAATAAAACATGTCTCTCCCTTATTGGTCTCTACAGCCACAGCAGACGCTGTATCTCTCCCAACAGTTCGACTTTATCCTTGAAGGCACACTCCTACATTGGCTCCTGATAGAAACCAGCAACAATTATGAGCAGGAACATCTGTTCTTTTTCCTTGTGTTCATAATAGCAAGCATTTCTATTTTATTTTTTCATAAAATGCCTTATAGGTTCTGTTTATTCTTCCGGAACAGAACTGGCAAATTATGAATTATTTCCTAGCTTTCCTTAAATGTTTTTATTCATCCTTAAATTGACATTCCCCCCCCCCCTCTACATTTATCAATATCTATTTGCTATGCTAAGTAAGTTAATGGAAACTGCAAGTTCAGAACTTGCAGTAGCTTAGAATATCAGAAGCTGTGGATAAAGAGGGTCAGCATGTCTGTGTCCTGTTTTATGAGCTTCCCAGAAGCAACTGTTGTATGGAACAATAGGCTGAATTGGATGGATTTTGGACTAGTTCAGAGTCTGGTAGAAGTAAAGCCAGATTTTTTTAGTGATCTTTTGCTTACTCAAGCTGTTTTTCCAAAAGCCATACTTTCCCATTTTACTTTTTGAGGATTATTTAACAAATCACAGAATTCCTGCACATTACACGGGCCACTATCCCACAGAACCTTTAGATTAAATCTTATTCCACAACAGAAATTAAGCTGAGGTGTATAACTATCATTCTCTAACCTTGATCCTCGAAAGTTAGCTTCACTCTCCCCCCGGCACCCTGGTTAGGCTGGATTTTCAAAAACATTTGTGCATGCATTTGCTTTTGTTATTGTATGAAATGACACGTCCTGTACAGAGATAGCACTTACTACTGATAATACATGGCAGATATGCTTGCATAGGAACTAACATGATACTCAGTATAGATTGAAAACGTTGGCATTTAAGACATTTCAGGTATGAAATATATTGCAGTATATTTAAACATACAAATTTTAGTAATATTAAGGAAATTTAAAATGAATAAATAAAGTGAAAATATTTTATGTAAATCACTTCAATGATTAAGCGATACACTAATCGTGTTAAATAAACAAATAACATAAGACACACTGTTGGTAAGTGGATAGTACTGAGTATGCCAGCAGTTAAAATTAATCTTGAACCAAAGATTAAAATTAATCTTGAACCAAAGGCTCCTTGGGTCATATTCAGTGTTTGGGCCATTTGTTCCTCGCTCATGATAAAAACAGTGCATACTGAGAACTGCAACCAACAGATTGAAAAACCAGTGTGATTGATGTCAGAGTAGGTTAAATTTACATGAGATTTTCATATTAATTGTTACACAGAAGATAGGCATGTTGAAACACATGAAACATTCCGGGGTAGTGTATTCTGTTTATATGTAGGAACTGGGGGAGAGGAAGATCAGTCTCAGATTTTTGTACTGGGCTTTCAGGTAGGGGCACTCAGAATGCTAATGAGCTGTAGCACAAAGTTGGGAGATAAGGAACAATGGATGTTCTAAAGGGCACTGAGCAAAATCACTTCCTTAAGTTCCAAGTGCCCGGAAGTGAGGGGTGGTAGTTACTGGGAAGATAATCATAATTTTATGAACTAGGGAAAGTGCAGAGCTCAGTATTTGGAAAGGATAAAATAAGGGCGGTCCAGGATCATTCAGATGGTTGATTTTAGTGAGACCCTGAATAGTGTCAGGCAGGCCATTGCCTGTGGTGACGTGACTTTATAGTCCATTCTTTCTAGAATCAAGCTCACAATATTCTTTCCGCAAACCATTTGTCCAGTTTACTTTTAGCAAGGTTTTATGTTGATAGAGGATTTCACAGAACCCTTGGTTTCAGAACCCTTTTGAGAAATTCTGTGCAAAATGCTTTATATAAAAGTTGCTTGAAGCAACTACCTTTAACTCAGTGTTTGACAGAAGATTATTCAGTTTTAAGAGTGTGTATTTTGCAACGTGCTTGCTTTTGTGAATTTATATTCCATTTTAAAGCAACTTATGACATTTAATAACCTTTTGCCCTTTCATTTTCAGCCACGACGACAGAAGGAATTGAAACCAACGACAAACTGATGAGGTTTTTTGATCTATGTGAAAGATTTGTTAAAGATATAGAAGACAATGATACAGCTATGCACGAGCTGGATGCCTTCAAGGAAGGTCCTGAGATGAAGGAAGTAGTGGGGGAAATTGCAAACACCTTGTGTCTACCAGTGAATGACTTAAACGCAGGTAATGTTCTTTTATCAGCTTCCTACCTGTTCTCAGTTATTATGAAGAGCAAATAAGCAGTAAACATAAACATCTATTGGAAAAGCTTTAAAGGTTAACTTCTGTTGAACCTGACTGGAGGACATAAAATATTTACCTTCCCCTCCCCCCCGCCCCAGTCCCTTGTTTTCATTTTCATCGCTCTTAGGGACTGGTTCACATACGTTAAAGTATCTCAGCTGCATGCATTGTATGACTCTCACAAGTGCAGAGATGCACACTTGTGCCACGCAGAGCGAAAACTGAAGCCTAGTTCATGTTTCTGTGGTAGCCTGGAGAGAGCAGACAGTCGTGCTCCATTGAGACACACTCTTAGAAGTATTGAAGATGCTTGGGGAAATTTGTACGATGAAGTGCGGAATGCAGAAAGGAAATGGCCTATCAACTCTTGCATGCGGTTTTCAGGTAATGGTGCACACATGCCTATTTCACTGCTACAGTGCTTTTTCTTTTTTAACTGCGAAACATCCACTACCAGCAAGCTCTGTAGCTAGTAACTAACAATATCCATGTCACGAGCCATTATCAACATTGTCTTTTAATAAGCTTTATTTTGGTGTGTGGCACAAGCTACTGGTGTCGGCACCTTTTCAAGAACCTCTGTAGGAAGAGCAACTAAAACTATCTACCACAAGAGCTGCAACTTTTCCAAAATTATGCCTAGAAGAAATGTACAACTAGTTCTCTGTGCCCAGCTGATATCTACCCACAACTGACTGCTGCCAAAGTTGTTTAAAGAACAGCTGGTGGTGAAGCATAGAGGAAGGATGCTTGTGGTTGGTTTTCTTTGTAAGTCTGTTTCTCCTGGGTACATGCAGATGTTTGGGGCTGCCTAAAGGAATGCTTCAGGGTGGCGCTGTGGGTAAAACCTCAGTGCCTAGGGCATGGTCGGCGGTTCGAATCCCCGCAGCGGGGTGAGCTCCCGTCTTCGGTCCCAGCTCCTGCCCACCTAGCAGTTCGAAAGCACTCCTAAGTGCAAGTAGATAAATAGGTACCGCTTTATAGCGGGAAGGTAAACGGTGTTTCCGTGTGCTGGCTCGCCAGAGCAGCTTCGTCACGCTGGCCACGTGACCCGGAAGTGTCTCCGGACAGCGCTGGCCCCCGGCCTCTTAAACGAGATGGGCGCACAACCCTAGAGTTGGACACGACTGGCCCGTACGGGCAGGAGTACCTTTACCTTTACCTTAAAGGAATGCTTTGGCTTGTGGTCAAACACGTAAGAAGCATGAGAAACCAACTATCGTGTACAAGTTCTTTGTGGCAACCTTTCCCCCCTTCCTGGGCCACAGGCTAACTTTATTAGATTTTACCAGGAAGAAAGTATTTTCATGAGAAAAGAGAGGTCCTCATCTTGCTGTTGTTGTACAAACTTTATGGATCCAGATGGTGATAGTGCTTTTTTTCTGGGGGGGACGCAGGGGTAAGCATACCCCTAAACATTTTGTGAATCTAAGTTTGGCCTCATTGAGGGACAGTATTTCAATATGAGAAGGAAATTGAGAGTACCCCTAAGCATATATTTAGAAGAAAAGCACTGGTGATAGATATTCCGCATAACTTTGTGAATCCAGATGGCGTTAGGTATTCCGGTCTGCACTAAAAACCCACATGCACCCAGTTTAGTGGGACACAGATGAACAGTGAAATGGGCATCTGGATGTGCATTTTCATTAATTATTTGCATTATGGATCTCCTTTTACTGAATCAGGAAGCATTATTTCATTCTACAGTATTTTATCCTTCCTATCAAGCATTTCAGGTGGTTAACATTCCATTTAAAATACAACAGAACATCACTAAGCACCAATCAAACACAAAAAGTGGGGGAAAGACATACTTTTATCGGATGAACATAGGTAGTATCATTATTAAAGTTCACTACTCCCCAGAGCCACTGCAAACAACTCTATCCTGTTTTTCTTTGTGATAGATAAAGACAGGTGCATTGATTCAAGTTTTCTAGCAGCATAAAAAGTCCTTTCTGTCTCACTCTTGAATTCATTAGGCAAGGGATTTTGAGCCATAATTGATGGAGGAGGAGCTCTAAGATATGCTAATATAAATGTAGTAAAGAAGGTCAATGTCATATGATATAGTATTGACACTTCCGTAACTCAAACTTCTGAAACATCTCTCTCCTGTTACGGAGTGTAACTAAGCATTATCCTGTTACTAAATGTGCATAGATGCAGTTTTGACAGTTTCATTTGTCACTTGCCTTTTCTACAGATTGGGTTCTGGTGTCCTTTTTCACTTGACCATCTGAACTAACTAAAGAATATTGAGTTTCCTGTAGTGTACATGCAACAATGATTTCTAGTTACTTTAATCATAACCCTGCTAAAAGTGATTGAAACAAGAGCAGATAGTAAGATGTTGTCTGAGTATATGTATTCACTTAGAGGATGCATGTTGGGTTTTTTACAGAATATATGATTATGATTCTTTCAATGGTAGAAAGGTTACCATGTTAAGTTTCATCTAACAGCCTTAAAAACGAGGCTTATATTTATACAGTTTGCAATTTTAATTAAGTTGAGTTTTTGAACAAGTTTGTGAATATTTTCAGAAGCACATGCATGCATAAAACACTCCAGGTACTGATGTGTTCTTGTTCATACGAATCTAATCAAATAATTCCATTGCAAATATTTAATACCCACCATGTGTTCCGTGTTTATATCATATGTTAAAAACATGCTTGAAATACATAAAAATCCCACATTCACTAGCTCATTTCTTTTTGTTTATAGTTTGTAGTGTATTATATGTATTGATTCCAGGGATGCAGAAGACTACGGACCCATTTGTGGAATTGCAAGCATAGTTCTTGCACGTCACCCCTCTGTTTGTGCCAGGAATAGGGGGATTTCTTGCCTGCAGGCTAGATCTAGCTCCTGGTGCCTTTGGATCCATTCTGTCTCATCCCTCTTTGTCCCTCCTTGACACAGTAATTAGACTAGAAAAAGGCTTCTGTTGTTGCCAATGGAAGCTTTTTTCCCCAAAGCCTAATTGATGTATGGAGGATAGGAGTTCAGAAGCGAGAGAAAATCATGGCCTTGCCCACGCTTGTTATCCATTTCCCAAGATGTTATCCCTGAGGAAATACGACTCTCAGCATACAAAGGGTTCCCTAGCCTTGTTCTATACACAGGACCTGGTTCCCAGATCGTATCTCTTTTTATTGCGTACCTTCATAGCGGTTTTGTTAAGGGGTGTTTCGTTCACCACTGACGTGGTCCTTGTGTGTTGCCCTTTCTGCGTAAACATTTCATTGATGGCTTGTGGCATCCTGCCTGACGTACTGTCGGTGTGTTGCTAACTGTTGCTTTTCTTTACAACAGATTTGGTTCAGGTGGCATTTTTCACTTGCTCATTTGAGCTGGCCATAAAAAACATTAGCTCCCCCTGGTGTTCGCTCTTCAGTGAAGAAGATGCCAAGGTAGGTACTGTGTACACGTCTGCAACCCCCTTAACTAAAGAAGTGGAGAATTAAATGTTGCAGTGTATTGTGAAAAAAACTATTATTCGGTCTCACAGAATTATATAGGACATAGTGGGTAGTATTCAACCAAGTTTTTACGCAAGAGTAGAGCCGCTGAAAGGGATGTGGGTGGCGCTGTGGGCTAAACCACAGAGCCTAGGGCTTACCGATCAGAAGGTCGGTGGTTCGAATCCCCTCGATTGGGTGAGCTCCCATTGGTCTGTCCCTGCTCCTGCCAACCTAGCAGTTCAAAAGCACGTCAAAGTGCAAGTAGATAAATAGGTACCGCTCTGGCGGGAAGGTAAACAGCGTTTTCGTGCGCTGCTCTGGTTCGCCAGAAGCAGCTTAGTCATGCTGGCCACATGACCCGGAAGCTGTACGCTGGCTCCCTCGGCCAATAAAGCAAGATGAGCGCCAACTCCAGAGTCATCCGCGACTGGACCTAATGGTCAGGGGTCCCTTTACCTAGAGCCACTGAAATTAATCAGCATTACTCAGCTAAGTCCATTAATTTCAGTGGTCTACCATGAGGAAAACTTGAATTCTAACCATGAGCTGAAATCTGGCACTCACTTAACATGATTTAATTCAGTGTTTAGTGTGCCGCGAGACGTTGCCTGGTGTGCCGTGGGAGGGAGGCGGGCGAGTCGGGCGGCGAGAGGCGGGGCGGCAGCGGCGAGGATCCGCTCCGAGCCGGGGGCGGCTCCGCGGTGGTGGTGCCGAGGTTTCTCTCTCCATTCTCCCCTCACACACACACACAGGAAATAACACAGGATCAGCTGACAGGACCCGGCCAATGGGGCGGCGGCGGGGCAGCGCGCGCAAAAGGGAGGAGCGCGAGACAGCGGACGAGGAGGAGGCCGGCATGTCCGGGCAGCAGCAGCAACAACAGCAGCAGCAACTCCCGGCGACGGCTCCTCAAGCCCCGGGCAACCCTACTCCCTCACCGGCCTCGGCCGCCCTCCTGCTCCACCCGCCGCCGCCTCCCCCGCCGCCGCCGGCCACCTCGGCCCCGCCGCCGCCCCCTCCTCCGCCCGCTATCGCCACCACCACCACAACAGCCGCCGCCGCCTCAGCTGGGCCCATGCTTGCCGGGAGCGTCGGCGGCAGCAGCAGCGCCCCGGCACCCTTCCCTCACGGCGGCGACCCGGCCCTGAACGAGCAGGAGAAGGAGCTCGTGCGTCCCTCCCGGCGTGACGCTGCGCGCTGACGTCACGGGGCTGTAATGGTGGTGTGCCTCAAGATTTTTTTCATCAAACAAGTGTGCCTTTGCCCAAAAAAGCTTGGGAAACACTGATTTAATTTGACCAAAACAACCTACTGCGGCAGGACAAGTGCTAGCACAAATGGTACTACCACGGTTTGGTTTGGGAGAGTGTCATTTAATATTCCTGCTCTCGTTTGATACCCTCTCCTACTCTGCCCAACCTTCCAGCCTGTCACCCTGAGCATCTGCATGTAGACACCTAGGATAACAGATGCATATATATTGGCTATATTCACTCTCTTTCTAAGGAACTCTAAATTCCTAAAAGTAGCATCTGCTTTTAACAAAGCTCATAACCAATGACTTTAGCATTAGCTGCACCTATTGACTTCACTCCTGTGCAGGAAAACAATCCTTTGCCTACCTTTTCACTCATATTCCTATTAAATTGTAGACTTCAGTGCTCATTCCCGTTTGCTGTTCCTGGCTTGCCCCTGGGAGGCTGTAACTGCAGTGTTATAAAGGCAGGTCTCTGCCAAAGCATTTGCTCCTGATTGCAATGGTGGTGGGGAGGGAAGAGGTAAGAACCCATTGCCTGTGGTGGAAAACGTGTTATCTATCTAAATTGATGGGTTAGGTACCAATAGTTATAATAATAATAATAATGAAAGTTTAATGAAAGTTTTTATATGAAAGTTTGTGTGCGTTGGAATGGCCTGCCTGCAATTTACTAAAATATCTTGTTGTGTGTAAAATAATCCTTCTCTGTAACAACTTTTAAATGTGTGTGATACTAGGTTCTTGAATATCTGAATGATCTGAAGCAGTACTGGAAGAGAGCTTATGGGTATCCTATCAACAGCCGCTCCAGCTGCATTCTTATGCAGGATATCTTCAAACATTTGGACCAGGCTGTTACAGAGAGTAAAAGGTAAAAAGTTGTTGGTGGTGGTGGGAAAACACATACTCTGTTTCGTGGTCCCATTTTAGGTGCCACTAAAATGGTTCCACCTTCTTGAATGTGCCACAGCTGCTATTTGTGGAACAATCAATATATGTAAGCATTCTTTTTATGTTTTTTGTTTTATGTTTATGTTTTATGTTTTAAAAGACCAAAATGTGTGTGTGTGTGTGTGTGTGTGTGTGTGTGTGTGGCACAGAGCTTTCCAAACTTTTCATGTTGGTGACACACTTTTTAGACATGCATCATTTCGCTGCACAGTAATTCAGTTTTACCAGCTAACCAAAGGTTAAACTAACCCCTTTCCAGCCCCAGGAGGAGTGCAGGGAGCGTTCACATGACACACCCACACACTGCAGCTAACACACTAATGTGGTGCGACATGCAATTTGAAAAGCTTTGGTGTAGCAGGTGGTGGAAGAAGGGGACAGGGAATGTGGCACTGGGTTGGGGAACCTTTTTCAGCCCAAGGGTTGCATTCCCTTCTGGGCTACGTTCCAGGGACAAAAAGAGGTAGAGCAACAAGTTTGAATGTTAACTTTGTACAGTAGGCTAGTTTTTCTAGACCCCTGCCTCTTCCTACAGTCAGGAAAGCCCAAAGCATCGCAGTTGAAGGACTCATTCTAGCCAGCCATAAAACACTTGAGGCCACAGAGCAGGGAAATTGGCCTAGGGAGGAGGGGGTAGCCTGGGAAAAGTCCTGAATGTCAGATATAGATGCTTACAAAACAAGAGGATGATTTATTGAGAGAAGTGTCTTCTACGGGACCGCCTCTCCTGGCATGCCCCGCGGAGGACCTTAAGGTCCACAAATGACAACACTTTGGAGGTCCCAAGTCGCAAGGTGGTTAGATTGATCTCAACTAGGGCCAGGGCCTTTTCAGTACTGGCCCCAACTTGGTGGAACGCTCTGTCAAAAGAGACCAGGGCCCTGTGGGACTTGACATCTTTCCGCAGGGCCTGCGAGACAGAGCTGTTCCACCTGGCCTTTGGTTTGGACTCAGTCTGACCCTTATGTTTCCCTCCCCTTATGGTTTTGATCTATGGGCTACTTCTAAAATGAAGCTGCATTTTAAATTATATTTTAACTTGTATTTTACATTGGTTTTTTTCTTTTTCCTATTATGTTTTTATTGTAATTTTACTGGTGTTAGCTGCCCTGAGCCTGGCTCTAGCCAGGGAGGGCGGGGTATAAATAAAATTTATTATTATTATTATTATTATTATTATTATTATTATTATTGCATTTAAATTCAACTGAACCGCTATGGTCACAGTTAGGTGTATGAGCAGGTATTTTATTTGGCTTGCAGCCCACTTAAGACTGATTTCCCACTTCAGTTTGGATCTGTGGCAAAACCTCCCTTCAGTTTGTTTCCGGATGCCTGGATATCAAACACATGACTATAACTTTTTATATTCTAACATGAGTGGAGAACATATGGGTGTCCGTTCTTTAGTGAGCATTTGTTTTGATTCGTTTGCAGAAAGGCTATATGACTTCCCATCAAACATTATCCCAGTTTTTAGGGCCCTTCCCTGTCACTTTCCTTACTGCAATAAGTCATTTTTAATTTTTTAAAAAATGGATTTGTTGCACCAGAGTGCTTTAAATCGTTTAGCCCTAAATATCCATAAGCTATTGAATCCCTCCTGAAAAATAGTGGCAGTCTGTAGGCAGCTGATTGTTAAACAACAAAAAGCTGCAGGAGATCCCAGTTATGAATTGCCTGCATCGTGTCTAGATTTGATATAATTAGGAGCTCTGTGAAACGGTGCTGTTCCTTTTCCTAACAGTTGATGGCAGTATAAACAGAAGATGCTAATCTAAATTTTGAATAGGTTTCTCTTAACTAAGCTTAGTAAACTAAAGTACCTAATTGCCTCTTTCACCTACCAGCTTTTTCTGAATACTGATCATTGTTTATCCTGACAAGGGAGCAGAGGGCAGCTGTTGCCTTCTATGGAGGGTGAGTTGAGACACGGGGAGACAAAGTGACTTGCCGTATGTGACACCTAGAATCGAGTAGATAAGTTTAACTTCCAGCCACTAATCCCCAATTAAAGCTGCAGCTAGATGAGATAATGTATGCAGAGCTAATGTAAGATAAGCATTCTCATACCTCGTTCAAAATAACAAGCCACTTTTTTATCTATCATTTTTCTATTAAAATGTACTTAGTATGGAATAGTAGAGTATTTAATCAGCGTTACTAGTACCAAGAGGCAAACAGTTCTTTCCCACAACATGAATTAATGTTTAAAAGACACTGTGAAATCATTGGAAGTCTTTAAACTCTATTATAATTTGGGGTAGAACTTAATTTTCTTCCATGCGACGGTAACATTTTGAGAAGTGCCCATCTCTAGATATGTCCTATTCCACAATTCCATTCAGTATCATTCATATATATATATATATATACACACACACACACACACACACATATATATACATACATACATACATACATACATACATACATACATACATACATATATGACCAGACATTTGACTAAGCCAGGCACAGGCAAACTCCCATCATCCCTAGCTAACAGGACCAGTGGTCAGGGATGATGGGAGTTGTAGTCCCAAAACATCTGGAGGGCCGAGTTTGCCTATGCCTGGACTAAGCTACATAGAAACATACAGTTGTAGAGTTGGAAGGGACCCCAAGTGTCATCTAGTCTAGCCCCCTGCAATGCAGGAATCTCAAGCAAAGCATCCAAGGCAGATGCATAGTTGCTTCATAATTTCTTCCTCCTCACTTCGTAAATTGTTTCCCCCCCCCTTAAGAATTTTAATTTTTATATGATATGTTTATTATAAGGTTAGGTAAAGGGACCCCTGACCATTAGGTCCAGTCGTGACCGACTCTGGGGTTGCGCGCTCATCTCGCTCTATAGGCCGAGGGAGCTGGCGTTTGTCCGCAGACAGCTTCCGGGTCATGTGGCCAGCATGACTAAGCCGCTTCTGGCGAACCGGAGCAGCACACGGAAACACCATTTACCTTCCCACTGGAGCGGTCCCTATTTATCTACTTGCATATGACATGCTTTCGAACTGCTAGGTTGGCAGGAGCTGGGACCGAGCAACAGGAGCTCACCCCGTCGCGGGGATTTGAACCGCCGACCTTCTGATTGGCAAGTCCTAGGCTCTGTGGTTTAACCCACAGCGCCACCCGCGTCCCCTATTATAAGGTTAACCCCTGCCTTAATAGAGTGACCATATGCAAAGGAAAGCACTGCCTCTGTGCTTTTTAACTGAGGGAGGAATTTCAGCAGGTGCAGCCTATCCTATGCATGCATAAGAGACACTTTGTGTGCTTAAATCTTATTCTACACAACTTTTAAACGTTCAGAAGTTCAATTGGGTTATTCAGCATTGTGATTCATTAATACCTTATGACCAAGGATTTATTTGAATCAGTGGAGGTGTGTGTGTGTGTGTGAGAGAGAGAGAGAGAGAGAAGAAAGAAAGAAAGAAAGAAAGAAAGAAAGAAAGAAAGAAAGAAAGAAAGATTCTCTTCAGTGACTGGGAGAGATCACTATTTGACATCAGAAGACAGCCTTATTATTGACCCTATATGAGATATGCTCCTCTGTGTATTAATCTTTGTGTGTTTAGGGATTAGCTTTGTTTGGAATGGCTTTATGGAATGTTTAATTATATAACCTTGTAAAGATTTTTAAGAGCTCTAAAAGTTTAGGGGAGAAATTGACTTGTCCCAACCACAGTGACTTTTAAAACTCCATCCTGAGGTTGAGGAACAACTTCTCTCATTTGATTCCTACCGGAAGTTAAGACTCCACTTGGTGGACCGTAGCCACAGCCTCAGCTTCTGAACAACGCACACTGAACATTTCAAAGCCCTTTGAAGTGAATGGTTGCGTTTCTGTTGTGGATTCTGTTTATTTTTACAAAGGCACGGCCATGTTTTTAGTCCTCTTGCGTGCTATAGAATGAAATTGAAGAAAACTTAGAAGGAGCAATGGCAGTCCTCATAGTTGGAATCTTGGAATTGGAGAGTTGGAAGGGATCCCAAGGTTCATCTAGTCCAACTATACCTGCAAACCCAGTGACCTTTGAGACGCTATCAGCTGGCAGCTGATGTTCGAATAGAGATAATGCATTACATTCTCTTCCTTACTGAGAACAGTACACAGATCAGAGCTGTTTGGTTGTCATCGGGCCAACAGGGGGTAGGGAGGGCAGCATTAGGGTTGGTTTGAGAATTCAGCGTTGAGCTGTGAGTGCCGAGTTCTGTCACCGTTGCCTTATAAGCTTGGTGCCAATTTCTGCCTATTTTTTGTCTTCCTGCGTAGTATTGCTTTACAAGCAAAACTTAACAACGATTGAAGTTGAGATTATGTACTCTGGTTATGGGTATATACACCTTCCTTCTTCTGAGTCATACCATCTGTCCATCTTCGAGAACAGTGTTCCTCAACCTTCAGTTCCCAGGTAACGTTGGACCACGACAACATCCCTGACCACTGGCTAACTGGATGGATCCAAGGTTGAAGAACACTGCTCTAGAGGGTGGGGAATCTTTTCCTGGGGCCATATTGAAAGCTCCCACCTCCTCTCATGGGCCATCGTGACAGGTAGATGGGGTCCAATGGGAACTCCGATGCCTGCAGACTTGCTGATTTGCACTGACAGCAAGCCTTGCTTTGTCAAGGAACAATAGAGAATGCTCTCTAAGGCTCCTAATTGTTGGCAAACACGTCTCTACCTGCTCCACACTTAACATCACAGATAATATCAGGTGTCGGGCAGGTTGGTGTGGCTTGGGGAAAATGGTCTCATAGACCAAACTGGAACCCATGCTGGGCCTGACTAGACTTGTAGGCCGGAGGTTACCCATCTCTGCTGTATAGACTGGGACTGGTGGTATTTGAAGTCCAAAACATCTGAAGCAGGCTTCTTCAAACTCAGCCCTCCAGATGTTTTGAGACTACAATTCCCATCATCCCTGACCACTGGTCCTGCTAGCTAGGGATCATGGGAGTTGTAGGCCAAAAACATATGGAGGGCCGAGTTTGAGGAAACCTGATCTGGAGAGTGCCAGATTGACCAAGGCCGATCCAGCCCTGTGTTATGTATTGTGACTTGCAGCAGCTCACCCAATAGCAAGGGATAGGTTTTAGGGTTTCTGAACACATCTTGACAGCTTGGTGGCAAGGTATTCTGTGTGCTGAATTGACTTTGGGATACCCACTTCCGATTCTTTGAAACAGAAATAAAACTTTAAAATGCCAGCATGTAAATTCAGATTTGATTGTTTTCTGATATCTCTTTACTGAATGGGTTTGTACGTTACTCCCAAACTCTTACAACACAAGCTAGAGAATTTTGGATGTTGTTTAGTCGTTTAGTCGTGTCCGACTCTTCGTGACCCCATGGACCATAGCACGCCAGGCACTCCTGTCTTCCACTGCCTCCCGCAGAAGAGGTCAGAAGAGAACTTTGGATACAGTAGACTGTCTCATTAGGCATTAAACTCCTGAGTTCATGCTTGAGAGAAACGCCTTCTTTCTAAACCAGTTAGACACTGCCTTCATTTGTGGGTGAGGCTTCTAAGCTGGCAGCCAACAGATGAAAATGCCAAACATCACCTTTTGCCTAAAGAAAAAGAACAAAGATCTGTTTGCTGTGATAGTTTACTAAACAGAAAGCAATTTGTGCTTTCAGATGTCAGATGTTGGCAGAAACATTTCTGCTCCCAGAATTTTGATACTGATTTCTGATCAGTGTTCAAAAATGTGTGGTAGCACATTGGTACAGCCTTCATTTATTTGAGTTTTATGTTGGAGTTACCTAGCTTATTCTTATGCGCCTTATTAGGCTATGCATCACCTGCCAACCTAGCAGTTCAAAAGCACGTCAAAGTGATAAATAGGTACCGCTCCGGCGGGAAAGTAAACGGCGTTTCCGTGCGCTGCTCTGGTTCGCCAGAAGCAGCTTAGTCATGCTGGCCACATGACCTGGAAGCTGTACGCCAGCTCCCTCGGCCAATAAAGCGAAATGAGCGCTGCAACCCCAGAGTCGGCCACGACCTAATGGTCAGGGGTCCCTTTACCTTTAAGCTATGCATCAGAGAAACCTGAGTGTAAGAAGCATGTACTAAGAAGCACTAGCCACATGGCAAAAGACTATAGGAAGCAATGACTTTGGTAAAGGAGGCATCTCATGAAACAGCTAAAATGTTCATCCTGACCAAAGACTAAATTCACTTGTGTTGGTTTTCTTAATAAAATAAAATAAAGAAAAGAAAGAAGGAAATTTGGTATTTGTTGCTTGCATTGGGTCGGTAATTGTGGGAATGGGGATATTGTATACCTTCATTTCCTTATGTAAAAACAGTTTTTAGTCTGATTTCTTGGGCTTGCTAAATCACAGTATGGTGGGGAATTTCTTCTGTACTACCCCCCCCCCATAAGCACAAAAATATGTATATGAATTCTTAGAGAAATGAGTAATCCATCTTATTTCCTTAAAGCTTGTGACTAGTTATAAAGAACTGAGGATATAACATAACTTATGCAGTACTTTATTATGTCAAAGTGTCATTTTTAAACTTCAGAAACAGGATACTTCAAAGCATTCTTCTCTAAATGGGACAGGTCAAATAAGTAGTTGCATTTTATTTCCTTTTCGATGTTACAGGTTAACTTAAAGTACCAAGAACTTTCCTCTGTTGAATTAAAAACTGTATTTTAGCTTTGGCTTGTTGCTTGGCCTTCGTATGCTTGCCATAGCTGCTGCTAATGATTCTAAGACTTGAAAGTGTTTACATTTAATTGTGATGAAAACCTGGATTTATGAACTGGGCTTTGTTTATTCCATACACAACATATGTAAAGCATGGTGTCCCCTAATGCAAATTATAGTTACACCTGTATGTTCCTTTATATAGATTATGTTGCAAGCTTCTAAAGGTAGGGACAGCATAATGTAATAAGTATCTTATCAAGCTTATTACTGAGAAGCTTGGTTTAGCTGGAACTCTAAACATACTTATTCATTTCTTAAAATGTATACACCGCTTGATGCGGGGGGCACACCTCAAAGCAGTTTACAAAAAGATAAAACAATAAAACTGAGGAAAATCCACCACCTCACTTCAAAGCATACAAAGAATAAAAATACTGGAGTTGACATTCTGCTTTACTATAACATGAGCACATGGAATCATGAGTAACATGGGATCTTGGACCTTTAAATTTTCTTAAAAAATATATTAACTATAAATAGTAGTGATGATAATAGTTTTGGGGAGAAGAAACTAGACAGCTGCTTTTGCATTACTTTTTTATATTGTACCATCACCACGGTACATTTGAATTACATAAGCAACATAGACGCTGTAGGAATTTACAATCTGAAACAAAACAGGCATTTGGTCAGTTGACTGTCAAGGTTTGAGGAGTGGAGATCATGGGCAGAGATAAAATGAGAAATAGGAGTCAAAATATAGGTTGAGCAGGGGCAGAGAGTGGTCTTGAAGGCCAGGCATTCTATTGACTATAGAAGATCATGGGAAGTCAGGGAAGGAAACAAATGATGTGGTCAGATCAGTGAGAAATGAGAATGGTTTTGGTTTCTCGATAGACGGGAGAGGACTAAGATATGAAACAGGAAGAGGCCAGAGGACTTACATGAACCAGAGTTGTAGCCACGAGGACAGAGAGGAACAGTTGGATTTTTAGTATGTTGTACAGGGAGAAAGGTCCATAACATGGCCATTCTAAACAGGTGGGTAGCAGTGGAGAGAAACTAATCCAAGATAAGCTGTGACACTTTGCCTAGACAATAGGATGAATGAAGTAGTCGCCATTCATGTGCCAAAAAAATCATTACAGAGTGAGCACATCATCTGTAGATGAGTTGCGAGTTGCACATTCTCTGCTTTGCCATTCATTCTCTTTAGAGAATTGCTCTCTTCCACTGCACCGCAATATCCACATGATCTCAGCTATAACTGCAGGTCATCTCTTAACCGGGAATGAGATTGAACTCTGTAACCTTCTAGTTCTTTTCTTTAAAATATCATGTTGTTGTTGTTGTTGTTGTTGTTGTTATTTTAAAAATAATTTCTTGACCAAGTGTTTTTTAGCAGTCAAATGCCATTCCTAATGTTCAGACCACCAAAAGTAAAACAACTATTTTACAGTAGCATAGTTTGCTAATTCTTGTAACTATACAGTAGTTGTGCCTCACTGCTTGGAACTCCACTACATTAGTAAAAAAAACCAGCGTTTTGAATGCGTTATAAACATGCAACACCAGGTGGTGCTGGAGAGTAAAAAAAATATATTATGTGATTTTACATAGCGTTTCTTTTTCTTTTGTTATAACGATTTAATTTCTGACTTAATTATAGCATGGTTTTTTCCCGAATGTGTAGATCCACCCTTAGATTCATCTGACTAACCATCTTTTGCTTGGCTTTTAAACTTTCTAGTTCGAAGCCTATTTCCTCTCCCGTGATCCTCCAGTTTGGACATGCAGAAACCCTTCAACCTCTCCTTGCTCTCATGGGCTACTTCAAAGACGAAGAGCCTCTTAAAGCTAACAACTACCACAGGCAGATGCACCGGAAATTTCGTAGCGGCCGCATTGTCCCTTATGCCGCAAACCTGTTGTTTGTGCTTTATCACTGTGATCAAGCCACAACTCCAAAGGAAGAGTACAAGATCCAGGTATTGCTCAACGAGAAGCTGCTGCAATTTCCACACACGGGAGAAACAGTTGCTTTGTACACCGACCTGAAAAACCACTATAATGAAGCCCTCCAAAATTGTCACTTTTCCAAAGTGTGCGACATGCCAAAAAATACTACTCAAGGTGATCTGTATGTAAAGGGGACAAAGTAGAGGAAGAATTTTTGTGTGTGGAAGTGTTTGATAAAATGTAGCTCTTTTGCTTTTGCTACTTTTTAGGAAGATGTACCATTACACTTTAAAAAAAGAACTTCATAAACTGGTTTCTGAAATTCAAAAACAAAATTACAAAAACAAAGATACAGGACATCTCAAAACATTCAAACAAACTTCTGAAGCTGTTTCTGGGGAAAAACTGCCTTTTTTAGGATCAAGAATGATCTAGGTGTAACCACATGGTATTTGGCATGCAGTTTACTTCATAGCTTCGCCAGTTATTTAATGTGAATAGTTTGGAAATTATTGTGGATCTCAATTGCTGCTTCACTGGAATATTCACCTGTGAATACAGCCTCTTATGTATAAACATCTCCTAAGTACAAACATCTCTTATATAAGATTCCAGGTGGTTTTCATGGTTATGTTTTACAAAAATAATTGGTCTTTGCCAAGTATTTTGGAGACCTTGCATAAAAGGTTGCATCTAGTTAATAGTCCACTGAAATAATGGACTTTACTAATTACTGATTTTAATGGGTCTGCTCTGAATATGACCTAATTGCGCACAACCCCCAAATTGTAAAGCAATAGGAGAATACCAGTACTGCTCTATTTTCATAATTCAGTCTTTTCTGTGTTTTGTTTTGGTAGCTTTTGCCCAGCAATAATGTGGTTCTGTGGCTGCAAAAAGAGGAGTGATACGTTTGCCATTTGGGCAGACGCCAATCTGTGATGGGCATTCAGGTAGTCTATAATAATAACATTGAAGAGAAGGGGGTCACTGCTTTGAGTTCAGCTTCAAAAAGAACAAAATTAGTCAGCTAGAGAGAGCACAGTCATACCTTGGAAGTCGAACGGAATCCATTCTGGGAGTCCGTTCGACTTCCAAAATAATCGGAAACCAAAGCATGGCTTCTGATTGGCTGCAGGAAGCTCCTGCAGCCAATCAGAAGTCCCGCCGGACGTTCGGCTTCCAAAAATAGTTCACAAACCAGAATAGTCACTTCCGGGTTTGCGGCGTCCGGGAGCCAAAACATTCAAGAGCTTAGCTGTTCAGAAACCAAGGTACAACTGTAGTGCATAGTGCACATTTTAAAGAGGAAATCCGTGATGCTTTAATATGGCTTCCCCCTTTAAATCCATTCTTGGGTGTGGTTTCCATATGTAAACTGTAAAGAGACTTCTTTTCCCAACTAAATATATTCAATCATGCATTGAAGCAGGAATTAGTTTTTCAGAATTGAAAATAGTATTATCACCTCAGTCTTGGCTTTTTTTGGTCTGTTTCTCTATAGCTTTTTTTCATTCCTATGAACCATTCCTTGAAACCGGAGTGTTGTTTTTTTTAGTGGGGCACTATCTTGGATACAGTATTGCTAAACACTTTGAAGATTCTGTTTTTGTTTTTTAACAAGAGTTGCTGCTAAAAAACCCACGCTTTTAAGAAAAATAATAAAGAACAAATATCCATAAAAGGCTCCATCATGGTTTACAGTGTGCAGCGTATCTGTGTGTTAAATTACTGGTCTATAACATGAGATGCCATACAGCACCATTTTGAAGGGAGCTCTTTCTAAAGAGGAAGGTTTTACGGACAATTTTGGGGGGTGGGGTGGGGAGGGGAGGTTCTTAATGGGGAGTGTCAGGTGAACAAACCTGTAAGGATAGGTCTGTTGACATTGAAGTCCCATCTGTCCAATTCCACATGATAAACGAAATGCAGCATATTGCATGATAAAGCTGTTTTCATACTGGATGAATATAAGTATTTGTGAGCAGTGTGGTTGCTAAGGTGTGTGCTTACAGTGGAGCCCTTTGTATGCCTATAATTCAGTTTATGGTTTCAAACTTCTCCTGCATATCATATAATGGTTTGGTTGCTGTATAACAAAAGAGGGGAAACTTCACGATAGCACAAGCTGCTTAAACACCTCAAATGTTGTCAGATAGCTATCACGCCATTCCAAAAAAAATAATATTAAAGAAATAAAGTAATTATTGGACTGATTTGTCTCGTTTGTTAAATGCAGGATAGATGTTTAAGGCACAAAATGCACCATACAGACCTAAAATGTGGGGAGTAGTCATTTCAAGTGGAAGAAGAGCAAACTAGAGAGGCTAGTGAACTTTTCTCAGCCAGCTGCTTCCCCCCCCCCCCCCCCGTCTGGGCTTGGAGACTGGAAATGAGCTCAGTTTCGGGAAGGTGTTGTGGTGACAGGGCTGGGAAAGGGTTTAGCACCTCCCATTGCAGCCTCTGCCTCTCTGCTTGAAGTTGTATTCTATACATATATACCTGTATGTGCATACACATATACACGCACAATTTTATACCTGTTCAGCAACCCATGTCCTAAGATAAGAATCAACAGAAAGTGATGAGTCATCAAAAGGAAGTGATGAGTCATAGAACAGGGCTATGTAGATAAAAGGTGGAATAATGAAGAGATGCAAAAAATGAATGCAATTCCCGATGAATAACTCTACCAACTAGAGGCATCATGCAGCTTTCCTTTCTACTTGTGGCAGGGCGAGGAGATGGAAGAACTATATATTTCATTACTTGAAAACTAGGGTGAAGGAATGGCGCCCCTTTCTGTACGTTAAATAAAACAATTTAATTATTGTTCTGTACTTTCAGGTTGGCAGTCAGCCTGACCTACCTCACAGGGTCGTTTCGTGGGGATTATATGAGGAGGGGGGGGACTATTTATGCTACTTTACGCTCCTTGGAGAATAAAGCTGGAGTATATAAACAATAATACTAAGGTAACTCCATTCACTGCAGTGCGGCCAGCAAGTTTGCTATTTGAAGAAATAATGATGACTCGTACCTGATGCCCTACTTAAATGTGGTATGAGGTTATGGTAGTGCACCTGCTTTCTAAATTGCCACTCCTAAGCGCTTGTTAAAATAGTGAGTTGAGCAGCTACGTTTAAAGCATTGAAGATAAACAGGGGGACATGATTTGCAATCAATTAAAAATGTTTGCAGAAGGTGGGGAAATGTGTTTTAGTGCAGGAACAGGCTTTGGCTTCTGTAATTTACAAAGTGGGTCAAATGCTTCTGTCCTTGAGCTTTAAGCTGGCAGCCCTTGGGTCTTTCATTCAGCTGTTCATTGGTAGTCCTAGGATGGGTCATAACACTTAAGATATCTCCATATTTTAAGACTACAGTGGTACCTCGGAAGTTGGAACGGAATCCGTTCGACTTCCAAAATGTTTGGAAACCAAGGCATGGCTTCCTATTGGCTGCAGGAAGCCGCATTGGATGTTTGGGTTCCAAAGAACGTTTGTGAATTGGATCACTCACTTCCGGGTTTGGGAGCCAAAACGTTCAAGTCGCAAGGCGTTCATCAACCAAGGTACGACTGTATAATGTTAAATGTAGTCAAATGTCCAGGAAAATGCAGTTTCATGTTTACAGAGCAGCTTTGCAATGGTGCCCCAAAATAGTTACTACCTACAAAGTAACAATTGCATTGTATTTGCCTTATGTAAGCTTTTTCTTTTTCTTCTTGGCAGCAAGCCATTAGTCCTCAACAACTTTCAATGAAGTGATGACAAGTGGATTAAAAAGTATTGTTTACATTGCTTCAAAGAAATTAAAACTCCCTGCAACTAAGCTTTTTTTTTTTTTTTAAGGTAAAACTATCTTCTTGAATGGTTACACAATTTACCCATATGAGTTTTCTATCTTCCTACTGATCAGGAAGCTGACACAGCAGAATTGACAACACGGATCATTTGTTAGAGCAGGGATGGAGGAGGGAGAGAGAGAGACAGAAAAAGGTTCAGACTTAAATTGTTCTGTGTACAGTCCGAACCCAATAATGGTAATACACTGCAATGCACAGTTTGGGATACAGAGAAATAAGAGCATAGAGAAATTACGCAGACAGATGGAGGTGCTAAGAGTCGCATTAATGGATCACTGGAGAGAAATTTCCTTCTCACAAGGCAGTCAGTTTGTAGACACATGCAAAAATATCTTAGCACTCCATCGCCCTTCACAAACACCCTTCTTAAGAAACAAAATGACAAAATGGACTTTTTTAGTGGCTCCCTAATTGTGACTCCATCCCTGCTCTAGAAAAATTTCCTGCGTTTTCAACCATGGGATGAATTCTGGCATCATGCAAATATTTTGGTGAGTCATAACGTGGGTAAATTTATTACAAATTCTATAAAGAAATCTACTTGCACTTATACTACCTTGTCATGAGGAGACAATGCAATGCTTGCTCACATAAACATTCTCGGCTGCTCACTTTCATTTGCTGTTCACATATTGCAGCATCTGTAAATGAATCTCATTTGGGGTAGCTAGTGCCGGTACTTGGAATAAGATTTGCCTAATAGAAGATCTGTAAGATCTTTGGGTGTACTTTCCAATCTTTGACTAAAAGCAAGGCAAACAGTTGCCTGACTTCTTGAAGACTGGCCTTAGACTGCAGCAGCAATCTGTATGTTTAAAAATGCAAGAGTAAACATGTTGATGCAAAGCCAGTCCTCTTCATCTCCATAGGCCTTGCATGCATGCTTAGACTTAGAGGACCTGAGTGACACGTAACCTTTTGAAACAGGCAATACTGATTATTTGCATGTTGTGGCAAAGATATTTCTAATCAGGCAAATGGAGGGAAAGGGAAGTAGAGGGCTGTCTAGCTGCAGCAGCAACAAAGGTATTTAAGCCTGTATAACCAGCTTTGCAGTCGGTTGGGTTTTTTGCTTGTTTGTTCTTTGCAGCTCTTAGGAGGGAAGAGGTGTGGGTTTGTTTCCGTAGTGAAAAGCCACAGCTTCTCCATGGAAAGCTTTATGACTCCTTTTCCAGCCTCTCTTCACCACACCCTCCCTCACATTGATGAAGAAGTCCCAAGTGAAGGTGGAATAATGCACACACATAAAAGCAAGTTGCGTACGTGTTAATACATCGCGTGAACAGAGGCTTTTGCGCACACAGCGTTATAGATTTTAGGACCTTTCTAAAACATTAATTACTAGCAGGCTTGTGTCTGGCATTGCTTGGAAGTCCTAAGAAAAAAAGAAAAATCAGTACAATTTTGAAAGCGTTCAGTCCACCATCTTGATTCAACATGGAATCCAGTTGTATCCAAACAGGTAAAAACTCTGCTCCTTGATCTCAGGAACCATCACGTAAAAAAATGATTATGATATCTTAAGAGGTGTCCAAGTGCACAGTGGACCAATGAACAATTTCCCAGAATAGATACTAGATATAGCTGAATTTAGGGACACAGGTGGCGCTGTGGGTTAAACCACAGAGCCTAGGACTTGCCGATCAGAAGGTCAGCAGTTCAAATCCCCGTGACGGGGTGAGCTCCCGTTGCTCGGTCCCTGCTCCTACCAACCTAGCAGTTCGAAAGCATGTCAAAGTGCAAGTAGATAAATAGGTACCGCTCCAGCGGGAAGGTAAACGGCGTTTCCGTGCACTGCTCTGGTTCGCCAGAAGCGGCTTAGTCATGCTGGCCACATGACCCAGAAGCTGTACGCCGGCTACCCTGGCCGATAAAGCGAGATGAGCGCCGCAACCCCAGAGTCGGTCACGACTGGACCTAATGGTCAGGGGTCCCTTTACCTATAGCTGAATTAAAAGCTTTGAATTGATCTTACTCCCATCTTCTTGGAGTAGAGTTCCCCTAATACCTATATACACAATGTTTTTACCAGCAATAACAACAAAAGAGAGAACAGGGCGATAGTATCTCTTCCATATGACAGTCTTCTGTGAATGGTATAGTATGCTTATGCATATAAATCATTGTGGGAAGTCACGTTTTTTATCATCATCTGAGCATTTGGGATTGGTTTCTATCTGTCTCAATAGACAATGGAGTGTGCCTCCAGGGGTGAAGTCAAACTGGTGCGTTAGCAGCTCTGAAGTGATCTCTCCAGGGCGCAAGCCTGGGCATTGTGTATGGAGGTCCTGGGCTGTCCAGATGACAAGACCCCACCTCTTGGCCTCACTGATGTGGCCCAAAGGAAAGCAGAGCAATGTGTTGGGAACCAGCTTGGCTACAGGAGTTGCTGGAAGGAAGCGTTCAAGGCACCATCCAACCATCTTAGGGACTCTGGATTTGTGTAAGGTTTACTCCTTAGTCATTTCTTCTCCCACAGATATCCCACTAGGCAGCGGAGGCTTAGGATCAGAGTTTTCCTTCTCCTAGCTACCTTCAGAGGTGGTTGAACCCCATCTGCCACTCACTCCCCTCTACAATACAGCAATCATCTTCCTGACCAGTGGACCCACTATTGGTTTTGTCTGCTCAAGCTGTTGGAGACTGTCTTCACATGCAGGGGGAGTCCCAGACTCCCTGAGGGTTTGAGATCTACTGGCTATCCTTACCTGGTTTAGCCGGCCAGGTGAAGCTCTTTCCAGGGTGTGGCTACTCTCCCATGCTAACAGCTTCTAGGAGCCACAGGTGAGAGCTGAGTGCAGAGTCGGGACCAAGGGGGGACAAACTACCCCAGAAAGAGCACATCATGTCCTCTCCCAGAAGTACTACTCCACTCCTAGACCCCCATGCACCCCATCATCTGAACAACTGGCTGTGAATTTCAACATCACAGGTGCTTGGAAAGTAGTTCATGCAGAACTAATAGTATGGTGATTTCATTTTTTGCAGTCACGTAAGGACATAGCTTTCCTAATGATTGGGCTCAAATGTGCGTGCCAGTAACTCATGATGACTTGGCAACTTATGTTTCCCTGTAAATATTGAGTAATGCTTTCAGCAGTCTTTCTCTCCAATACTGGACTCTTTTTTAGCAGCTGAATGATGCTAAAATCACTCAAAATGCATCACAGGAAGTATAGCTTGCAGCGGGCAGCTTCTTATCCTTGTTATATGTCACAGATGAGAATAGAAACACATACATTGTGTGTGTGTGTGTGTGTGTGTGTGTGTGTGTGTGTGTGTGTGTGTCTTGCTTCTCTTCTCACCACTCCAATGCTAGACCATTCCCTTCCATATACGTAGTTGGAGATTCTCTTTCACCTCCTTGACAGTAATCTGACTATAGCTGTTTGCTTTATATATAAAAAAGGAAAGCACAATATCACAATTGTTTCAGCTGTTCTTCCTATATAACAGATGCGGGTCACACCCCCCCATAAACATTTATTCTGTGTATACAGACATTTATTGAGGGGATGGGGCAGAAGGACATGACACTCACGTATGCATTTATTTGCATGCACACTGAAGTCAGATTGCAACACACACACCCTCCAAACTGTAACTTCTAGAGCAGAGCTGAGGGGCATTTTCAGCCCAAGCGCTGCATTCTCAGCTGGTAGAGCATGAGAGTCAAGGTCAAGGGTTCAAGCCCCATGTTGGGCCAAAGATTCCTAAATTGTTGAGCTTGATGACCCTTCCAACTCTACAAATCTATAAAACCTTCTGAAGGTCACAGGTCAGTGTTGGGCAGGGCCAGGAGGAAAAGTAGGTGGAGCAAGATATGCTAATCTTACCTCCCTGCAGTGGCCTAATTGCTACACAAACTCACACTTCCCTCAGAGGCATTATTAGAGCTCAAGGGCACATTTTAATCAGAGGAAAGCACTGATGGTTGCATTCAGGAGACAGTTCTGAGGGCTAGGTAGAAGGACCTGAAGGACCTTTCAGCTCTTGTGCCTGAGGTTCTCCAACCCTGAGAGAAAATCCAGTGGAAAGGGTTGAAACCTAATAAGTTCTTGGGCAGCCTTCCCCAACCTTAGGGTGCTTTTGGACTCCTGTCATCTCAGACCATTGGTCATGGTGGCTGAGGGTGGTCATACTTCAACAACATCTGGGGACCCAAGGTTGTAGGACATGGGTGCATGCAGACAAGTTTTTTTTTAAAGGCATTGTCATCTACCAATGGTAGCTGTTACCATGGTGTTGTTCCAGTGTGACAGGCATTGTGCCTGATCCAGCACGTCTACCAGTTACTAGTGCGACGCATGTTGCGTATGCAGTGTATAATTGCATAATTAGAGTGACTTGTACATGAATGGAAGATTTGCCTTTTCTTAACTGTTCGCTTTAGACTAATGCATAAAAGGCATATTTTCGAATGATAATATTCCCTATGTGAGTTTCTGGCTTGTAGTGGGGCAAAGGTTTACACCTCCAGCTTGTTCCTTTAAGGCGGTGATCCCCTGCCGCACTGAAAACTCCCTTTGTCAACTTTTGGCCTGTTTACTCTCTCTCACACACACGCAAAAATCTAACGCTCTGCAAAGGCTGTTTGTTCCGAACAGCCCCACTGGAATCAAGTGTGTACACACTTAGCTGTAGTTTCCCAGGTAATATAGCGTGGAAGAACCAGCCTCCCAACGCTGGTATTGTTGCGGCTGACCTGACCAGGATAGAGATGGGTCGGAGAAGGGCTATGTGAATGCCCAGTGGAGCCAATCCAGTATTCACATAGCCTAGTTCTACTCCCATGCAAGAAAGTAGCAGAGGTGGCTCTGGGGTCAAGAGAGTGGCTCCACTCCACAGCTTGTACCACTATGGCACTGTAGAGCTCTACGTTCCCGCTTATCCTCATGCATCTACTAATAATGAGTTCAGGAGGCTCCCGTTTAAAAATGTCCCTTCACAAAGCATTTTGGGTCTATGTTCTAAAAACAATTTCATCTTAGCTGAGCCTCAGATACTGGATTAGAAGGGGGGTGCTTTATTAGTGCGCTCCTACACGGGTGGCGCTGTGGGTTAAACCACAGAGCCTAGGACTTTGCCGGTCAGAAGGTTGGCAGTTCAAATCCCCGCGACGGGGTGAGCTCCCATTGTTCGGTCCCAGCTCCTGCCCATCTAGCAGTTTGAAAGCACATCAAAGTGCAAGTAGATAAATAGGTACCACTTTGGCGGGAAGGTAAACGGCGTTTCCGTGTGCTGCTCTGGTTTGCCAGAAGCAGCTTAGTCATGCTGGCCACATGACCTGGAAGCTGTACGCCAGCTCCCTCGGCCAATAAAGCAAGATGAACACCGCAACCCCAGAGTCTGTCACGACTGGACCTAATGGTCAGGGGTCCCTTTACCTTTTACCAAACTATATGCAAAACTGAAATGATTCAGGTCTTCTTAGCTTCCTTTCCCTGATGGTGTCACCCAGAACTTGTTCCACACAAAAACCATTTCTAAATCACATTAGTTCCTTCTTGCATTACAGTCTCCTCCTCCAGTCTTACTGTCATCCGATGATTTTTTTTATTTTTAAAGGTGGTGGTACTGCGTACCCTTGAGTACCCCCCCCCCAAAAAAAAAAACACTGTGTCATCATTTTCTGTGATAAACTGCCCATGGCCTTCGCTTTGTCTCTTGGACTCCTCCCTTATGTTATTTGGTTCATTCTCCCTTTCAGCCAGTTTTGCCCTGCCCTGTCTCCAGGAATACCCCACACATTGAAGTTACCTCTCCCCCCCCCCCTTTTCTTTTAGATTCCTCATGAAAACACACCTTTTCCAGGAAGCCTATAAAGAAAACGCTCACATTACAGTAGCAAGACACATTGCTTCAACTCACCAGTGCATAGAATTAACATTGCTGTTGCATTTTAGGTTTTTTTTTTGGGGGGGGGTCCTTGTTTGTTTGTTACTGGTATTGTATGATCAACCTGCAACCAATAAAACTGCATGAGGTGGGATACTCCTTAATTAATTGTGCGTACTTTTATGTGGGAGGAAGAGGAACACCTCAGGGTCTACTTCTGAGTAAATGTGCACAGGATCGGTCTGCTTAGTAATAATTAATTTGAAGACTAACACAGCTGTTGGGAAACTAGTAATTCCCATTTCTGAACACTTGCCAGAGGCAAGATTAGTTTCGCATTTGTTTGAAATCCAACACATCTTTGTGTTAGCAAAAGCTTCAAATGCATTCCTCTTTGTTGCTTGAGGTCAATGTGGAGGCAAGAAGGAAGCAAAATGTTCTCAACTAGATCGTTTTTCAACTGCTTGAGACCTCTACACAGTAATGCCCCTGCCTTTTTGATCCTTTGGCAAAAGGATTTATTCTGAGGCTGTGTATATGTTACCGCTTACTCTGGCTCCAGAGCGCTCCCACCTCTGCTGTTTTGAAGAAGACATTAGCCGCAATGCATAGGTGTTGTGTAGTTTCTTGAGAAATGGCCCCATCTGTTGCTCTTTCGCTCTTACTATCTTCCATCCAATTAGCAAACGGAAGCCATGGTTAGAATGAAGTGGTGTGTACATTTCAGGAAGCTGTTGCACATGCAACAGGTGACAGCGCATGCAGATGACAGCTTCGATGAATTGGAATTTGGCACTGGGGAATGAATCAGGTAATGGGCACCAGGTGAAGACATCCATGCCTCCCTCTCTAGTGTGACGAGCAACATAAAAAGTGACTTGAAACGGAGGGGTGGCGAGGGGTGGGGGATAGTGGCAGGAGTGACCTCACTGCTTTTTGAGCTGCTGGTGTGTACATAGCCTGAGTTTAGATGTGAGTGGCAAATAGCTGAATCAGCCATTTACACAACTCTGTTCAGAGTCCTGACAAAAAAACAAAACTGTGAGCAAATAACTACCTGCAGAAAATGTACCTTGATCAGGCTGTGAACTTTGTGTGATGTTAGATAACTAGCTTAAGGGCAACTACGAAAAGGGGATAATGGGAATTATCTGAAACTGAGCTCCCTCCGTTCTGTTTAACTGAATCCCTGCAAATTACCTTGCTGGTTTTGAGTGCTTCTAGGTGAAGATTCCCCCCCCCCCAAAGATCTCAAGCATACTTTATGAACACACCCAATACTTGCCAAGATTAGCAGAGTCAAAATAACAGCCACGATCCAAAAGAGGAATTGCACAGGGCTTGTTGCATAACAGACACACATTCATAGAACTTTTGTACTGCTTCTCCGCCCCTCTCTATTCAGAGAACTTCTTGCCAAACATCTTAGCTGTGTGAAAGCTTGCTGTTTTCTGAGCTTCGTTAACTAGGGGAAAACATTAACACTGATGCAAAATCAAAGCCAAAAGATATACCGTATTAACTTTGCAATCCTATGCAATGTTCACACGGCAGCAAGTCTCATTTTGTTGAAAAGGGCTTTCTCCCTAATTAGTATGTTTATACTGAAGTCTAAGCCAGATAAATTCTAGATATTTTTTTCTTCAGCATGTGCTGTGTGAATAATATTTCTTTTTGTTCCTCTTCTGCTTAACATGATTCATCTAGAGTACAGAGAAAGAGAGAGGTTAAAGACGACAATGAAATGTAATCCACCAGCACTGTGCAACCACAACATTTTATTATAATCTGAACAACAGAAAGCCTCATACATTTTTCAAGCAAAGCTAGAACAAACATATGCTAGGAGGCCATATCTTGAAATGGTGTGGGTGTACTTTTAAATTAATCACTGGGTCATTTCCAGATAAGATTCTTCAAAAGCACAAAGACAGATTTTGAGTGCCGTACAAAATGTTACACCCAGAATACAATGATAGTTTCACAAAACCATTGGCCCAAGACAGCGATTACATTTGATGTATGTAGGCCTGGTTTTTGAGACCTGCATAATCCACTTTGACTCTCTTTGGTGGGGAGCAGAATTGCATATCCCTTTTCACACTATGTCTCTGGGGCTTCTCTCCATCTCCATTCATCCCTCATTCTCCAACTTGGTGCCCTCCAGGTATTTTAGTGAATGACAAATATCACTCATTGGCCATTCTGGCTGGCATCAATGAGAATTGTAATGTGAAACATCTAAAAGGGCACCAGGTTAAGGAAGGCTAGTTTAGAATCTAAAGTTTTAGGGCAGGGGTAGCCAGTGTAGTGCTGCAGAGCAACATAGGAAGTGACATTATACTGAGCCGACACTGACTGACAGCAGCTTTCTGGGATTTCAGAAAGTGGCATTCCCAGCCCTGCCTTCAGTTGCTGCTGATTGAACCTGAGACCTTCTGCCATTGATCTACTGCCCTTTCCCACAGCTGATGTGGAATAATAATAATAATAATAGTAATAGTAATAGTAATAGTAATAGTAATAGTAATAGTACTTTATTTATACCCCGCCCTTCCCAGATTAAAAACTGGGCTCAGGGTGGCTCAGGGCGGCTAACAGCAAATATAAAACATTGATTATTGTAGTCCAATAACATCTGGAGGGTGTTAGCTACTCCTGTTTCAGAGCCAAAGACTGGATGAAGGGGTGTGGTACCAAAGCAGTGGAGTTAAGCCACAGCTGATGGTTATCTCTGTTAATATATTTGGCTGGTATTACAAGAGAAGAGGTTTCTGGCAAGACTACTCCATTGATTATGTTGTGTCATCATCCTAAATGTTTACTGAACTACATTCCAGAATTCATGTAGGACCCACTTAAGGTCTACCTGGCCAGTCCTTATTGCTGTTGGGGTGGCTGAATGTGCTGAAACAGCACACCTGAAGCCCAAAGTAGCTCCAGGACACACAAGAACTTATGAACTGTTCTTACCTATACTCCATTGAAGTGTTTCCCTTGAACAAGTCTTGCGCTTTCCCTATAAGAAGTAAACAAAGGCAAAGGCCAGCCACTATGAAGTACTTCTCCAGGATGGGTAAATGGTCCCATTTAACATTGTAAGAAGGGGCTGGATGAGATCATCTGAAGGCTGAAGGTCTATTTTTTCATTTTCAGTCGACCTGGAGTCATTTTCTCCACTGTGGATCTTTGCTTGGGGAGGGATAGTAATGGGCTAGATGTGGGTGAATAGTCAAAGTCGAACATTGGTAAAATACAATGTTGTGATGCTGGGTGTTACCCTGGTTAGTTTAGCTGGGAGAGTGTTTGAGATCAGCAGATCATTCCCTACTACAGCAGACTTGCCAACAAATATAACAGTTTCCGAACATTTCACTTGGGGATTTTTGAAATATTAAAAAAGAGCAATAAATGTCAACAAATTTCTGACATCACAACGTATGTATGTTTCCATAAATGCCCAAAACATAATTCTTCAGCTTTTAGGAGGATGTATCTGTGCACATTGCAGCACATTTAAAACACATACTAAAAAAAAAAAAAAAAGAATATTGGGAACTGTAGTTCGTCAAAGGTGCTGGAACTGTAGCTTTGTAAGGGGCAAACTAGTATCATTTTAAAATATTGGTGATAAATGGCAATTGATGATGTGAGCAAGGTAACAAAACTCACACTAAAGGTTACATTTTTCAGGCTCCCCTTTGTGCCACAACAACATAATCCTGTCTACATACAAGAGGAGTGCAATTAACAGTGATGCAAGCATTGCGTGAGAAATCTCTACCTACAAATGTGCGGTATATCATAAACCTGTGTTTGATGAGGTCGTGACCACCTGACATCTCCCAGGTCATGCAAGGTATTTGTGCAAGCCTTTGCACAGGCATTCTTACTTGTTCAGAAGAATTATTACGCTGCCTGGGGCTTCATAGCAGCTTTTGCCCCCATTCTTCCCATAGCCTCAGAGTAAGCTACTGAAATCGATTCAGTGTTGCAGAACACGGGTACCATTAAGCAAACATTTGGGCTGCCTAACTAACACTCGCTTAGATTGGTTAGTGTTAAGCAGCTTGTGGACACGACTGCAACCTTTTAAAAAAAATGTCAATTCTAATTAACAATTGTGGCACATTGCCAAACGCACATTGCCAAATGCCCGACCCTGCAGCGCTCTCCAAGCATCATTACCAGCCCCACAGATTCTAAGACAGGAATGACCGCTCCCCACATCAAATGGGGGGCACCTTTTGCGTGGTCGCGTGCAGCCCCCCGGATCCTATGCGGCTCCCAGCCATATAGCCTGGCTTCGCCCTTCCCAGGCTGGATATCTGGAGGTCTCCATCTACCTCAAACAGTTACCCAATCCCACCTGGGGAGGCGTTGCCAGGGGACCTGGCCAGGTAGGGCGAGGGACCGCCATACTCACACAATAGAGGGTGGATCTTACCTGGGAATCGTCAGTTGGCTCCAGAGCTTCTCCCACCCTGCCCTCCCTCAGTTAAGCCTTCCTTTGCAGGTTAATCTCTTTTCCACAGGTACGCGGGCGCTGCTACATCATGGTGTCTGTTGAAGGGCCGGAAAGGAATTTTCCTGCATTGGCAGGTTTTGCCTTCCCCATAGCAAAACGTCACAACTTTGGCGGTTTCAGGCATTGGGCGGAATCCTTTAGTCTATCTTCCCTTAATGGGGGGGGGGTGAAGCAATGACCCATGCTCCCCCTGCAGCGGCGATCCCAGGGTTCCCTGTTAAAGGGGTTGTTTTGAGGGGAGGCATTGGCCATACGCCAATTGGATGTCATTGCTCTTCCCTGCAATGGCGGCAAAACGGGGGGCGGGCTCTCTGCTTGAACATACAGTATGTTCTCCAGAGCCAGCCCAATCCCCACACATTCTGGATAACCCTGATGTTCCCCAGATCCCCAGCCAGGGACTGAGAGGGATAAACGCCCAGTGCCTAAGCCAAGGTCTCCCTACATCTGAAACTTTAATAAAGCTGTGGCCAATTTTAATCCCATAGCACGTTGTCTTGAGTCGTTATTCCACTCAGGAGTCGCCTGGGGCTGGGGGGACTCCGTCTGCCCACGCAATCCCCTCCCTTTGCTGCCCCACTCTGTCCAGCAGGGCTAGCACACCCCACCTTAAGGGTGGATCCAACATATGTGGCTTAAGAGTTCTTCATCCTCCTCAACAGCCTGCCCAATCGTCTGTGCTCCTTCTGCAAGTTCAGGAGGCAGAGCTGAGGCTTGCAGTTTCCCATCTCCTGGACTGCCTGGGCTGCCAGTTAATGTTTTACGGTATGGCCTGTGGGACACAAAGAGAGGAGAGAGGCACTTATAGAAAAGGCAGTGAAGAAACTGTCAACCCCTCACCCCTGCAACTTATTAATTTTTGCCCACATATACCAACAAGTTCATCCCTTCCAGGTATATGTGGGTCCTCTTTTCCACTTATAGAGAGGGTGCAGGAGGATGTACAGAAGCTATTTTACTGTGTGTAGGTAAACTGTACTTTAATTGCTCCATCCACTTTTGCTTCAGGCCCTACCCGCCTCTGATATGTGGTCCTCAGGCTGTAAAATTCATCCTGCCCCAGCCAGCTTATTTCAAGAGCAAACTGTACTCCTTTTCCTGCCAATCTGTTCAACCTGGGAAGCACTGCAACAAATGGGGTGTGTGTGTGTGTGTGTGTGTGTGTGTGTGTGTGTGTGTGTGTGTTAGGCCTGTCACTCTCCTCCAGTTACCGTAGTCTCCCATGAAAGGCAGCCTCAGGCACTTTGACTGGTGTCCTTGATTCCTTCCATCTACAGGTTTCTGGAGCCTTGCAACCTCTTAAGCAATATCCCCGCTTTTCTAGCTGCAGTCCCTACTGGCTGGGCAAGCAACAAATCTAGCATGAATGAGCAACCAGTCCACAAAACTCCACAAAAGTTAAAATCCCATGAGTTGCTATGGATGTTCAGCATCAGACTAGGGGGGAAAAACAAACCTCTTTAAAGATGAGTGCAGTACTCTGTTTCCTTTGGGCAGACACAAGGGTATTTCAACACCTCATTAAAACAGGAGTGTATTTTACATGCTTAACTTAATACACATTTGTTTGTTTTTTAAAAAGCTCCTGTTATTTTTTCCTAAAACCTATTATGCAAGGACAAACTTCACAAGCATTTGACCTGTAACCTGCAGTATTGATATTGGCTCCATTGCATGGCTGTTGTGAACCTCTCTTGCTCTCTCTCAACCTCCAAAACAGCAATATGGGAATAATGTATTATATTTACCCTGGCATTTCATTGGCAGGATTATTTCAAAATGTTTTTTTTCTCATGGAATATGACAATAGAGTAGTAAATCCTCTCTTTGCTGATACTTTTGCACAGCAGTAGGCATGCTGCTGCCCAGCCACTACTAAGATGTTGGTGTTCTCCACTAATTTCCATGGGTAGCACTCACTTCCATCCTTGGGGAGGTTGAATCGCTTCCAATAAAAACCTGGAAACTCCCCCTCCAGACAGTGAGATGGATCTCTGGTTTCATTTTGTGGAGACTGTGTTCACACTCCCATTTACTGTGCACTCACTGTGGGTTGATCCACACTTCCTCTTGACCCACTGCTTCCCCCCAATCCTGGGGGAAACCGCTCTTAAGCACTCAGTCGGAACAAACATCAATTTGGGTTTTCCTCTTCATGCAGACCTTTGACTTGTTTGAGGTGTGAGTTTGTTTTTGTTGCATTATGTTCCCTGGTGATAACTGGTATTTATTAGCTGCTGTTTCACCCCTGTTTTGCCCTCTTCTGGGTCCAAAATGACCCACGAGTCAATTGAATGCCCACAAAATGGTCACAGCCTGTACTTGCACACTCATGTGTTCTTGCTTAACCATAGTTTAGCTCGACTTCACATGCAAACTGGACCCTTGTTTGTAAACCAGTTTCGTTCTATTACCTATGAGTGTTCAGTATGCATTTTTCAGGTTTTGCAATTTATTGTTCTAAGAGAACAAACCATATTTAGGAATAACAGTCAGCAACTACACTGGTCAATGGGCCAGTGTATGGAAACAAAAAAAGCAAAAGGCCAAGCCCCTTCCCTTGCTCTTATCAGTGGACCCTTTATTTTTATTTTTTAACAACTTATGAACTGCTAGAAGACCTGGGATGTGTGTGCAGGGAAGTAACACACACTCCTACTTTTCCCAGTTTCCCAGCCAGCCATCTTAATTTTACTAATACCTGAATAAGCTTGAATAATGTTTCTTATCTTAGGGAAGCTCATTGTCACAAGTATGAGAATATGTGCTCATGAGATATTATTTTTCACCAGCTGTAGGACAAAAAGCAACCCTGAGAGAATTCACAGTGTGTAAGTAAATCCTCTGAAACAACAGAAGCATAGAATAATAAATGTAGTAAATGTATACTAATCTGTACTAATCCTCATTATTACAAGAAGGGAGCTGTGTTGTGTTGCCAGAGGGGCAGTTTTTATTTGTTCAAGAAGGAATACAGTGGTACCTCGCAAGACGAATGCCTCGCAAGACGAAAAACTCGCAAGACGAAAGAGTTTTTCGTTTTTTGAGTTGCTTTGCAAGACGAATTTCCCTATGGGCTTGCTTCGCAAGACGAAAACGTCTTGCAAGTTTGTTTCCTTTTTCTTAAAACTGTTAATACCCAGGGTGCATTGCTTGAAGAGGTGCTTCGCAAGACGAAAAATTCGCAAGACGAAAAAACCTGCAGAACGAATTAATTTCGTCTTGCGAGGCACCACTGTATCTCAGGCCAACATTTTCACTCTATTTAGATATTTGTTAGCAAAAGTGACCAACAGTTTAAAATGTTATCCAGGAAATATTGTGTACAGATTCCAGTTCTTTGAGGAAGGGAGTGAGAAGAGTGCTGCTTTTGAAAAAAGGCTCTCTGCTTATCTGTACCTACCTGGAGTTACATCAGTTATATAGTATTCTAACACTTTACTTCAATTTCCTTTGTGACACTTAAAGCTTTTGCTGGATCTTCCAGCCCAGTTTTAACTCTTGGAGCCACAAACAAACAAACAAACACATCTCAATGGATTACATTCCAAATGAGTACAGAGACTCTAAGCATGTTGTTGGTTCAAACTTGTGTGTGTGACATAATGGAAATTTTATCACACCATAAGTACCTTTCTGTGGATTAGCTATTCACGTTTTATGGCTGGGTTTTACATTTTCTTATCTATGTAATCAACTGCTTATAGAGTATAACATGTTCTCCTTCTATATCACTTAAAATGTGTGACAGAGCAATTGCTTGTTCTGTACAAAGGGTTTATTTTAGTGCAATGAACCTCAAGATGTATGCCGGTTTTACCTTCCCACTATAATGCTATTTACAGGGCTGGCCCACCAAGGAGGCCAGGTGAGATGACTGCCTCAGGCGGCAGGATCCACAGGGGCAGCAGATCCTGACGTAGAGCTTTCTCTCTCCGCCCCCTGTTCCCAATGTAGACCTTTACTCTCCCATTCTTCCCTGATAGGGAAAGGAGCACCCTTTTGCAGTTTGCTTCAGGTGCCAAAATGTCTTGGGCCGGCCCTGACTATTTACACACATGACAAGAAGAAAGAACAGGTGTCATCAATTCATTTTCCAATTAAATTGCCTTTCTCACTGCAGTAAATGAAGAATGAGCACCTAAATGCATCTGCAGCAGCTCTTTGGGGCCAACATGGGGAAACCCTGCCAGATGGGCAGGGTATAAATAATAAATTATTATAAATTATTATTATAACATTTGAAGTTTTCACACATCTGGACCTCCATGGCACACACAGCAACTCAGTTTTTCAGTGTCACATTCCCAGTCTCCCCACGGCAACACTTAACAATTTAGGGCCAAGGCAGGCTGTGCATCTTGCACTGTTGGCTTTCTACTCTTGATACTAGGGATTCCTGAAAAACAACAACGAATCCCTGCCCTTTCTATACTGTATTATATATATATATATAGTGGACTTGTCAGATGATGTGGGCTCTAGTCCACAAAATCTTATGCCATAATAAAATTTGCCCGTCTTTAAGCTTCCTGTTGTTTATGTAGCAACAGGCTAATGAGCAGCCCCTGTGGAAATTGTCTCAAGTGTGTGAGCTTCTCCTAGCACTGCTGCTTCTTTGCAGCTGAAGTGAAAGAAAATACAGGGATGCAGTTGGCTTGAAGCGGAGGCGAAGAAGGACAGAAGAATTCAGGTAAGTGTATGGTGGAGAGGAGAGGGATGCGGGTGGCGCTGTGGGTTAAACCACAGAGCCTAGGACTTGCTGATCAGAAGGTCAGCGGTTCGAATCCCTGTGACGGGGTGAGCTCCCGTTGCTCGGTCCCTGCTCCTGCCAACCTAGCAGTTCGAAAGCACGTCAAAGTGCAAGTAGATAAATAGGTACCACTCTGGTGGGGAGGTAAACGGTGTTTCCGTCCACGTCAGAAGCAGCTTAGTCATGCTAGCCACATGACCCAGAAGCTGTATGCTGGCTCCCTCGGCCAATAAAGCGAGATGAGCGCCGCAACCCCAGAGTCGGTCACGACTGGACCTGGTCAGGGGTCACCTTTACCTTTATGGAGGAGAGGACTTTTCATGGCACTACTGCCTGAAGCTTCCACGGTGTTGCTTTTGTGCCTGAAAGCTGTGTGTGTGTGTTTTAAATGTGCTGGTAGCACTGCCACCTCACGCCCTGCCTATAGGGTTGAAACACACCTTTGGGTTGTTATTCTTACTATGATCCATCGGCCCATGTCTCCACCTTACAGCTTCTTCTTTCTTGAACACATGTGAAGTACTCTTTTGCCACTTTAGCAGCCACAGAGAATCCTGTGAAATGTAGTTTCCGTGGGTGCTGGGAACTGTAGTTCTCTAAGGTCAGTAGCCTTTAACAAACCGCTGGTTCTCCGTGGCTGTTGCAAGTGTCATCAGAGTGCTTTAAGGGTGTGCTGCGGATGTGGCTGGCTGTGACAGGCTATGATAACAACTGCCGAGGACCAGAAGGAAGTGCTATAAACACCTCCAAGTATCCCTAATATATCGCGCCTTTACTTCCCTGCGTGGCTCTGTCACTGCAAGCTGCTTTGGGCTGGGAAGCAGGGTTTAGATAGAAAAACAAAATAGGCAGCCACTTTCCCAGCCCAGAATCACCTATCATGCCCAGAGTGTCCCTTCACATATAGTACTTTGCTTTTTTGCTCTCAGGCTTCCCCAAACCAGCGTTTAAGGCGAGGGAAAGCCCGGGGTGGTTGTTGTTGTTTTTTTCGTTGCACAAAGGTAAGATTCTTGGCAAGGGTAGGACATCGCCTCCGTCCAGCGCCAGCCTGCAAACCTATAGCCAGGGAAACGCGTGGGTGAGACGGTGTCCCCTATCGGAGTAAGAACACACGTTTTTGTTAAGCGAGCGCTGAGGCGATTTAAAACAATAAAAAAGCGCGGGTACTCACTGGCGCGGGGGTGGGGGGGAAAGGACGCAGGCACGAGAGGAGAAAAGGGAAGGGAAAAAACCCCGCACTCTTCCCGTCTGTGGCAGCCGGGAGCAGAGCAAGCAGCGAGGGGAGGAGCCAGAGGAGGGCGCGGGGTGTGAGCCGTGGGCTGGAAAGGCGGTCCGGGGAAGTGCTACGTGTCTCCTCGGCCGCTTTTATACCTACTCCCTTCCCCTCGCAGCTTCTCAGCAGCCCGCGGGAGCCAGCCGCTTGCCTTCCTGCCCGCCACCCCACCCCGTCACTGCTGCCAGGAGCCGAGGGAGCCGCGAAGCCGGCGACATGTCCGACACCAAGAAGCAAAGGATGGTAGGTGCTGCCTCCGCAGTTCTCTCGCGGCGGCGGCGGCAGTAGTAGCAGCAGCAGCAGCGGCGGCATAGTGCCGGCGCCCTGCGGGAGGCGCCTTTTTTTTTTTTCTTTTTTTTTTTAGCATCTGCCCCGCCATGCTGCGCTTCTTTTTCTCTCTTCTCGCTGATGGGCGGCTGGCTGCAGCCCCCTTCTCCGCTGGGGCAGAGGCAGCCGCGCCAGGGCGCAGCTGGAAGATGCCATCCTGGTCCGCGCAGCAGCCCTCAGGTCTACCACCAGCGGGGCAGGGGATGCCGTCTCCCTTTACTAGCCCTCTTTGCGTGCCGCCAGAAAGGTGATTTTTGTCAGAGAGACCCTCGTTAGAGGAGGAGGTAGGTTGCGTTAGCATCCTGTGGCTAAGAGTTAAACTGGCACTTTGTGGCTGAGGTGGGTTGGGGCCATAACTGTCAACGTTTCCTCTTTTTTAAGGGAAATTCCCTTATTCCAAATAGGATTCCTCGCAAGAAAGGGGGAAAGTTGACAGCTATGGTTGGGGTGTCTTCCCAAACGCCATGGTTATGGCCATGAGAGCTGAGCAAACTTTTGAGTTTGCTAGGCTGGTGTGTGAGTGTGAGAAGGCATCATGATGCCCGTGTCTTGGCAAATATACTGTTTTTGTTGTAGAGTCGTGGCTGCGTTCAGACACATGGTACCCTTAAAGCACCTTCAAAGCACATTCATGGGTGCTTTAGTTGAGATTCCTGCATTGCAGGGGGTTGGACTGTATGACCCTTGGGGTCCCTTCCAACTCTACAATTCTACGATGCTATTATTCTTTCACTCAAAGATTTCTGGGCAGTGTAGTCTACCCATCACAGAGTTACAGTGCCCAGAACTCCTTAATAAACTGTGTGTGTGTGTTCTTCAAATGTGTTTTAAAGGCATAGTAGTCATCGTCTTCAGAATTGGCACTTTTAGTGGGGCTTTGTTTCCTAGTATAGGAGCTTTGGGCTGCAAGTCTCAGGGCCAAGTAACCACAGGTGTCCTGGTCTAGGTTTACAGGGGGAGAGTCAAAGACCTTGTGACTATTATTTCTTTAGTGGGGTCCCTGCCTCCAACATCTAAGAGCTGCCTGGTCAGCAAGAAATGAGCGCTTTGTAGCTACTGAGAAGAAATCTTCTCACCTTCTGTGCTGATTGGAGACCGAGTGAAAAGAGGTGAGTCAGCTGCTGAGGATCGGGTCCTAGGGTCACTCTGGTGAAAGCGTTCAGGAAGGGACACAGAGGAATTGCTGTTCCGTATGCTCCAAAGCTAAGCATTTGGGAACACTGAAAACGTGAGCCGCTTCGGTTTCAGGAGAATGGTGTGCAAGTCCTGTTACATACAATGGAACTTCAAGGAAAACATAACCTCTCCTCTCTTGGCACCATGCAGAGGAGATTGGACATGAACCACAAGCAGCCACCTCTGTCTACTAACCCACCCTCTTTGTCATCCCAGTCCCCATAATAGTGCTGCCTACAGGGAGAGCTCAGGTGGTCAAGTGGCAGGTGGCGGCTCCTTCCCTGACCTTCAGCTGTGCTTCACAAGTAGAGAGCGAGTAAGAGAGTGAGCAGATTGGGCTTTGTCTTCTTAGAAGCAGTGGCCATTTCCTCTTTTTTCTCGCTCACTCATTCATCCGGGGGCTTCTTTGGGGCCCAGTCATTCCATTGCACAGCCTAGGAAGCAAGGATGTGCAAGCAGTGAGAGGCACTGGGGTAGCCATCCTTTGCCTGATCCTTCCTGTCAAGAGAAGAACAGGCTGAGCAATTATATGGAAACGCAGCAGCTGCTCCTGCCTCTTCTCAATCACCCTGTCTCATTGAGTGGTATGTTATGGACTGTTTATGCCAAGGATGGGGAGCCTCACACCCATGTCCCCCAAGTGACCCCAAGGTCCTCCTATCTGGCCCCTGGAACTCTCTTCAGGCCACACACCCCATAGTGGTCCCGCTTCACACCCTAAGTGCTTTTGCTTGGTTGGAATGCATCCTGGAATTTTGATGATGCTTCTTGCTTGCCTACTGTGGCAACTGTGATTATTCAGTGACAGAGCGAAAGCACTCTGCGTATGGACAGAGGAAAAAAGTCTCTTTCCATGCATCAAAAGCTTTGAAAATAGATTCTGGATTTGAAGCCTAAATCAGTTCAATGCTTGCTTGAAACTTTCTAGATTAACATTTTAAAATAACAAGTTTTTAACAAGGGGTGCTTGATTAATATTGATTTATTAGCATTTCCTACACCCATGGGAATTTATGTACAAATTCTATATTGTCTGAAATAGATGTTCCATTTAAAAGTGGTTTCCTTCGACATTCTCCCTGGCATTAACAGGAACATACATGTGTGATGAATTATAGATTCAAATACTTTCTTGGCATGACTTGTGAAGGCTGCCTAAGTTGGAAGTGTCTGTTTTGTGGTGCCACAGAATTTGAGGGGTGTGTGTGCTGATGTATTGTGTCAAGATGCTTAGGGCATGACTTCATAGGGCTTTAGCTATGGTGGGAGATGTATTTGAGACATTTACCTGACAGGGTGATTTAGCTGGTTTACCTTTCCTTTCAGTACCCAGCATCATTTTCTTTGCACAGAACCCAAAGTTTAACCTATGTGGTCCCCTGCCCATCAGCATAGTAGACACGAGTGATAACAATATGTTAAGTCATGCTGTGTAGATATACAACTGTTTTTTTTTAAAGAGGTATGGTTATTAAATTAAGAGCATTTATAACTCTGGATTCATTTCTCTGGATACTAGGATGCGGCAAAAGATACAGATTCCATAAAATTACATTGCACTATTTGCAACTGTGGCAAAGAAAATCCAAGTGAGACACTTGATCCAAACGTCAGGGGTTTGTAAAGGGGACTACTTAATTTGTAAAAGCCTATTCTAAGACTAACCCCAGGACGTTTTAAGATGTACCGTACTTTAAATTTGGTTGCATTTTAAATGGAGTATAATTTATCCACATTTTAAAGGTAAAGGGACCCCTGACCATTAGGTCTAGTCGTGACCAACTCTGGGGTTGCGGTGCTCATCTCGCTTTATTGGCCGAGGGAGCCGGCGTACAGCTTCCGGTTCATGTGGCCAGTATGACTAAGCCGCTTCTGGCAAACCAGAGCAGCGTACGGAAATGCTGTTTACCTTTCCGCTGGAGCAGTACCTATTTATCTACTTGCACTTTGACGTGCTTTCGAACTGCTAGGTTGGTAGGAGCAGGGACCGAGCAACAGGAGCTCACCCCGTCACGGGGATTCGAACTGCAGACCTTCTGATCAGCAAGTCCTAAGCTCTGTGGTTTAACCCACAGCGCCACCCGCATCCCCATCCACATTTTAGGTCTGTGCTAATTAGCATTTTACTGTATTTGCAATGACCTATGCTTACAAGCAATAAATATCAGTTGTTTTGGATTTAAGGATAAAGATAAGCTAAAATCAGGCTACAGTTACTGTAGTTGATTGCTATAGCAAAACACTGAAAAGCAGTGTGGAGAAAGGGGTACTCTGGGGGTGGGGGTAGGGAACCTAACAAACCCCACTAGGGAGATAAGAGTTATTTTGCACAACAAAGTTTGCAAAGTTTCCACAGTGGCTACCTTAACTACTTTGTCAGCCATTTCTTCCAAGGTGCCAGCAGAGTTAGATTGCAGGACACAACTTCTGTATCTGGAAATGTCCTCATTGAGCACAGAATGCTGGAAAGTCCCTTCCCTGTAGTAATTATGGTCCAGAATGCAGTGTTTCTAGAGCAGAGAGAAAGAGGGGCCCAAAGTATGGGAAGCCAGAGGTTGTTTCAGGAGAAGGAATGATATTAGCAAGACACACCTAGGTGGCTCAGGCAAGAAAACCACCAGCAGTGTAAACTGCAAAGCCAGTGTTCTGAAATGCTTAGCAGTTACAACATCATCCTCTGTGCCCGTTAGGAGACTTGCCAGATATTGAGCATATAATCTTGTGGCTGGGCTGGGGTTATATGGTTCTTTCAAGAATGTTAATAAATCAGAAACTGCTGTCAGGGCTCGGGTACAGAGATGTCTAAGTGACAAGGCTGGGGCCCAGATTATAGTCTTATATCCTGTAGCTGTATTATTTACATTATTTCATCAGAGTTACTCGGCTGGTAGCATATATTCTGCTTCAACTGCAATGCATTCTTGAGGAAGTAGCTAAGAGATATAAGATGACAGGAGAGTAGAAACACTGTAAGATCCTCCCTCCCTTCACTATTATCATGGTTTTCTTCATATTGTGATTGCTGCAGCCTAGGAAGCTCTCTAATCTCATTTGCTTCCTTTTTAACGTTCAGCTTCATTGTTTGACAAATTGGCACTCTTGACTTGTGTTTCCTAGGCTGTTTGAAGGTTCTCTCAAAAATCTTATTGTACACAGGACTGAAGTGACAATACAGAAGATGTAACTCTTTATTGCTCTAATTTCTTTTGGGTGAGCAGTGATGGGAAAATATTTGAAATTGTTTAGGGGCGGGGGGGGGGGGAGCAACAACAAAGGACAGCACCAAGCAGTAATGTGGCCCTGAATGTTGTCCCTGAATGTGTTCAGAAATGTAATTGAATGAATAAATACTCTCTCTTTATACCTGCTTGAAGTTTGCTTCTTTTCTTTGTCTTTTTGAATCATGTTTGTAGGACCCAGACTTATAGAAGGCCTGAATAAAGATGTCATATATGCCCAGGAAACAACATAATATTTTCATGTGCCTGGGATTTTTGCAGTGCCCAAATCAGGGTGTGTACACTTTCAGACTTCACATAGCTGTTTACAAGAGAAGAGAACTACGAAGCGTGAAAGCTTGTAGCACTGTTGCCAACATAGGTTGGGTGGGTCTTATAAACCATGATTACTTTTGTCTCTAGCTGATTGTCATCTTTCAGTATATGAAAACAAAAGAAAGAAGAAGCCCATTTCTCCCTAGTTGGATGTTACACTTACATAACTATTTGTTATTTTTTTAGAACTTCATGTCCTTGGCTTAGATCTGAACTGTGCTTGTTAAGAAACAACTCCAAATGTCAGGAATGGATGTGTAGATAAAGAGTTTCACTCACCAACATTAATCACAGCCAATTAGGCACATTGCATCTCACAACAGTTTAAATGCTTAACATTGTCACAGGGGACACCTCAGGGTTTGTACAGCTGTCATGTTTTCTGGATATGTTGGTGTATTGTATCTAACAAGGAAAAAAACCCCATAAATAAGCTGATGATAACAGACAAAGCAGAATTAGTGACCCCTTGCTTTTAAAAATGGGTAGTTAGAGCTGGGTGAGTGGAATGCACACTTTTAAACAGTATTGTAGTTTGTTTGTTTTTGTCTGAAAATAAAATACCCAATGTATTTACATATAATCTACATTGAACTGCTTGACAGTTCTTGGCAATAGGAACTTTGCCAGCATATTAAAAGTTGAAACTAAGGGCTCATTGCAGCCAAAGTCCTTTCAGTACCTCCAAGTCCCATTTGTTTAAGCATGGGAAATCAATGAGACTAAAAAGTGCCTAGCTTTGGGTTGGGGCATACCTCAGGCTACTTTATGTACCCTGATCCCATTCATATTTATTGGGAAGTTAAGTCCTATTGTTTCCAGTGGAGCCTGCTCCTCCTCCTGAGTCAGTGTGTGGTATGATCTAGGGTTGCTCTACCAAATAAGTGTACTCTGGGGTTACGTGGCTTGGAGCCAGCCAGCCACTGTAGCTTTGCCTGTAATAGTAGAATGATGTTCAGACACGGACAATCAGATGGTGATGTTTCTCTACATGCTGTGAAAAGGTTTGTGTGCTACTTTCTGCGTATCCAGCTTTTCTGAAAGGCACACAACAATGCCACTCCCCCTTTTTCTTGGATCGTTTGAAGCCCTCATGTGCATAGGATTGCAACCTAGGACATAGGGCACCTGTTAGTTGCCTGCACCTCGCTTCTGGGAGTATGGGCAGGAAATAACCTATACTCAGACTGCCTGTGAGTTACCATTACCTCACAGTGAGCTGGGTTTAGACTTGTTATTTCCCAGGTTTCCTCTCACTCTCAGCCTCTTTCAAAATGATCCCCCATGCCACCTGACCTGACTAAACCTTAAGGTACTGAGCAAGGTAATTGGATATCTATCTTCACTTGGTCATGTTTCCTAAATACACAGGTGCAGAATGTAAACATGGGTAATGTGCAAGTTCACAGGCAAATCCTGAGTAAAAATCGGATAAGTGTTTTTAACACTTCTCCTGGATTAACAGCTCTATTTGTACAAACACTATACATAGCAAGTGTAAAGGTAAATGGTAAAGGCCCCCTAGATGATTAAGGCGAGTTAAAGGTGACTATGGGGTGTGACGCTCATCTCGTTTCAGGTCAAGGGAGCTGGCGTTTGTCCACGGACAGCTTTCTGCATAGCAAGTGTAGTCAGACAATTGCTTCCTTACATTCTAGGTGCATTTACTGGGGGGGGGGGGATACTGTTCTTCTGTTACCAGCATTACTAATATGCATTGGAATAACCACTCTGTAGTTCAGATAATGTAGATTGGTTAGCTGTCATCATTGTTTATGTACTAATCCGCAGAGGTACCTATTTATCTACTTGCACTGGTGTGCTTTCGAACTGCTAGGTTGGCAGAAGCTGGGACAGAGCAAGCGTCCCTGTAACTGGACCATCTATTGTCTGCAGACTGGCAGCGGCTCTCCAGGGTTTCAGGTAGGGGGCAATTCCCAGCCCTACGTAGAGATGCTGGAAGCTGAACTTGCAACATTCTGCAGATGCTCTACCACTGAGCTGTGGCTTTTCTCCTTGCATGCAGACAATACATATTAATATGATATGCAATATGCAAATCATTTAAATTAATTTGTTAAAATCCAGGAAATTGGTCACCTAAACACTGTTAACTAGTTCACAATATTATTTTTCAAAATCGTAACAGTTTCATTGTGGATTCATGTTCTACGTAGGAGTCACCAGGATGGATGAGACCTCTAGAAATTCCTTGGATGAATGTTATATAACAGCTCTGTAATACATATAAGTGAAATAATCTTGTAGGACATGAGTGGATAAGCTGTCAACCTTATGGACTTGCTGCCATAATAAATGTTAACTTGATAACCTTGTTGGCAGCCTGGAAGTTAAAGGACAATACACTTGGCGAGTGAATGATTTTCTCACATCGGGAGCAGAGTCTGAAGGCCACCCATGACTGACATGTACTGGCAAGGCAGACTGAATCAAGCTCATAAATCTGTCAGTGTACACTTCAGGACTGTGAGCAAATAAACCTTGGGTTTAAAACTTGTTTAAAATTTTCAATACAGGGGTCAATGAAAGAATCGACCTAGAAGTAAGAATTGCATTCTGCTTTGCTATTCCTTTTTAAAAACAAGCCCCCCCCCCCAAAAAACCCCTGAGATTTAACTTACATTTAATCGGCTTCTAGCTATTCAGCTTGCTCCATAGTAGACTGATAGATTCCAATGGATCTTATTTTAAAGCAAACATGTTGTAGACTGAGACCCAGGACTGCTGTCCTCAAATGACATGCTCTAGATAACTCAATTATTTTAAGAGTTGTGCTATCCCTGTTTTAAATCAAAACCTTGAGAACCATAAGGTATGGTTTGCTGCTCATCTGGGATTACTCTGAGAGAGAAATGTGAACTTGTGCTTTGATGCTCTTTTTGAGCTGGGGAAATACTACAGAATGCAGAAATGGTGAGCAGCTAGGCAGGGGAAGAAACGACTTGTGGGAACTGGGTGGGTTTTCAACAGTATTTGAAAGGCTGCTTCGGACAGCAATGCATTATTTTTTTTACTGATAATTGACACATAATCACATAAACCTACTTTACCAAATTTTAGGAGATTGGATGCATGCTCAGATAACAATGAAATCAACAGTGTGCATAAGATGACGGTTTACAGTAATATTTATGTCCTTTTTGGCAGCAAAACCATGTTGCATTGCTTTTGTTGCTCTTCCACATTAATTGTGCTGTTTCCTAGTCACTACTCATTAGGGGAGTTCTTTGGCTGGAAATAAATCATTAGAGAGAGATCCTCATGGGACTTGTCATAGTCCAAAGGATGTAAAATCTGGTTAGCTTATGCTGTGTGCTCAGTTGTATGTGTCCTGTGCCAAGATGTGTTAGAAAACCGCAAAGTGTAATCATGGCAAGGCTGTTGTAGATCAGGTCAACGTATGACTGTGTGTCTTTCATTGTAATAATTCCACATTCTTTCTTCCTACTGGTAAAAGCCCGTTTGAAATCCAGAAATCTGCAGTGATTAATCTTCATTACTATTTTGTACCTTATTTTGCACATGACACTTTATAAACGCTAAAACAGCTCAAATAAGGCCAGACGGAACCGTTTCCTTGGAATTAAAGAATGAGACATGCCCAACATTCCAAACAGCAGAATTGTTGTACTTCAAATAATGTGCTTGAAAACTATTCTGTACAGATAGTTACTGTTACTGCCTTGCTAACTAGGTTTTGAACGTATCGCTACACAAAGATATGTTAGTTACTTCTGGAATATGAGGGACCTTAAGAGAGAATTATAGTCAGTTTTTCAGTTTCCAAGCCTGGTCAACTGGACAGAATTCTTAGTCTCCACAAGTTACCAGAGGAGTAGCTAATTACATGTTTGAATGATCATCAAAAGTATTTGGCTTTTGTACAGCAGGCCTGTGAGTAGAAATGACTGGTGTTTTGAAGTCACCACCCACTCTATTCCCTTGGCAAAAAAAAAAAAAAAAGAAGGCAAATTAGAGACTAGATGGTAGTTGTTCATTACCAAAGGTTCTAAATTTGGCTGTTTAAGGAGCGGTCTCACTGTCACCTCCTTGAGGTAGGGAAAAACCATTCCCTCTCTCAAAGTGGCATTAGCAACCCAGTCCCCCAAATCTCAAAATGAAGTGCAAGGGTCAAGCAAGGAAGTTGTAGATCTTAAAACTCCAAGCAGTTTGTCCAGATCTTCAGGCAAAACAAGCTAAAAATCATCTGTCCTACAAGCGGAAGATAGTATCCTGGTCCCATCCATTTCTGAAATTGGACGGAATTCTAAAGCTTTTACTTCAGTCTAGTAAATCTTGATATCAGGTACACATGCAGGGCCTCTGAGGCTTCTCTCAAGGCCCAGGCAGATTCATAGGAGTGCAGGCAGCCCTTCAGAGAACCTGGTCCCTTTAAAAGTCCATACCAGCACTGTAACTTAGAACAAAAAATGTGTGGGCATCCAATGCAGCTGGTATATTTTATGTGTAGCTGTGAGAAACTGGGTCATAAAGTTTTTTGTACAGTTCTCCTGTGATCCCCATTTATGTGTTAGAGGTGTAAACATTGTGATGCTGTGGAAAGTAAGGTTTATGACTTTGTTGCCATGTGAAAACTTTAATTTGGTTCCAGATTATACAAAGCAGACTTGTCCAGTGGAGACCAAAAAAGGAAATTACTTTCCCCCCAGAAGATAAGAGTTACACTAGGGATTCTTATTTTCATAACAGAAACTCCCTCAAGTAGAAAAATAACTATTTCTTCCCTTCTGCTCTCCTTTATTATGTTATTCTCTGTCACAAACACCTAGTTTCTTCTCAGGCACCATAGGTTAATAGGTTGGTGGAGGGCTCAGGTGCTTAATGAAAACATTTCACCCACATATATCACTAAGTATAGAATGCCAATGTAATGTTATGGAAGAGGATGGGATCTGCTTTCGTCACTGCTGATGAGGTGGTTTTGAGGGATAGTTCTCTCATCTTTGCAAACTTAAAAGCTTGCAGCAGCACTGCTGAGAGTGGTCAAGTTAGAATTCACGCCTTTGCTTGCCAACTGTCCAAGAGTCATGGCAGGTGAGAGAAAATAAATGGACCAACATACTACACACAGAAAGAGACGGACAGAATTATAGCTGTCCATTAACAATGGAGTTGCAAACACAACTCACTAGATACAAAGTGCACGAAACCAAGGCCGCTCAGAAAACACAAATCGAGTAAGATACACAGAGTACATCTGCACCAATAAAAAGATACTAGACAGGAAGAGAAACAAGCTGTTACAACTGATCCACAAATAACAGTTCAGTAGTCCAGCTGCTATCAGTTGCATGGCTCCATGGGAGGCAGGATCAGCAAGCTAGCCTATTTCATTTAAAACTTTGGTCGTGAATGTAAACAGTCCTTGAAATACATTCTCATGTATATATTCAGGGGAGAAGAGTTTCATTTCCCAAACCATTAAGAACTCAGAAGACTGGTGAGCTAGGGTTGCAGAAAGATTATGCAACACAAGTGAATGTTTTCTTTTCTAGTTTATTTTTGGCGAAAGAAAAGCATTTTGTTGGATTCAATGAGCAACTGTAGAGCCAAGTAACATCTATTTGTTATAACAGAAGTTTTCTGCCATTCTCCCCACCATCACCTCTCTTGTGCTTTATTTCTTGGCCCTAAGTTTGGAGCTTCCTGAGATCTTCTAACCAGTTTTGGACATTATAGTACTGTATAATAACTGTATGTCTGCAACCCTTTTGAAAAGTTATAGCTACAAAGAGCAACAAGCAAGCAAGGAAGCCATTTCTTTACATTCCACCATATTGGCTGCTTTAAGACTGTAATGTGAAGTTTAAAGGTTATCATTCAAAGGGAAGTGGCTTTTTAATAGTTAAGAATAGAGCACATGCAGTAAGAGCTTAGACTGGAGTGTGCAAATAATTGCATTGCCAGAACATCCTAATGCCTCGTTTGTACCAATACATTGATGAAAATATTTAGACCTGATGTTAGCATAACTTTGAATCCCTGCATGAGTACGGCAGGACTATGGCAAATATAATTTCTTTTGTTTGTTTATGCACATGGCTTCTCAAAAGAATAAGGGGAAATGCACTTTATCCCTTGCAGAGCTACAATTCCAAGTACCCTGAGCAAACTACAGTTCCCAGGATTCTTTGGGGGAAGCTATGTGCATTGGATGTTTGGTGTGAATATGATCTGCGTCCCACCCCTTGCTTCTCATTACTTAATCTGATTTGCCTTGGGGCAAGTTTCTTCCTTGTTCCTTAACAGTGGTAAAATGTTACTTCAGCAAATATGTTGAGTATGTTAAATACTAACTTGGGTTCCTCTCTCAATCAGAATTTGAACGCCAGAGTTTAACACCTGAAATATTTCTAGACTGAGGTCAAAGAGACTGCAATTCTACAATGGCTTATCAAAGAACATTTTATGGATAAGAGCAATTACTTTAAACAAACACAATGTTCTTGTATTATTGCAGAAATTAAGTACATTGCATTAGCTGAACATCTTGAACTGAAACCATGATGTTAAAAAAAGGGAGATTTATAATGTGTCGTGAATGGTATGAATATTTAGATAAGGTTGCACAAAATGTCATAAGGTTGGCCAGTAACTACATCATAAATTTGCTATGCACATTTCAAGAAATCGCAGATACTAAAATAATAATAATAGTGAAATGTTAACATCCAACACTGCAATAAACTGATTTTACTGCAATTGTACATGATGGATTTTCCCCCCTTGACATTTTTTTCCTCAAGTGTGTTTACTTCCAAGCTGTGATATATAATGCCATTACGTTACACAGTATTGGTGAAATACAGCTGGTTTATTTCTAGTTAGTAGAGATTTTGTAGCCTTGTAAAGCAAAATAAACATTGTCTAGAATATATGACACTCCATTTTGCTTTAGAATTTTGTTTCAGTATATCTTTCAGGTCCAGTATGCATCTCAATATGGAAAGCAGATTTTTTAATTTATTTATTCAGCACTTTAATGTGTAAAATACTTGCCTTAGGTTGACTTCAATGCTATCTGCTTTGTTGAGCAGCACTGGGTTGTCAAGTTTGATTATGCACACACAGAGAGAGCCAGCTGCTATAGAGGCATTCAGGAGACTGATATTAATATTAACTTTTCAGATAAAAAGTATTATTTCCTCCAATCCTTTTTTATTTGCTTTAGCCACCTGGACCCTCACAGCACCAGTCTGGCTTCAGGCACTTCCTTTCTCTCCTTCTTTAGATGATCAGCCCTGTTAACTGATCTGTCTGGCGGGGCTAACGCCAAGCACAGCAACAGGAGTGCCGGTTAGCTTTGTAGACAAGGATTCCTTATTGTGAACCTCCCTGAGATCTATGGTTATAGGGCAGTCTACAAATTTAACAAATGAATAAATAAAAATTCTTGAGCTGGAGGCCATATGTTTTTAGCAGGAAAATGGGGAAGAATGAAATTTCCCCAACCTTATCAGGAGTTATGTTTTGGTTCATCAGAATTGTTTTGAAGCTTGCATTAACTTGAGAACAACTATGTTTCAATATGACTCCTTAAAAGTGGGAGACATTCTGTTTTTAATCTTGGGTTTAGCAGTTTTAGATAAGCTTTGCAGTTAACAGATTATTGTGTTATGATCTATGATGATGAAGATTATCTTGCTTATCTTGAACCGGTCAAGCAGTAACAAAGGTAATGTTCTTTTATGGTTCCCCCTTGGACAGAAGGGACTTGAGTTCAGTCCCAGGTTCATTTAAGGCAGTGAAGAAGAGAGGGGAATGGCCATAATGGAGCATGTGATTTGCATGCAAAAGGTTGCAGGTTTGGTCCTCCACATCTTTGGGTCTGGCTGGGAAAGGTGCCTGATGGAGCAGCGTAGATAATACCTATCTAGATGGAGTGACAGTTGGATTTGGTGCAAGGCAGCTGATGAAGGTATGTTGTGTGCTCTGAAATAGTACCTAAGCATTTTCTACTTTCACATATATGCATAGAAAGCCCACAGACTATGTCCTGCTACAACTTTGAGGTAGTGACTTAAAACAGGAACTTTCTTTAAACCTGCTCTTCCATTGCTACAGTGTAGTACATGGGCTTGTACTATACCCTGTACCCTGGAAAAGACCCTGATGTTGGGAAAGATTGAGGGCAAAAGGAGAAGGGGACGACAGAGGACGAGATGGTTGGATAGTGTTCTCGAAGCCACAAACATGAGTCTGACCAAACTGCGGGAGGCAGGGGAAGATAGGAGTGCCTGGCGTGCTCTGGTCCATGGGGTCACGAAGAGTCGGACACGACTAAACAACTAAACAACAACAAAAGTACACGGGCTTGGAGCTCATTATTTGTGGAAAGTTGGTCACAATCAACTTAAGCCCAGTGGGATCTAAATATGATGAATTTGCTCAGGATCCAGCTTTGGTTGTCCTTCAGTGTTATGGATCCTTCCATAACAGTTTGGATATGTTTATAGTTTGCCTATGTTGTGCAAATTTCATGTTGGTTGCCATAGGCACCCCATCCTTACTCTGAATACAAAGCTCCTTTTTGCCTGCTGTTGTAGATGCTTAGACAGGATTTTATATGCAAACTTAAGCTAGGATAAGGTAGTCTAGGGTTAAACTTTTGTTCTGCCTGAGGAATATGGATGGTGATGGCATTTGGAAAGGCAGGGCAGTTGTTCAGGGCCGATGGTTGTTTGAAGGGCTCATCAAGCTGAACCATAGATATGGCGTAATTATCCACCCTCTTCAGTTCCTGTGCTCAGAAGATCAGGAAGAAGTGAATTGAGAAGTGTGCAGATGATAAACTCTTTCCTTGAGGGAAGGAGAAATAGCCACTGTTTCTTGTCTAGGGCTTCACACAAAAAATGGGAGATGGCCTTAGTGGTCAGCAAGCTGTTGTAAAACCAGGACCTTGGCTATTGCGTGATCTTTGCATTTGTTTTAAAGGAAATGAGAATTGAAGAAAAGTGTGTCTAATATAATATAAAAAGACTAATACTCAGGGACTAGCTAATCTTGAAAGGAACAGAACATTCAAGTGCATTTCCCATTTTTTATTCATGTGTGTTGGCCCTTTTGATTGTTTTGTAGAAACTTGCATTCACTTTGCTTTGGGGGAAATGTATGCTATGAGATTTATTCCACCTTTTCCACCTATGTTTCATATTTGCTAACTTTTTTTTTTACCTAGTCACTATCATTAAAAGAGTACCATGAAAGTAATTATTCTGTCAAACTGAGGAACCCTAAAGACTTCTTGGAGTATCTTATTAACTTGAAAATAAGAGAAAGACTGTCAAAAAATCCTCCCTGTAGGTCCCATCAACCCCCATGGGCTGCTCTATTGAGTCCCCCAACCCTTAAGAGCACATTTTGGGATGGGGGGGCTGTAGGAGCAAGCGGTTTGCTCCTGCAACATTGGATTTCCCACTATATTATTGTCACAACATAGGATCGGAAATCAGTTGATCTAGTTTTTCACTAGATTGTGGAACTAATGCTAAGTGGAACCCTTCAATTTGCTGGACTAATGAACAGACAGGATTGGCCAGCTGCCATTTCAACTCGAGTCCGTTTAATTAAAAGCAGTGTTTAGAGTACCTTTGGTGGCAGTTCTCAAAAGCAGCCACAGTGAACAAAAGCAACTTCTACATTGCAGTTGGATTTTTATTTTTGCAATTCTCTTTTAAAAAATAAAATAAAAATGCACGAACCTCATGTGTAACTTTTGGTGTTCTGTCTTGTTTATTTGCTGTATCATCTTCCACTACCTTAAATGTTTTCACTGGTCTCTCAGGCTAGCAGGGTCACTCTGGATGTATTGTCCAGCTCATGGGTAATAATTCCCAGGCATCTGGCAAAACTTACTTTTCAAGTCTTCTACACAAATTTCATCAGTTTACAGAAATGACTCTAAATAATAAATTCATTTCAACATTGAGAGGAAAATAGTGTAATATACAGTATATGTATTGTGTGTTTACAATGCAGCAGGGTGGTTTGTTAACTTCTGCAAACTTTAAAGATTGTGTTTGGCAAGTTTTTCTTGTGTACTTAAAAATCTTATTTATGTGCAGTTGCCCTTCCTGTGTTGGAAAACGGGCATTGCACGCATTCCCATTTACCCAAGGGCACACATATTCACATTTCACTAGGACTGGAGCTATACTGCTGCTGTGATGAATACTCAGGGAGGGGATGGAAAAACCATACAGCTAGAAAATACAAAAATGGCATAAAAATGACAGGCATTTTCCCCAGCATCCCTAGAAAGGCTGCCAATGAACCAGTCAAGAACTGTGCCAGCAATGACACCTAATGCTGCTCACACATTGAGAGAGCCAACACAATGTGATAAGGATATACCCCCAGTTCACATCCCTGCACCACCATATACACAACATGCAAGACAATCCTGCAGTGCCCCAGTTTCATCAGCCCTACAGACTCGGCCCGTAACAAGTCTGCTGTTGCCAAACCCCAAGCATCCCTTCAGACAGTGGTCTGAAGCCCCCTTATGCTCCTTCCAAACACTGCTTTATGAGCCCAACATCCAAAGGGGAGGAAGGACAGCCTGTACAATGCAGCACCCATGCAGCTCCCCCTGGGCGGGACACCTGCAGAGAGTACACACAGTCCTGCCTGGCACCCCCACTTGTTGGGAGTGGCGTAGAGTTTGGTATGGCGTATTTGTACCTGGAGTCTCGAGCTGAGGTGCTTTAGAGCTGTAGGCAGAGAAGTGTAGCAGTGAGCTCAAGTTCTCAGGTGTGTTCTGAAGACAGACCGTTTTGTGCAAAGGTATCTTTTTTGTGTGCAAAGTGCCCTTTCTCCGGGTTTCCGTCACCAGAGTTCTGTTGTGCAAGAGTCTAATTGTGCAGAAGATGGGGCCAGAGAGATACAGCTCCAGAGAAGCTGTATCAGAGAAGTGGTCTCGCCATTGTGGGGCTTGCATACTGGTTGTAATGTGTTTTCATAGGGTGCATGTGGAGTTACACTATAATCTAGGCTCTGCCATGGTGACGTGAGCAGATCTGTTGACAGAGTACTGCTTTGTTTTTTTTAAAAAAAAACCCTCATGTTGACTTTATTGGGGGGAGGAGATTTCTTGCACCAGGTTTGGGGCTGGTATAAAGTTGTGCCATCCATGGGGTTGTGGCCATTGATTTAAAGGGCACAGGGGTTTGCTGCCATTATGCTTTTCCCAAGATGGCCCCATTCCGCCATCTTGCCAGAGTGCCTCTCCCAATGTCACTGCACCTGTGCCAACATGCTGCCTACAACTCCCATAATCCTTGGCCATTGGTCACGTTGGCAGGATTGATGGGAGTTGTAGTCCCACAACATAAGGAGGGCACCGTATTAGTTAGCCCTGCTGCACCCTTTTAGCTTGTGGAACTTCAGAACAAATTTGCGCTCCACCTCAAATGATTAGATTAAGGATCTCTTGAAAAATCTCCGCTTGTAAAGTGACGATTTACAGTTGAAAGATTATTGCTTCCTTCATTTCGCTATAATTTACCATGACTATAGATTACTTCCTTAATTTATTAGTAATAGAAGGGGGAAAGGTTGTATTTTATTATATGTTACTGTGGAAAATGAGTTATAAATTTGTTAATGAAACTGCTGACTCATCGCTGCAGGACAAAACAGTATGGATTTCTTTTGACTATGTGATTGAAACGCATTGTTTTTCTCTGTTTTGGGAAGACTATCCATAAGGTTTGTCACACTTTGTAACAAATTTTGAAACTGCCACTTCCTCCTTGCCATATTTTAGCAATGTTTTAGCCAAATCAATAAAACCAATATAAAATATCCACTTTGTCATAGCTTTGTGATTCCTTTCTTTCCCCTCAATGGGTGCCATATTCCTGATGGGTCCCTGAAGTATGGATAATTACTCGTTTAGTGAACAGAAACACAATGACATATAAACACCTATATAAATATAGTTGTACCTTGGAGGTTGAACGGAATCCATCCTGGAACTCTGTTCGACTTCCAAAACATTTGGAAATCAAGACGCAGCTTCCGATTGGCTACAGGAAGCTCCTGCTGCCAATCAGAAGCCTCGGGAACCTGCATTGGACATTCGGGTTCCAAAGAACGTTGGCAAACTGGAACACTCACTTCCAGGTTTGCGGTGTTCGGGAGCCAAAACATTTGACTTGCAAGGTGTTCGACTTCCAAGGTACAACTGTATATGCTTAATTGGTTCTGATTATGCCTCATTGTAACAGCACTTGCAGTTCCACAGACGGAAAGATCTAGGTATATTAAAATGAACTTTATGTGCTGCATTTCATGTTGAATGATACATGAAAGCTTGATTTCTTAACAGCTAGAGTATTGTTGGGCTAGCAGCTGAGGAGGAAATTTTTTGTCAGTTCAGAGACCTTGGCATTTTGGTCTGTCTGTTTCCAAGCTGAATGGCTGCTTGTTTGAGGTAACTAGGTTGTCTTTGTGGATCTCCTTGGGAGAAAAAAAACCTCATGTGTTACATATCCCAGTAGAAGCGAAAGACTGGGCTACTAGTGCCAAAATTAACAGGAACAAAGTGCTAAGATTGTACCAGTGGGCAAAAGTGGTTTCTCTCAAGTTTGCTCAAAGAGCATTGAATGAAAAATGAGATTCTGAAAGAGCAATTGCTCTGGCACTGGTGGGTAACTATAGCTGAGGCCATGGAATAAATGAGTATTTATGTAGGAGATTCTGTACCTCCATGTCAGACTGCTGCTTTTTAGGCTACAAGGAAGCCTTTTTGGCACTGGAGACACTGAGGACTAAGGCTGGACTCAGGAATACCCTGCTCAATTATGCACTACGCAGGAGTGAATGAGGACAGCGTGTACACAAACTGTAGAGTTCCTAAAGGAACATCTTGTTCAGTGGCCTGCCTATTCTGAGGGAGGATGCCCTGCTATCTAATATATTCCCTGAATATGCATTTCCACCATTTCCCTGAAAAACCTCGAAAGGTACAAGGTGTACAACTGTTAGTGACTTGCTACTGTAACAAGCTGCTCTGATTTAAACTTTATTCTTTAAAGTTTAACTTCAACCCAGCAGCGTAGCGTGGGTTGTCAGCACCCGGGGCAAGGCAAGTAATTTGCGCCCCCTAACCCGTGGATTTGCGCCCCCTAACCCTACAAATCTATGCCTATGAATGATGGTCCCTCTCTCTCTCTCTTTCTCATATTCCAATTGATTCCCATTTCCGCCGATCGATCCCCGAAGCTCTCACCCAGCAAAATTCGTGCGTAATTACGCTTCGCCATCCCTAATCCTGCCGCTTCCACCGGGAAATCATGACGGTGCGTTTCTCCTCTCCAAACTTTCCCCGGCCCTTTGCCGGCCAGCACAGCCCTTTTGGCTACGAGCTCCCCTCCTTCTCTGCCCGCTTCCGACCCCACCCATCCACGTCCAGCCTCCCTACCTCCTGAAAAAAGGCGACGGCGCCGAGCAGGACACCCCTGTGGCCATCGGAGAGAGGCAGGGCCGAGGGAGGCAAGCCAATGGGCGAGGCGGGGGTAGGTGGCCACGGGGGCGGGCGTTGCCGCAGTCCTCGGGTGGGCAAGGTAGGAGCAGGCGGAGGCTGGCCGGCCGCTCTGACAATAGGGGCGGGCCGAGGGCACGACGGGGCTGGGCCCTCTGGACTCGCGCCCCCCCCAGATGTTGCGCCCGGTGCGGCCGGCACCCCTGGCACCCCCCACGCTACGCCACTGCTTCAACCTAGATCCCTTGGCTGTCAGCTAGCTTTCTTGGAAGACCACTTTAAGAACTGAATGAGGGGTTATAGCCCATCTCCTCAGCTCCATTGGCTTCCTAAGTGGGCCTGCTGGCAAGTTCAGTTCCCACACTTATTTCACATTATTTTGGGGCCTACATCAGCACTTGAGGGAGCAAGTTTTGCCTCATAGCGGGGCAGATTTGGCCCAGGAGTCTCCAGTTGCTGACTCTTAATTCTATTCAGCTCCATCTAGGATAAAGTCGTTGTTTTCGTCGCATTCCTTGGGGACGCAGGTAAACAGTTTCCTTTCTGCTATTCTTTAAAAAAAATGTTTCAAAATGTATGCTCTCTCTCTGTGTCTCTGATCACGCCTGCTGTCCTTGCCCCCTTCCAAAGGCTGATTACCTGTGGTTTTTCCAAATGTCTTTCATGCAGGGGCAAAACTAGGCTGTATTTCACCCAGGTCAAAGACCCAGTTTGTCACCTCCCATGTGCATTTGCACACACATGCACAGGCTGGGAGCTTCATGGTGCCCCTCTGGTGGCTTCACCCAGGGCAACCCCCCCCCACTAGTGCCACACACCCCAGCTATGGCAAAAAACCAAAGGATGCCATCAGGAAGTTATGGGGCCTATTCTGAGTTATGGGACATGCGCTGATTGAAAACAAAGCACTAAGACTGCCCCAAACCTTTGCAGCTGCAAACAGGATAAACAGCAAGGACACATTTAACCCCCTCGATGCCATCAGCAGCACAAATCATCATGAATGTGCAGTAAGGGGGAGGTCTAGAGAGGCTCTGAACCTGCACTCTGCCCTAGTTGCTGGTGCTATGTAAGTAACACAAGCAAGTTTTGATGGGAAGCAGGTGTTCCCTTTGCCTCTTAATAACAGTCTTGCTGGTTTCAGCTACCTTTGCTCCACCTTGGTCCTTCTGCAGATGCTCTCAGGCTCTAATTCTGTCCCTGCTGGGACTTGTGCCCAGCACCAACACTGGCTAGGTTGGGAGTGTGAATGCTGAAAGTGACAAAGAACAGAAACTGTTATTATTACTTTGGGGAAAATATCTGTATCACGGTAGAATGCCAGTGGGACGCGGGTTGCACTGTGGTCTAAATCACTGAGCCTCTTGGGCTTGCCTATCAGAAGGTCGGCGGTTCGAATCCCCGCAACGGAGTGAGCTCCCGATGCTCTGTCCCAGCTTCTGCCAACCTAGCAGTTGAAAAGCACACCAGTGCAAGTAGATAAATAGGTACCACTGTGGCAGGAAGGTAAACGATGTTTCTGTGCACTCTGGTTTCTGTCACAGTGTTCCGTTACACCAGAAGCGGTTTAGTCATGCTGGCCACATGACCCAGAAAGCTGTCTGTGGACAAACGCTGGCTCCCTTGGCCTGGAAGTGAGATGAGCGCCACAAACCCATAGTCGCCTTTGACTGGACTTAACTGTCCAGGGGTCCTTTACCTTTACCTAGGATGTCGTAGTAGGTACGAGCATGTTGCATTTTAATTTGGAGGTTTTTTTGTCGCTGAAACAGGATTTTCAAAAGTATCAGCGTTCCCAACCCCACTTGCCTTAGCAGTGTTATAGTTTGAAGCCTAGGAAGTGGGTGAGTAGTTGGTAGTCTGCAGTTTGCATACTCCTTCATGCTTTCTAGATTGGTTGCTTCATCTGGGATACAGATGTGTTGTGAAAAACCAACACTGTCTCTCTCTCTTTGAAGACTCGGGACTTCAGCGGCATTGTAAATGTACATGTTTCTCTAGAATATATTTGCATTAGATTGATAAGGTCTATGAATAATAGTGATTTCTTTTAGATCAGAAAGATAGATTTCAGTTATATGTACTGATAAAGACAGCTTTCCGCGTTTGTCAAATTTTAATAAACATTTCTCCCCCAACAGTGCAGATATATTCTGCTTGCAACTTGTAGCACAAAAGCATAGCAACATTATGTTTATATTATAGAGTTGCAATCTTCTTCTAGGAATCATTCTCAAACGTCTGATATATATACAGAGAGTTTTGATGACAACAATTTTGACTGTACTCTAGTTGTTGCTGTTTACATTTCTGAATGGTTGTGGATTAAGGTGGTATGTCCTGGTGAACAATCAGACCATGTATAGCCCACTTTCAACCAGTGTTAGAAACTGAGATATGAAAGCTAGGAGCTAAATGGCATCTTAAGCTTAGGTTATGGGTGCAACAACAAAATGTCTAGGCACCTTTTTTTAATAAGAATGCCAAGCTGAAAATGAATGAACTACAGCTAAAATACTATGTTCATTTTTCACATGGTCTAGTCCTTCTCCTGCCCACCCCCCTAATATTCTTAAGAGGGTCTCTTCTCCAGTCTTCAGAGAGTGGCTGAAAGTGGGGAGGCAGAAAAAGCTCATCCTTTCCTTCCACTCTGCAGTTTTAATCTGAAATCTTAAGAACAGTGCTGCACCCAGGGCTCAGAAACTGCTCGCGCTAATGAAATTCCCTGTCGCAAAATGTACCTAGAACAATGGGAGTTTCGAACACTGCTTTCGACCCATCTGATTTTTTTAAAAGGTTCATAAGGTTGCTTGATTGTAATAATATGAAACTTATGCATATTGAAACACCAGGAGATTTGTTGGGAGGGATGAACGAGAGTGTGGATTTACTCTGCACAAAACACAGTTGCCAGGGACTTTTGTCTCTTTAAGAATGATTCAGCTAAAAGGCGAAGAAAGAACAGGTCAAAAGGGAGTTTGGGCCCATGCTGGTATTTCCTGCAAGCTAAATAATTCCAGCAGGGTACAGAGCTAAACAAACCTTGAACGTTTCTAGAGTTTATAAAGACAAGCTTCTTACTTGGGACTCCGTGGTGATAAACAAAAAAGGATTTTAGTTGGAATTTTATAGAGTTTTGGGAGATGCTATAGTGAAGATTAAAAGAGTGCGATATACAAAGTCCTCCTTTCAAATCTCTCTTCAGTGTGATAAGGAAGCTTCTGTCTGTGACTCTTAGGCTGTGTACACACCATGCATTTAAACCACACACCTTGCCACATCAAATCTTGGGAAATTTAGTTTAAGGTGCCGGGGAATGTAGCTTTGTAAACTACAGTTCCCAGAAATCTTCGGGGTGGAAATGTGCTTTAAATGTATCAGCAGCCTTAGTCCCTAATTCTGCGGTATGAGAATCAAAATATGGGGGGTGTTGACTTCCAGGATTGTTGTAAGACTTATTGAGATAAGGAAGGGTTGTCCAATGGTGACCTTTAATCTAACTGAAAGGACTTCTGCTTGTGCATGGCTGAGAACCTGGTTTTCACTGATTCCAACCCCCTGCCCTGCTCAGCCACCTGTGCCCCAGCCCAAAAGCTGCTCCTGAGGATTGAGGGGTGCTCCAAAACAGTATGGGGCATAGCACAGAATGGTTCAGTGTATAGTGTCCTATCTCGTATGAACAGAAGTACGTTCTGCAAGCATGGGGGGTGGGGGTTCTGTTCCCAGAGCCCACTTGAGAGGGCTGAAGATTCCTGAGGATCAAACCCCTCCCCCTTTGTAAAGCCTCAGAGCCCTGTGGTTGCACAGTAACATGTGTTCCTTCTTATTATTTTTGCTTTATGATACGTTCAGGTTGTTTCGTTACTGTCAGTCCATGGCATAAACGGTTTCATTTCATGTTATTTGTGTGTGTTTCTGTGTGCTTAGAATCTCCATAGGTCCACCAATGTGGTCTACCAAGCTCACCACGTTAGCAGGAGTAAGAGAGGGCAAGTCGTGGGCTCAAGAGGTGGCTTTCGAGGCTGTACAGTGTGGCTCACAGGTATCGTACTCATGATTAACTCAGCAAGTTGGCACATGGGGAAAGCTATTCACACAGTGGACAAAGTTACTGTACTGCAACTGATGGGTCCATTATTATAAGTCACGTATAAGGAGAAAGAGGTGTTGTTTAATGTTCAGTTCAACATGGCCAAGAGATGTGAGTTCCAAACGCTTTAATATAGTGGTGGTGACTTGCTGGCCCATGGTTTGTGCCTGGCTCCCCAACCATTTTATTTTTGTTTAATTTGTTCCTGCCACAGACGCCCACCAACTTTGCCAGTAGCGTGGCTCATCTGACAAATAGTGAGGGGGTGATAACCCCTGTGTGTCAGCTGATCTATGTGTGCCCTGTATCTGTTTGTGTTTGGTGCATGTGGCATATGCGCATATGTGAGGCAATGTATTTGTTACTGTCACTGGATGCTCAGAAATTGAGACTTCATGTAGAGCCATTGTTCGCATGCAGTCCTGGGTGGCCACAGCAGCTCCCTGGCTCCCATTTCCCCAGCTACAGGTTTTTTTTATGTCTATCTGTAGCCAAAATGGACTGAAAGAAGCTTTGCACAAACTGTGCTGTTAGTCAACACTCCACTGTAGACACCTTTTCCCTGAGCAGTTAGAATATTTGTGAACATTTCCCAGCAGCTCAGTCAATGGATAAAGAGACTCATACATGACCAAAGACAAACACACATACCTGTTGTTTGATAAGTTAGATAACTTGTTTATAAAGAAATAAGAATGTTTTATTAAATGAGTTCCAGTTACAGATAGGTAGCTGTGTTGGTCTGCCATAGTCAAAATAAAAAAATTCCTTCCAGTAGCACCTTAAAGACCAACTAAGTTAGTTCTTGGTATGAGCTTTCGTGTGCATGCACACTTCTTCAGAAGAAGTGTGCATGTTATCTGAAGAAGTGTGCATGCACACGAAAGCTCATACCAAGAACTAACTTAGTTGGTCTTTAAGGTGCTACTGGAAGGAATTTTTTTATTAAATGAGTTTAGTTGCATGATCTTTGAGAACTTATTTTATGACATATTTGTGAATGTGAAGGGTCCTTTGGTTTACATGAAAAATCACAGATTTTATGCACTGCCTATTATTAATACAGGTCTTTCTGGTGCTGGCAAGACAACCATTGGGTTTGCACTTGAAGAGTACCTTGTGTCTCATGGCATCCCTTGCTACTCCCTTGATGGGGATAACATTCGTCACGGACTCAATAAAAACCTTGGCTTCTCTGCTGATGACCGAGAAGAAAATATCCGTCGCATTGCTGAAGTTGCCAGGCTGTTTGCCGATGCTGGACTTGTTTGCATAACAAGTTTCATTTCTCCTTTCTCAAAGGTAAACCTTTCAAGAAAAACAGCATATTTCCCATGCTGTAAAAGCTACTTTTACTAATATTTGTGGAAAGAAGATACATAATTTCCGCCCTCCCTTCCCAACAGGTGGGCTGGGTTTGTGACACCAAGCGGGCTTACCTGGTCTGGTGCCTCCCACCTGGGTCAGGGTGGCTATCGTCCGGCCCCCGGCCTGGAAGGACAATGGACGGCCGGCTGGGGGTGGGGCAAAGGCCAAGGGAAAGAGGCTAACCCCTTTGGCCAAACCTCACTTTGTTTCTTTCTCTTTCAACATTTGGGAACTAAAAATACAGTCCTTTAAATATATTGTTTCCACGTAAAGCATTGTCAAGGGGTGTTGGAATGGAGGTTGGTCCAATATTTTTATTCAGCATTATGCAAAAGAATTCTGTTTATAAAATATAAGCATGTTTCTGGCAGAGAGAGAGAAAGGCTGTGTCCTGTGTCTGTGTGCCCTGTAGGTCTGGATACATCCCATGTTTGGATTAATGTTGGTATTTTAAATGTGGGTATATCTCTTCTTTTATTTTGAATGTTATCTTAATGCTGACGTATCGTGCTGTTTTGCTGCTATTTGTGGGTAGATGCCCTGAAAAAGCAGGATAAATACCTAGAAACAAATGAACAAATAATACAAGAGAGAGAGAGGGGGAGAGAGAGAGAGAGAGAGAGAGAGAGAGCGCTTTGTATCAATGTCCTGTCATGTCTCTCTCTGTGTGAGTGTGAGTGTTTGTACTGTAACGTAAAAGGAAACAAATGTTAGCATTGGTATGCTATTATTTACTCTGCTTTCCTTTTACACAGGACCGCCAGAATGCAAGAAACATTCATGAGGCAGCTGGACTTCCTTTCTTTGAAATCTTTGTGGATGCTCCCCTGAATATCTGTGAGAGCAGGGATGTGAAAGGCCTTTATAAAAAAGCACGAGCTGGAGAAATAAAAGGTATGCCAGTTTTTGCATCTACTGATAATGTATTCTATTCCCCACATGGAAACCCCAGTTCACATCACCCCCCCCTTCTTCCAGAAGTCTCCCTTGAGCAGCAGACTTGCTTTGACTGAACTCTGCCCCAGTCTGAATTTGTGTGTTATTAGATACCCAGCTGAGAGGTCCCATGGGCCTCCCATGGCTGTGCCATGGCTAACTGGAGCTATGGACCCAACACAGCTGTGTTGCAGGAAGGAAGGGGCACTCTGGTGACACATTCTCCTGTTTGAAACCCAATGAGCTAGATAGGAAACTCTGCTGCCTTGGAAGGCAGCAATTTCTCTGTAGTGTTTTGACTTAAGTAGTTGATGAGAGGTCTCCAGCAGTTCGTGCAAAAGATGCAAAAGCCATTCCTAAGCATGGGTGTCCTGAAAGAGAACACATTTCCTTGCCCTTTTTAACCACTTGACTGCCATGCTATTGTTTATGTAAATGAATATTCCACACTCTAGGATTCACTGGAATTGACTCAGATTATGAGAAACCAGAAGCGCCTGAAATTGTGCTGAAAACCAACATATATTCTGTCACTGAATGCATCCAGCAGATTGTGGACCTCTTGCAAGATCAGGTACACTGTTTAAGTAATGAAACCTAGAAAAGCATGAATGTCTCCCCCCCCCCCCTTCCCAGACCCATTTTAAAAAATGAATATTGTCACTAAGGGCCTACACATCTTCTTTTTATCCTCTAGAACATTGTTCCGCCAACTGCGATCAAAGATGTCCTTGAACTGTTTGTCCCTGAAAATAAAGTTGAACCAGCTCGGGCTGAAGCCAATATACTGCCTTCTGTGAAGATTACCAAGGTAAGAGAGTAGTAACCTGGAGGTGTGAAGTTGTGTTAATCTGCTGTAGCAAAACCATCCAATGGTAGTGAATTTCTTCACCCTTACATTCCTTCCTGTGTTCCAAGGATTATGCATTGTTTGGTGCACTGTGTATCAGGGAGGTCAATCAGTGCATGGAGCCACTAATTCTTGTTGGTGCCACTTCACCACCGTCTTCATTCACATCTAAAGCAGCATCATACCACTTTAAACAGCCATGGCTTCCTCCCAAAGCATCCTGGGGACTGTAGTTTGCTAGAGGGCACTGAAAGTTGTTAGGACTGCAGACCTCTATTCCCCCTCACAGAGCTACAATTCCCAGAGATCCCTGGGAAGAGGGCTTGATTGTTAAAACCTCTCTGGGAATTGTAGCTCTGTAAAGGGGATGGGGGTCTTTGAACAACTCTCAGCACCCTTTAATGAATTACGGTTTCCAGGATTCTTTTGAGGAGAAGCCTTGGCTGTTTAAAGTGAAATGATGCTACTTTAAATGTATAGTGCAGATGGGACTAAAGCCTGTGGCAGTATATTCCCAAAAAGGCTCTCCAATCCTTATTTCTATATATGTTCTATCAGAAGATAACAAAAAAAAAAAAAGACCCAGAACTAGCTCTGCCATCAAGCCGATCGAGCAAACTGCATCAGCTTGCCAATTTTATAGTTTAGTATATTTTTATTACTCTTGGAGGGGTGCCATCTGAATGTTCTGCATCGGGTATCAAAATCTCTTGGATTGCCTTTTGAATGCTTTCCAATCCTAGATTTTTACTGGCTTCTTTTAACTACTTCTGGATTTTAATGTATATATATATATATATTATAAAATAGTTGTTTTCCTGTTTGTATTGCATTTTGGAAGTGATCTTTGTCAATTTTAATTATGAACTTATTGTAACTTCATTGCCCATCACCTTGTCCACCTACCTGGTAGAGAGGCAGCCGGCAAAGGTGGTAAATAAACATTCCCAGGGCATCTTAAAGACTGACACATTCACTGTGGCATATGCCTTTGTAGACTAAGATCTACTTATTCAAATGCAAGATGGGAGAGTAAATTGGATAAATAGTTCTGTTCTAATCATCCATATCACTCTGTCTACTTTATACCTAGGGAAATCAGGGTCCAGCTAAATATATGTATCCTTCTCAGTGTGTTCAGTAAAATACAGTCATATGTAATCAGTACTTAAAACATTTCTTTGTTACCTTATGCCTTAATGTCATCATTGGGTGCACCAGGGGTGAGAAACTATTCATTGAATTATAACTCCCATATAATCTCTGACCATTGGCTATGCAGGCTAAGCTTGTTGGGAGTTACATCTGGAGAATTAAGGATTTCCCTTCCTGATTTACACTATGGAAAGGTTCCTCAGAAAGACCCGTTTCCTCTCAGCTACCTCTGGCAGAAGTTGCTGGCCCCCTTATGTGTCATGGACATGCTAATGAGAGAGTTTACAAGATGGGTGGCCATTATGCCTCAGGGAGCCAGAATCCAAAATCCTGCATGTACCTCAGGTTTTCCCAGTTCCATAATATTCAAACCGTATTCTAAGGAATCATCTAAAGCTTATCCAGACTTTCATAATAATAAGAGGAGTAAAAGGCTGCTTGTTCGCCACTGCCAGTCTCTCTCTAGAATGCACTAAGTTGCTAAAGGAGAGTGTTTGATGTATTCTTAGGCCACCAACCTTTAACTTACCTGTGAGTTTGGGGACCCATTTCCCAATTGCTATTATTATTTTTACTGTGTATCTGTATGGTGGTAGTGCTGTTGTTGTGGCCCACTTCAGATCAGGCCACAACCATGTAAGTGTGAGGGAACTTCACCATCTGAAGACCAATGTTCTAGGTTAGTCATTCACTTCAGCCAGGACTACACCAAGGCCCAGTGGTCCCAGTCCACACTCTGTGTTAATTCCAGGGTCTAAAACATTCCTTAAGGCAGGCATCCCCAACCTTTGGCCCTCCAGATATTTTGGACTACAATTCCCATCATCCCTGACCACTGGTTCTGTTAGCTAGGGATCATGGGAGTTGTAGGCCAAAACATCTGGAGGGCCGAAGGTTGGGGATGCCTGCCTTAAGGTACTCAGCTACATACAGGTGTCCTGTGGCCGACTTACAGAAAAATCAGTTTAGAAAAAAAAACCCCAAACAAACACAAAATGAAGATTTAACAACCGCTAGTCAACACTGAGTTTATTCCAGGCTTCTTTTATCTTTGATGCTTTTGATCCCAATGCAATTGGACTCAAAATGATTCTGACGACACCTGTGGCCATCTACTGGCTAATATTTGCAGGTGCAGCCATTTACGCTTCTACAACTGCATGATTAGAAATTAATATCCGGCTACTTTTGTAGAAATGCTAGCTTCTTTTTTTTTGCTTTTTTTTTTTGAGGGCTGTGTATTATTATTAATTGCATGCCTTTCGTATATATTTGAGTTGGGGCTATGTTGATATAAACTGGCTATAAGCAAGCAGTAAATTTCCAGAGCTGTGAGGGGGATCCAAAACCTGCCTCCTACACAGTGTCTACCAGGTGAAGAGGCTTTACTGCCTTAATGATGAATCTAAGTGCACCTTTTATTTATTCCTATACAGTGGTACCTCTGGTTATGTACTTAGTTCGTTCCGGAGGTCCGTTCTTAACCTGAAACTGTTTTTAACCTGAAGCACCACTTTAGCTAATGGGGCCTCCCGCTGCTGCCGCACGATTTCTGTTCTCATCCTGAAGCAAAGTTCTTAACCCGAGGTACTATTTCTAGGTTAGCAGAGTCTGTAACCTGAAGCGTATGTAACCTGAAGCATATGTAACCCAAGGTACCACTGTATCAGAGAATGGTTGGTATTACTACCGAAGGGAGAGGAATTACATGTGGGGATAATATTGCATTGTAGCGAAGGTTTCCCAATATTGCTGGCATTGTGTGATCTGGTCATGAACCATGAGAAAACTCTTGGGGAGATACAGCTCACAGTATATGGGTTTCCCTCAACATAACCTGCCCATCATAATGACTGACACCTGCTAGTAAAAAAATGTGGTTATGATGTTTTATGCCTTTTGTTTTGGTCATAAATAACTTACACTTTTTAGTAATTGGGCCTGTATTTTATTAGTGGAAATGTAGTGGCTTTTATCTAAGAAAATATTTTTTGGGGGGGGCCACACAAGAATTGGGGACACTCCATTGTATTTAATTAGAAAGTAATTTGCAATACTTAAAAGTGTGAAAACAGGCAGTCTTTACTTGTGTTGTAAATCTGCCATATGCTGTTCTCTTTTTTTCAGTTGGATCTGCAGTGGGTTCAAGTCCTAAGTGAAGGTTGGGCCAGCCCATTGAAAGGGTTTATGCGGGAGAAAGAATACTTGCAAGTTATCCATTTTGGCACCTTGCTTGATGGTATGATTTGCCGGTTCCTACACTTTGTCGTTAGAGCTTTTGCCTGCCTATATGCACATTGCGGGAAATTCAGCAGAAGAAATCAGTTCAGAACACTTACCTGTTGAGGTGACTGGAGCACAGCTTTTGAATGAAACAGTTTACATTACTGCTGTATTGGGAGATGTGAAAAAAACCTGCTGATCACACACAGGTGCATCCATGCCAGATTCTGGGCATGTCCAGTTGAACTAGACCTAGCCTCACTCCCAAGGGCCACAGAAAATGCACAAAGCCTAAGGCTTTGTTGTTTTGGGGGAGCATTTCAGTCATACAAGCTTTCCTCTTTATTTCCCAAGTCACTGGGCTTTAAAATGCTATTTTGTGGTGTAATGGATAGAGTATTGGTCTAGGAAACCTTGGATTCAAACATGCATGAATCTCACTCAGTTATATTGGATCACTTACTGGCCATAATGCAACAAAAGTTAGCTGTAACTAAATTCCACTGAAACCTAGAGCTGAAAGTAGTTTAAGAGATGCTTTAATTCCCATGGGGTATGCACACATTTCTCATGTCCCACCATTGCTCCCTGAAAATAGGATTCGCAGGGTTTTGTTTTGTTTTTTTTGAAAGCATACACAACCTGGAAATCTTAGGAAAGTGGAATGGAGCCCTCTTCACTTAAGTCCTATTCCACTGCTTGCCATAATATTTATTTGCAAAGAACCTTCGTGAGATAACACATGTGATCTTTTAATCTTGCCTACTATATGGAGTTGTTGTTATTAACATAAAATAGGAAAACCTCAGAGCCCTTATCATGTGCAACTAGTGCCCCCAAATAAAAACCTACATTCTCACCTGCATAAAAGGACAGATTCAGTCAGTGGGTTCCAGCCTTGCATCATAATACAGCACAGGATGCACAACTGCACCTGCGTTAGTTGCAGCCTTGAGAACCTTTTTCTCTCTCCCTGCATTGGTCTGAATGAAGCAAGAGGATGTTGAGGGTTACAACATCAAATTGAAGTTATTTGCCTGGGGGTGGGGGGTGGGCCAGTTAAAATATGGTTGATAATTGTGCTTATATTTTGCCAGGAAGGGGTAGAGTTGATATATCCGAGCTTGGTACGTATTCAGTTGTTTTCTTCCCCCACTATGGTATGAAAATAATTACAGTTATGAGATTTTCATTTAAAAAGTTAGAAAATGTATGTTACGGAAATGAAATTTTGATGTAGAGGTCTGCAATCCATTACGAGTATATTCGTGATCCAACCAGTTACCAGTACCAGCTTCCTCAAGCATTTTTATTGGCTGGGAAAGGATATGTCTTAATTGGCTTTGATCCCTGTTTGGCAAAGCTCTTATTAATTTCCATGGATCAGGTTTGCCCTCAGTTCTTTTGTTTAAGGCGATTCCTCACTGAATATTAGCCATGTGCAACTTGTCAGCCACTGACTCACATGCAGCTCTCCAGTCCCATACGCTGAATATTTTATGATAAGGCCATTGGCGGACTCCGCAGTTTTATCTCTAAAATGTATATTTCCAAAGAGCTGTCGATAAGACTTAAATAAAAATGCATCTGGTTGAATTGCACTATGAATATATTAAAAGTTCCTGATTATGCATGGATTAAATATGGGTGACCTATAGACTTGGTAAGTATAAAATTTGAAATAAGGTCAGCAGAATCTGCACGGTGGCTTGGATTCAAAGGTGAATCTGTGAGCAGAAAACCTCTTTTGATCATGGAAGGGCTGTGGAAGAGCATTGCACAAGAACAGTTCTTCTGTTTCCGCAATACCATTTGCTATTATTGCTCTGGATTCCATACATTAACTGGTTTTACTTCACATCCCTGACATATGTGCAATGCAAGCCCTCGCAGCTGGAATGCAGAAAAGCACTTACAGCAGCCACTTGCAAACACAGTTATTTAAAATCCCCAAGCTCCAAGAGCCATGCAAGCCTGGCTTTCCTAATGTTTGTTAAGTGGCTATTGCAAGCACTTTTCAATGGAGACATGTTTGCTCTCCAGCCATGATGTCATACTTTCCAGGGGTGAACGGCATGTGTCCAATGTAGTTGCACAATTTATTTGGATGCTGCAAAGATACTTTATTGCATTAGACCTTCAGCTTGTACCCCAGCCATTAAGGCTTGCTTTGCCCAAATGTAAAGGATTTAAATAAAGTCTTCAAAGAACAGTACTAATCACTGTACTTGCTTTTTGCTAGTGCGTCTTTGGATCCAACCCATAACCAGGATGATCAGATGGATAATCTCAAGGATAGTTAGAGTAGTGCAAATAATCACCAAATCCATTAAAATTTTACTTTGAAATTGTAATGAAAATCACATGCATTCAATGGTTAAAACTGGCATGATACTTCATTTCAAATTTGTCATTGATTACATTTTTTATGAACTGAAACCTTCAAAAAAAAGTTTTAATATGTTTGCGAGCGTTAAAAACAACCACCAGCTAAAAAAAATTGGGTAAGTTTACTAGAGGGTATAGTTTTTACAAAGTAAATGTTGTGTTTGAGCAACAGCAAAACAAAACTGATTGTAAATATAGGAACACTGGAGGCACAACAAAACAGAAAGGCAAAGTGATATTTTGATGCTAAGAAGTGGCATAAACTCAGCATGTGATAGCCAACATTAGTCACAGTCTGAGTAGACCTATTGAAATAAATGAATTTACATAACTCTGAGTAGGTCTTATGTTGGGTATTACTCAGTATTGCACATACTGGAATGAGCAAGAGCATGAGTAACGGGTTTTTTTAGTGTGGGGTGGGTGGGTATGCATTTTGAAAATGTGCATTTTGAAAAATAATGTGCATTTTGAAATATAATGTGCATTTGGAAATATAATGTGCATTTGGAAATATAATGTGCATTTGGAAAAATTGGTGTGAGGGATGAGACATGTTAGGTATATTTGTTTATTAAGCACTTTACTGTGTTGAGGGCAATATGAACACAATCATGTAAGGAAAGAATGCACTGAGTTTCCATATTACCGTATTAAAAGACGTTTTTCTCTGGAGCTTTTTTCTCTTTGCTGCACCTTCATCTTTGAGAAGATAATGCTTCTTTGCATCCTTGTAAATACTCTCAAAGTACTTGTAAATACTCTCAAAGTACTCCTGTTTTGTGCCTTAAGGCCTATGTCACACCCTGTGTTCCTTCTTCAGTCTATTCAAACACAGCTGGTGTTTTGATATTCTACTATATATTTTGATGTTATAATGATGTTATATTGTAATGGATGTATAGCTAGAAGTATTTTGTTTCCACAAATTGTTGGGTCCTGCTTTTCGTTTTGAGTCCAGTGTTTGCACTTACCAGCCTTTTGGTGCTGGCACGATGGGTTTTGGTAGCAAATATACGGGTGAGGATTGCAGAAGGGTTCTTGCAAATTGATGACCCTACAAAGAATTTGACCTTGCCCTTCAAATCCATGGAGTACACACTCTCAGCACGAAATGGCCCAATTTTTCATTAATGAAAACATAGTTCACATGTATGTATATATGTATGGATACATATCTTGGAGGAGTGCTACACTCACCATTTTCCTTCCCCCATTGCATGAAAGACAAATATCTAACTTCAGCTGGGTATGACAGGCAGAGGAGATCCAGTCAGTGAACTACCGTAATCCAGAGAACTCCCTAATAATTTATTAATCCCTTTTGGTTTTGCTCACTAAACTCCTCTTTTTCCTAGTCAGGCCTTTCAGTTGACCAGACCAAATATAGGCCTGGACTGAGTCTGAGGCAGACCTTCTAAAAACACTTGGCAGCTGAATTCTGCAGACAAAATACAGCTATGGCAGAAGAAATTGAGCAGGCCACTCTGCTGATTTGAGCGCACGCTGAACTGAACTGTCAGTCTTGCTATGGCTATGCTGTGACTCCACTGAGTCACCTACCTGAAGGAGCAATTTGTACAGAGTTTATGGCTAAATATGTCATTTGATCAGTGTAGCGATCATATGTCCTCTTTTTCCAGGACACTTCCTCTTTTTCATGGGTAGAGTCATCCTAGAGATCCATAATTAAAAGTAGAAGTTGGCCAATGTCTGCTCTTTTTTCGCTCTTCAAAATATGGCAACCCTACAAATTTATAGATAAATTTTGCTGCAAAATCAAAGAAAACAAACCTTAGTTTAAAAAAGAAGAGAGTAGCTACTGGTGAAGAGCAAAGGTCCGAAGATCACTCATATAAAATGCTAACGATTATATGAGTCTTGGAAGCAATCAGCAAACAAACCAGTAATCATTACAAGACACCATATCGTTCTGAACTCTGGTTCTGAACTAAGGGATTCACTTTGTCCTTGATCCAGGAGTTGCACAGCCACTCCTAAGTGTTCCTATGTGTTTTCCCCCATTCACTCCAATAAGAGGGCACAGTACTGTGTGCATAAAGGGATGTTGACACAGAGCTCCTCCTATTGAAGTGGATGAAGAAATCCTTACTTGCACCTGAATGCTCATGCCTTGTGGCAACATGCGAGGAACAGTGTGTATGGATCTGTAACATTCTAAATAAAAGCAACCACTTGAAAGTCCAATTAGGAGGTAGATATTGCATCCTCTAACATCTTTGTTGAGGTTGATGTTGTACCAACAAACTGTAGTGGTATGAAAGGGTTTTTGTTTTTTACAAGGTGAATAAACTTTTTATTTAGTAGCTCATTTGGTATCCATGGGACGCAGGTGGCGCTGTGGGTAAAAGCCTCAGCACCTAGGGCTTGCCGATCGAAAGGTCGGCGGTTCGAATCCCCGCAGTGGGGTGCGCTCCCGTTGTTCGGTCCCAGCGCCTGCCAACCTAGCAGTTCGAAAGCACTCCCGGGTGCAAGTAGATAAATAGGGACCGCTTACTAGCGGGAAGGTAAACGGTGTTTCCGTGTGCGGCTCTGGCTCGCCAGAGCAGCGATGTCACGCTGGCCACGTGACCCGGAAGTGTCTGCGGACAGCGCTGGCCCCCGGCCTATAGAGATGGGCGCACAACCCTAGAGTCTGTCAAGACTGGCCCGTACGGGCAGGGGTACCTTTACCTTTACTTTGGTATCCAACCTTGCAAGTCAGTTCAAGTTAAGTCCAAAGTATGAGATTATGCCATCCAGTGTACTCTCTTGTGACTCCCTGTGCTTTGGTGTTATTTAACCTGGTTTTAATCACAGATTAAATGTAAAGTGTTTTTTATTGCTCCGATACTTTAATTATTGCAAATGGTTTTTTATTGCATTTTGAAGGGTTATTGATTTTTGTGCTTCAGTGCAAATTGCCCTTGGAGCAGAAACACCAAAAGGTTCATTTATAAAACAAATACATTCACCATTGGGTGTGTCACCTGTGACAGCTCCTTGACAGAGACAACCTTAGCAAAGTGATCCATTCTCTGCTAACCTACAGATTACACTACTGCAATATGTTAAAGGTGTAGTTGTCTTTAAAGACTGTTTGGAAACTACAATTAGTTCAAAATATGGTTGTTAGACTATGAACTGGGGCAATTGATTTGGAGGTGTCTCAGCATGGAGAAATTGGATGGGGACAAGTTTTTCTCACTCTTTTACATATCAATTTCTGCTGGATCTGTTTTTAATTGCTGCTGTTTTTATCGTGGGGGTCCCACCCTTTTCTTTTCTTTTCTTTTAAAGTTTTACGTTGTAAGCTTCCCTGGGTGTTTTGTTTTAACATTAAATAATGATAGATGATATAGATAGATGATAGATAGAGATAGATAGATAGATAGATAGATAGATAGATAGATAGATAGATAGATGAATGATAGATAGATAGATGATAGATTAAATAAGTAAATCGCCAAAACCTACAATTGATGACGAGGACCGTCTCATTTCAGTGCTTCCAGATGAGCAACTTAACCATCCTTTTCACATATCTGTGTGCCCCTCCCCATCTTGTTGAGCCACAGCTCTGATCATCAGTGGCTATTGGCCATGCTGGCTGGAGCTGGAGCCTAACAACATCTGTGGAGCCATCCCTGATGTATTTTTTAATATATATATATAAAGTTAATTGAAATAAAATTTCTTTCAACAGATGGCGTTATTAACCTGACCATTCCAATTGTACTACCAATAACTGCGGAAGACAAGAAACGCCTGGAAGGATGCAATGCGTTTACACTGGAGTACAACGGGCGGAGGGTGGCCATACTGCAAAATCCAGAATTTTTTGAGCACAGGAAAGAAGAACGTTGTGCACGTGTTTGGGGGACCACATGTGCAAAGCACCCGCATGTAAAGGCAAGTGATCACAGAATAAGTTCCTCTATTTCTGTGGCAGTGAATATGAGCAACCTGTCTACCTATTTAGGTTGATAGCTCTGCATCACTTCAATAGAGAATATAAATTCTGCTGCAGCAAGAATTAGGGCCTCCTAGGGAGTGGCCCCAGGACTCTTTCAAGAGGTGCAGTTGCATACCTTCCTCCAATGGCACAGTAAAAGCTCACTCACTTATCAGGGAAATCTGTGGGGTCTCAGTAGCCGCTTGCTATGTTTTTATTTTTTTTTTTTAAAAAAGAATTTTTATTAGATTTTCAGTCATAAAAACATACAAAAGAAAAATAAAACACTCAAAAAGAAGAAAAAACAAACAAAAAACAGAACAAGTATAATTTCATTTCCCTTCTTTTCTTAACCTTACTTTCCCGACCTCCTCATACCTTCCCTTACTGTATTCCATTTTCTATTAGTATTTTCAGCAAATCCCCTCCTTTAGCTTTGTTTAAATCTCCAAATTCCTTCCCTTTTCTTAATCATTACAGCTGACAACCACTTAAATTCCATATCAATATCATTCAACATTCATTAATTTTACAGTATTTCTTAAGATATTCTTTAAATTTCTTCCAGTCTTCTCTCGCCGTCTCTTTCCCCTGGTCTCGAATTCTGTCCGTCATTTCTGCCAGTGACATATAGTCTATTACCTTCATCTGCCATTCTTCCAGAGTGGGTAGGTCTTGTGTCTTCCAATACTTTGCGATGAGTATTCTTGCTGCTGTTGTTGCATACATAAAAAAAGTTCTGTCCTTCTTTAACACCAATTGGCCGACCATGCCCAAGAGAAAGGCCTCTGGTTTCTTCCGAAAGGTATACTTAAATACCTTTTTCAATTCGTTATATATCATATCCCAGAAAGCCTTAATCTTTGGGCACGTCCACCAAAGGTGAAAAAATGTTCCTTCAGTCTCCTTACATTTCCAACATTTATTATCGGGCAAATGATAAATTTTTGCAAGTTTGACTGGGGTTAGGTACCACCTATAAACCATTTTCATGATATTTTCCTTTAAGGCTGTACATGCCGTAAATTTCCTTCCGGTGGTCCACAACTGATCCCAGTCCACACTCATAATATTATGACCCACATCTTGAGCCCACTTAATCATTGCCGATTTAACCATCTCATCCTCAGTATTCCATCTTAACAGCAGATTATACATTTTAGACAAAGTTTTTGTATTGGATTCTAGCAGTTCTGTTTCTAGTTTAGATTTTTCCACCTGGAAGCCAATTTTCTTATCTTTATTAAATGTCTCCAAAATTTGATAGTAATGGAGCCAATCTCTCACTTTATCTTTCAACTTTTCAAAACTCTGTAGTTTCAATCTGTCACCTTCTTGTTCCAAGATTTCACAGTATTTAGGCCAAGTTCCTTCCATATTAAGTTTTTTCACAGCTCTGGCTTCCATAGGTGATAGCCACCTAGGTGTCTTATTCTCTAATAAATCTTTATACCTAGTCCAGACATTTAACAGTGTTTTTCTGACAATATGGTTTTTAAATGCCTTATGGACCTTGACCTTGTCATACCATAAATAAGCATGCCATCCGAACGCATTGTTAAAACCTTCCAAATCCAAAATATCTGTGTTTTCAAGAAGTAACCAATCTTTCAGCCAGCAGAATGCTGCTGCTTCATAGTAAAGTTTAAAGTCTGGCAGGGCAAATCCCCCCCTTTCTTTTGCATCAGTTAATATCTTAAATTTTATTCTGGGCTTTTTGCCCTGCCAGACAAATTTGGATATATCTTTCTGCCACTTCTTAAAACATTCTACCTTGTCCACAATTTGTAATGTTTGAAACAAAAACAACATTTTAGGCAATACATTCATCTTTATCACTGCGATTCGGCCTGACAAGGAAAGTTTCAAATTTGACCAAATTTCTAAGTCTCTTTTCACTTCTGTCCACACTTTCTCGTAGTTGTCTTTAAACAGGTTCACATTTTTAGCTGTCATATTTATACCCAAATATTTCACTTTCTTAACCACATTTAAACCTGTCTCTTTCTGAAACCTCTCCCTCTCAAGGGGTGTTAAGTTCTTGTCTATTACCTTAGTCTTTGACTTATTCAGTTTAAATCCTGCCACTTGGCCGAATTCTTGAATCAGTTCTAGAACTCTCTTGGTACTAGATTCTGGCTCTTGTAAAGTTAATACCAGGTCATCTGCGAAGGCTCTCAATTTGTATTGTTTTGCTCCGACCTGAACCCCCTTAACCATCCGGTCCCTTCTAATCATGTTCAGCAAAACCTCCAGTACAGAAATAAAAAGTAGAGGTGAGATTGGGCACCCCTGACGTGTTCCTTTTTCTATCTTAAATTCTTCCGTTACCACATTGTTCACAATCAACTTCGCTTTTTGTTCTGAATAAATTGCACCTATACCATTTTCAAAACCTTGACCCACCCCCATCCCCTGAAGATTTTTTTTCATAAAACTCCAAGAAATATTGTCAAAGGCTTTCTCCGCGTCCACGAATATCAGAACTGCCTTAGTGTTTATGTCTACCTCTAGCTTTTCCAAAATATCAATTATGTTCCTTACATTATCCGATAAATGTCTTCGCGGAAGAAAGCCGGCTTGGTCTTTGTGTATCTCCTCCATCAAAACTTTTTTCAATCTCTTTGCCAAAATGTCAGCAAAAATTTTGTAATCCACATTTAATAAGGAGATGGGACGGTAGTTCTTAAGTTGGGTCTTTTCAGTTTCTGTCTTTGGTATAAGTGTAATATACGCCTCTTTCCACGTTTCAGGAGCCCTCTTTCCCTCCAAAATTTCATTGCAGACTTCCTTCAAAGGTTGTAAAAGCCAGTCCTTCAAAACCTTATAGTATCTGGAAGTCAGTCCATCTGGTCCTGGAGATTTGCCCAGTTTCATATTTTGAATGGCACCTTCTATTTCCTGATCAGTCACCTTTTGATTTAACAGTACTGTACTTTCAGTAGAGATTTTTTGTAGTCCATTTTTCTCGAGAAAACAAGCTATATCTGATTCTTTCTGCGGCCCTTGTGCGTATAATTGCTTAAAGTAATTCTGGAAGCAATTTCTAATTTCATTTGGGTTATAAATGCTCCTTCCCTCTATTTCTAAACTTGTAACTGTGTTCAGTTTTTGTCTTTTCTTTATTTGCCATGCCAGGAGTTTGCCACATTTATCTGCTGATTCAAATGTTTTTTGTCTCATTTGTTTAATTTTCCATTCTATTTCGTGATTCGTCAGCTCCATGTATTGTATTTGATGAAATTTGATTTCTCTCAAAATTTCTTGTGATTTTGGTTTTGATCTCAATTTCTTTTCTCCTTCTTTTATCTTTTCCAAAATCTTATCCTTTTTCTCATTTTGGCTCCTCCTTTTTATTGCATTTTGTTGTATCAAGAATCCTCGCATTACAGCTTTACTTGCGTCCCAGATCACTCTTTTCTCCACATTTGTTTTCAAATTTATTTCAAAATAGTCTTTCAAAGTTTTTTGGGCCTTTTTAAGAACTTCTTCATCTTTAAACAAGGTGTCATTCATTCTCCATCTATAGGAACCAGATGTTGTATGTTTCATCTCCATCTTTACTGCGTTGTGGTCGGAGCAAGTTTTTGGGCAGATTTCCACATTCTTTACCTTTAGTGCCATTCCTCTAGTAACCCAGATTTGATCTATTCGGGTCCATGTCATTTGAGCTTCAGAGAAAAAGGTCCCCTCCTTTTCTAAGGGGTGCCTTGTTCTCCAGATGTCGATTAAATCCATATTGTCAGTCATTTCAAAGAAGGTCTTTGGTAACCTTCCCTCCTTTGTAATTGTCTGTCTTTGTGCCTTGTCCATATTTGTAGATACTACTCCATTCATATCTCCCATCAGGATTACATTATAGTCTATATATTCCAACAGCGTCTCATGTAGTTTCTTGTAAAATTCAGATTTTCCTTCATTCGGCGCGTATATTCCAACAATCAAAAGTTTCTCTCCCTGGTGTTGTATTTCAATTGCTAGGGTCCTTCCTTGTTCATCTTTGAAGATTAATTTTGGTTGTAATTTTTCCTTAGCGTATATCACCACGCCTCTTTTCTTGACTTTATCTGACGAAATAAATTCTTGTCCCAATCTTTTATTTATAAGTAATCTTCTATTTGATCTTGTTACATGTGTTTCTTGTAAACAAATCAGATCTAATTGCTCTCTCTTTAAAACATGGAAAACCCTTCTTCTCTTCTGAGGCATGTTCAAACCATTACAATTCCAGGTTAAAAGTTTCAGCGCCATATTGATATTATTTGTCTTTACCACCTACCGCTCCAAGAAGTTCTTCCTCCTCTGTCGTTGATTTTAGTCCAAAGGATAGGTTTGCCACATCCAGCAGTCCTTTTACAGTTGTCTCCTCTCCACGATCCACCTCTTTCTGCAGGTCCTCACCGTAGTCTCGCAGGAATTTGTCTTTTTCACTCAGTGTCTTAATCCTTATTTTCTTTCCTCTGAATTTGAAGGATAAGCCCTGGGGGTATTCCCACCTGAAGAAAATGTTGTTCCTCTTCAGCAAGGTAGTCAGGTCTCTGTAGTATGTTCTTATATCAAGAATCAGCTTCGGGATATCCTTGAAGATCTCCACAAAAGAATTTCCAATTTCCAGAGTTTTTTGATAGTGCCAATTCAGTATTTTATCTCTTTCTTCCTTAGATCTTAAAGTTATGAGACAATCCCTTGGTTTGTTTTTCTTTTGTTTAAATCCAAGTCTAAAGGCACTTACTATTTTGAGATCCTCTTTTTCCTGGTCCAGTTTCCAAAATTCCAAAATTTCAGTTGTCAAAAATTCCGCCAGGTTGTCCTTCTCAATTTCTGGCACTAGGCGGATTCTTAAGTTTCGCTCCTTCCTCTGTAGTTCAATCATGGAGAGTGTCAAATCATGGTCAGCTAATTTTTCTTGGACTGGTGGTATCTTGTCTTGCGTAGCTATTGCCACTTCTCTGGCCTCCTCTGCGATTTTCCGGGTTGTAGACGATTCCTCCAAAAGTTTCTCAATGGACTGTGTGTTAGAGTTCACTTTCTTTCCCAGTTCATTGATGCTTGCAGTATTTAAATCAATTTTGGTTGAGATTTCGGCCACTCGTTTATTTGTTTCTGTTACTTGTCTACTTGTCTCTGCTCCTTGTTTTGTTAAAGATTCTAAAGATTCATTAATTCTGTTTAATGCCTTTGTCAGAGCATCTTCTGCAGTCATGACTTTTGGTTTTGTTGCTCCTGTAGCCCCTATAACTCCTGCTGCTCCTGATGTTGAGGCCCTTCTTTGTTGTATTGGTTCAGTCTTATATGGTTTGCCTGACCTAAGTCTTGTATCCAATGGCACTTCTGGTTTCCCTTTTCCTTCTGCGTGCATAGCCAAAGTCACTTTCAAGTCTATGATTTATTTTTAAGAAGAGTCCTTCCAATAGCTCTGTCTGTTTATGGCTTGAGTAGTATTATTAAAACAAAGTTTCTTCCCAGGGAAGATCAGTTTCAGTTTCCTGGGGAATTGCGTTACTTTAAACTAGCCAAGGTCATTCACATGTCTGGGAGTTTGTTTTAGATAGTAGTTTTCCAGTTACTGTAATAAGTTGTGGCGCAGTTAATAATGTTGCAAGTTAGTTCCTCTAGAGGGAGATACTTTCAGCTCCCAAGTCTAATGGCAACAAAAGTAACAAAGTTCCCTCAGCCAGAGCTACTTTCAGTTTTCACTTTCCCACAGCCGCTTGCTATGTTTTTAAATTGCTCACAACATTTCTATTTCGGGGCAGGTGAGAAAGGTGATACAGTCACATTTGTAATTACACTGGGCGCTTTTCAACTAAATTATGGTGCTAGTGCAAGGATTTGCACTAGTGCAATGGGTTGTCCCCCCACGTGCCACTTACATCATTTCCAGTTGTGCTCTGGAGGATTAGTGGAACCCCCAGAACAGATTTAGGGGGTTTAGGAGAGGATGAGATCATTCCATTTCACAGGGAGAAATGCCTGTGCTGATAGAACAATATGCTTAACGCTACATTTAATACAACACATTGTTGTTGTTGTTTACTGTAGCTATTAATACTGGGTTTTTAAATGCCTTGAGCTTTTCTTTTCTTAAAATGAAGGTTGGCAAGGTTTGAAATAAATACATCTTTGTATTAGGAGCTAAAGATAGCAAGTTTCATAAGAAGGAAGTATGCAGAAGTCTCAATGGCTATTTTGCACCAGTCCACCTCCCAGCCCCTGGCCTTTTGAATGGCTGCTGGGGTTGCTGAAGGCTGTGCCTTCCAGCTAAGCCTGAGCCTTTGCACCTCTTACCTAAGCACTGCCTGAAAATTGAAAAAATGAAAGGATGGCAGCACATGGGGGGTGGGGACAGATTAGAATGCACCAGTGAGAACAGAATCTGCCCTCCCTGGCATGCTCAGGGCTCCACATGTCCCTCCTTCCAACCTAGTTCCTGGAAAATCTTACTGAACTGATTGCAAAATCAAGTTTATGAATTAGAAGCTAGCAACAGTAGATCATCTCTACTGTAAATAGGCAAAGTTCCGAGATCTAAGTATATAGCAATATGGCCATGATATCAAAATTTTCAAGCAATGTTTTTCTAAACATGTAGCTGGGAGAGGAAAAGCAAAAGTTGTCATTCTCTGCTTCGAATTATCTTGAACTTTCTTGAACTGCCTGGAAGCCACAGTTTGCCTGCCACTCCTGCCACATTTCTGCTTTTTAAGCGGTCAGCACCACAAAACCTCTTCGATAAGGTCCCTCCATCATTTTACCATGGACAGCAGCTGTAACCCCACAGTTACATTATAAGTATCATTTTGCCTTAATTAACTGTGGTGTCCTTTGATAGATGGTGATGGAAAGTGGAGACTGGTTGGCTGGTGGAGACCTCCTTGTATTAGAGAGAATTAAGTGGAATGATGGGCTGGACCAATACCGCTTGACTCCCTTGGAGCTGAGGCAGAAGTTCACAGAAATGAATGCTGGTAAGTGTTTGCATTTGCAACATTGCTTGTACCATGTGGCAGGGAGCAGGGCCTTCTCCCTGGTGGTTCCAACACTCTGGAACTAGATGTCCTGCAAGTGTTGAGGAACATATATAAACCACACTGATCCAATACATTATGTTGCCTGATGCTGAGCTCAAGTGGCGTCCCCCACTAAGGTAACTTGTTAAAAAGATTTGCACCATCCAGGTACCAATTCCTGCCTTCATCTATTCCCACCCTCCAGGAGTTCTGCCGAAGCAGATGGTTTGACCCTGCTCTATAGTCCACTGAGACTAACACAGTGGTGGCTGTCCTGTCCTTCCAAAGGATAGGACAGCAGCATTTTCGAAGCCTCAGAAAGGCAGTAAAACAGGAGTTTTCCTGAGCGCATAGCTGGCGTTGAGCAGCTCTGTTGGAGAGCAATGTTTAAGAGAGGTTCTGATTTAGGATGCTGTATTTTCTTATTAGGATGATTGTTTCTGATGTGCAGATTTGCAAGTGTCTCTGTGACGGCTTTATTGTTCTTTTATTAGGATTTTTGTTGTTGTGGAAGTCAAGAGATGTTGAAAATGAGGCGGACCATAAAATGTTTATAAATGAAAACAATGTGATTCTCTCTTTCATTGGGGGGGGGGGGGAGAGAACGACAAGTTATCTTCTTTGGATCGTGCCTTGGAGAAAAAAAAATAGTTTCCTACTATAGAAAGTCAAAGGCCTCCCAGGAGTGAATGATATTCATGCTAGAATTCCAGTGCCGATGTTGGCTTTATTAACAGGGATGGGGAACCAGTGGCCCTACAGAAGTCACTAGACTCCAGCTTCCATTGGCCCCAACCAGCGGTCAGGGATGATGGGAATTACAGTCCAGCAACATCCAATGTGGAAGCAGGTTCCCCATCCCTACTTTATAACAACCCTGGTTTAGGGATCTCTGTGTGTATGTGTCAGGGGTTCAGGAGCAGAGGGACAGGAAAGGGAGGAATTAGAGACCGAGGGAGAGGAATCCGAGGGAGAGGTCAGCGATGATAGCCGTCCGAGGTCTCTAAGTCTCTCCAGCGAATCAGAGGATTCACAGAAAGGGGCTCCCGTGATCAGAGCTAGGGGGTTGCCAGAGGGAACACCTCAGGAAGGAGGGGCCAGAGGGGACTCAGAGAGCAGCAGCTGGAAATCGGGACCAGCTTCCCCACCGGAGAGCAGTAGAGGGGAGGAGCCCCAGGCATCGGCAGCAGGCAGCATTCCGTCAGCGGAAGGACAGGAGTCAGGGTTAGCCACGCCTGCATCAGAGAGCGAGGAAACGGTCAAAAGGAAGGTCAGGGGCAGCGCGCGCGCGCCAAGTTCAAATGTACAAGAGGGTGGCGCAATGAGCAGCCCGGAGAGGGAGCCGGGTCCCAAAGCCCGCCGAAGAGAGGGGGAGGAGTCCGAGGGGTCCGCATCCGAGGCGTCCAGGAAGGAAGGCACCCCGGGGGGTAGTAGGACCCAGAGGCGGAAGGAGAAACGCAGAAGGTGGAGTAAGGCTAGAGTCTTAAACTGGTGTACAGGGGGCGGAGACTCAGACGAGGCTTCGCTGGTCTAGGGTCTAGACGTAGAGACGCACGCTAGGGTTTGAAAATGGGAACTAAACTTCAATAAAGACTTTGTACAGTTCTGCTGGCTAGCGTTGGTCTTCTGTGAGCTGGGACCTGGAGGCAGTCTCTGACAGTATGTTTTATATTATTATTAAGCCTGTAAATATTAAAAGCTGCTGTGTTTAATGTCGGTCCATATCATCTACTTTTCACTGCTTAGCATCGTGGTGCAGTTTTGCACATCCTGGATCCTCCCGCATCTGCATTTCCCACTTCTTACGTTTCAGATGCGGTGTTTGCTTTCCAGCTGCGCAACCCTGTGCACAACGGACATGCCCTGCTGATGCAGGATACCAAACGGCGCCTCCTTGAGAGAGGCTATAAGCATCCTGTGCTGCTCTTGCACCCTCTCGGGGGATGGACCAAGGATGATGATGTGCCTCTTGAGTGGCGCATGAAGCAGCATGCTGCAGTGCTGGAGGAGCACGTGCTGGATCCAAAGTCCACCATTGTGGCCATTTTCCCTTCTCCAATGTTGTATGCTGGACCAACAGAGGTATGCATCATTTTGCTGTCCTCCTTTGCTTCTCCCTACAATGGGATTCTTTTCCTTTTAAATTATTTCTCTTAAGTCTTGGGAATTCCCTGGGAATTGTAGCTGCAGTGATGGGGACTACAAATCTCCAACAGAACATGATCAGTGCCCTCACTAACAGAACAATCCTGTGCATACTTAGTTCAGTGGGGCTTATTCTCAAGTAAATGTGTATAGGAGTTTCGCCTAAACTATTATTTCCAGGATTCTTTGGAGATAAACATTGCAAACTGGTGCAAAACCATTGTAAGCTCAAAAGGGCTTACAAATATCAGTGAGAAAACAGTTGCAGCCCTCAAGCTCACTATAAAGGTAAAGGGACCCCTGACTATTAGGTCCAGTCGCGACCGACTCTGGGGTTGCGGCGCTCATCTCGCTTTATTGGCCGAGAGAGCCGGCATACAGCTCTCCGGGTCATGTGGCCAGAATGACTAAACTGCTTCTGGCGAACCAGAGCAGCGCACGGAAACGCTGTTTACCTTCCCGCCAGAGCGGTACCTATTTATCTACTTGCACTTTGACGTGCTTTCGAACTGCTAGGTTGGCAGGAGCAGGGACTAAGCAACGGGAGCTCACTCTGTGGCGGGGATTCAAACCGCCGACCTTCTGATCAGCAAGTCCTAGGCTCTGTGGTTTAACCCACAGCGCCACCCGCGTCCCTAGGCTCACTATAGATGCAACACAAAAGAGGGGTTGGGAGGGAGCAGGCAAAATCAAGTTCAGTCACTAATTCTTAGTTACAGGGATTTTGTGGTGAGCATATGGAGCAGGGGGCAAATGGAGAGGGGAGTAAAATTGCTGATCTTCCAGCAAAGGCGAGAGAGAAGTCCTGTAGCCTGTCTTTTCTCCTCTCCTATAGTGTGATGGAATGGCTGCTGAAAGTTGAGGGAGGAGCATGTATTTGTTATGGGTTTTCATCCAACCCTCCTTGGAAGTTTTTAAGCAGAGGTTGGATGGCCAACTGTCATGGATGCTTTAGCTGAGATTCCTGCATTGCAGGGAGTTGTGGACTTCCAAGTCTACCATTCTATGATCCCTCAAAGTTTTTCCAGCCAAACTCAATCCATCCATCCATCCATCCATCCATCCATCCATCCATCCATCAAACTCTAATCCTGTGGTGCTTCCTCAGGTCCAGTGGCACTGTAGGGCTCGGATGATTGCTGGAGCCAATTTCTACATTGTGGGTCGAGATCCGGCCGGTATGCCTCACCCAGAGACCAAGAAAGATCTGTACGAACCCACACAAGGTGGGAAGGTGCTCAGCATGGCTCCAGGACTGAACTCTGTGGAAATCATTCCCTTCCGAGTAGCAGCATACAGCATAGTACAAAAGGCGATGGTCTTCTATGATCCGGACAGGTAAGTGACACAGTAAATGACCACTTGTAGCAGAGGCTTAGTGGTTTTCTAATGACTTATCTAGGCCTATGTGCTCATTTGCATCAGAAACGGTTCTTTCCCACATTCTCCTCCACATGAACTATGATGAGACTTCAAATGAAATGGCACGAGATATGTTGAAAGGCAATTGAAGCCATACAGATGAAAAAAGTATATGTTGTTAATTCAAATTGCTCAAAACTGTGAGGAGGCTCATTTTGCAGCATGTGAAAATGTTTGAAAAATCTGTTTCTGGGTCTTGGATTAGCCAGGATGTTGAAATATAACTGCCTGTAGCTGCATGGCATCTCGCTCCGTCCAAGATTCATTTTGGAAAATTACAAAATCAGAGTTTGCAAAAAGACCTGCCCAGGCGATAAGCACCCATAGAGAAATAGCACGGCGAACATTATGTTCTGGTTCATGGGCTTGATTTGCTCCTGCGTGATATTGTGAAGCGCAACCTTGAAATCTGGGTTTCAGTTCTAGGATTGTTGGAGAGGCCATTGCAACCATATTCATCTCATTTGTATGTTCATTAAGATGAACAGAAAAGTTGCAACTTCTGTGCGTTGCTGCTGGTATTTAATTCTTTCTACAGTCATACCTTGGAAGTCAAACAGAATCCGTTCCAGAAGCCTCTTCGACTTCCAGAACATTCAGAAACCAAAGCACGGCTTCCGATTGGCTGCAGGAAGCTCCTGCAGCCAATCGGAAGCCCCGTCGGATGTTGGGCTTCCAAAAATAGTTCGCAAACCGGAACATTCATTTCCGAGGTTGTGGTGTTCGGGAGCCAAAATGTTCGAGAACTAAGCTGTTCAAAAACCAAGGTAGAACTGTATTTGTAATGTCTTCATGGATAACTTTTTTTGCTCACTAGGCACAATGAATTTGACTTCATTTCTGGCACACGCATGAGGAAGCTGGCTCGTGAAGGTGAAAACCCCCCTGAAGGATTCATGGCACCAAAAGCTTGGAAAGTGTTAACCGAGTACTACATGTCACTGGGAAAAAATAATTAATTTTGCTTTTATCCAAGTGTGTATTGGTTTTAAAAGATGGGCTCTTTCAATTGATTTATATGCTGTTCTACATCTTCTACTTAGAAATTTTCTGCTGTTTGTGGGCATTTTCTTCCCAGCTTTCCCCCCTCTGAAGTTATTGGAAAATTTCCTCTTAATTTCAAAGGAAAGCCATAGAAGAGATTTTATTGTACATATATATATATATATAAAGAGAAAGATTATGGAAGTCCAAAGCCATATACTGATTTATCACAGCCTTTCGAAAGAGGTTGTCTGAACTGTGCAGAATTATGCAGCTGAAAAATTTGGAGTTATTTATCTGTTCTTCTTTGTTGCTTTTAATTCTTTCCCAGCTTGCTCAATGCAATTAAGGACTTTTGCTCCTCCTCCTCCAGAGCAGCACTAAATGGGAAGTTTACTTTCTGCCTAACTTTGGCATGGCCTTTCATATCTCTTTTAAGCGGGTTGATGCGACATTGTTTTTTAAATTATGGTGATTATTAATAAACACCAGCATCCTGATTCATCTGCAGAAACCCTCATAATTCCACATCAGATTTCTCCCATCATCTCAAATCAATTTTCAAACTGTTGCAAGCAATTTGGAGAGTCCTGGGAAGTTGATTTAACACTTAGCAGGGGTTGCAGGGCCAGCTCAGAGCACTTTGTTGTCTGAGGCAGAACAGCAAACAGTGCCCTGCCCTCCAGTTCAAAGTGCATTGTATCCAAATCCAGTCAAGTTATTTTGGCACCTGAGGCAGAAAATTTGCTGTTCAGCTCAGTTGGTTAGAGCATGATGCTGAAAAATCCAACGTCGCAGGTTTGATCATTGTTCTACTTTTGAACTCCTAGATTTTTACACATTGGACGGTAAACATTGCAGGTGCCGTGAAGGAACTAGGGTGTTGTGGTCTGAAGTTGATACCATGAATCCATTGCTGAGGTTTGTCTGCCGCATTCAATATGTGAAGCTCTTTGGAACAGCCTGGAACTTTTATTGAATCCAAGCTTTTTAAGTGACTCCCTAGCCTTCATGAACGCAGACTGGATGTTGTATTGGCAAAGATTGTTCCATAATGCAGAACAGATCAGCCATCCCTGGGGCTGTATGGGAATTCCAGCTGCTAGTCATATTCTCACAATTTAGCAATAGTTGCGCTAAACCTCATTGAGGTTTCTGGTTAATCTAAGGTTCTTCCGAAATGTGATCTAGGCATTCGAGTGCAAACACGATTTGTTATACAAATATTAATACGCTTACAAAAGCAGTGGTTGTTTGTGCCAGTGCTTCAGTCAATTATGACTGCATATGAAATTTATTATGAGACTTTAGCATAGAGGGGGGAGAAAGCATGCTATATTCCTTCTCTTCAGTCTTAACTGCTGTAGTTAAAATAAAAAAGGCACTTGAAGCCCAAGATTGAGTTAGGCACGAGAACTAGCACACTGGTATCAGTCCACCTTATTCTTTCAGAATAGTAACTAAATATTTCCCTAGTCTGCTAAAAATGCCTTTTTTAACAGTGCATTCCTATGCATGCTAACTCAGAAGTCTCATTAAGTTTAATGCCGCTTACTCTCGGGTGCGTATAGGATTGCTGCCTTAATTTCTTCCACATGTGAACATTGTTCATATGGAATACAAAGAGAAATGTATTTTGTAGCCCACGTAGGTTTTACATTCAAATTACAGATTCTGGAACCGTAGCATGTGCTTTGGTCATGAAAAGCATCCATAGATTTAGAAGAGGAACCAGATGCTCTTCTGTAAGCAGAGAGAGTCCCATCTATTTGTCTTGGAGAGGAGGACAGCTTATCTACAGAATTCACAAAATGCTGGTGGTAGTAGTAGTAGTTGGATTTAAGATAACTCAAACCCATTGAAGTCAATTTCACCAAATCCACCTGATCTGAATGTTATGCAGTCGTACAAGGGACAGAGCACAGAAACAGGCAGTACTTGTCTATGTAAAGTTGCTGTAAAAGTTAAGAATATAACAGGTTAATGACAGTACATGGGGCCCAAACCCTTCTCCCATGTGAGCAGACTGCATATGTGGGACTCCCTCCCTTCCTGCTCCTCTTCTAATAAGTTTTCTTCCCATTGAGAGCTGAGCTGGCCCAACAGAGGCCCTAGGCCGGGGCATGGACCGGATCGCGCCCAAACTTTGGCCAAGTGTTTCAAATACAAATTGCAAACTTAAAAACAACACCTGCCTTTCCATCTGTCTTATCTAGGAATGAAATAATATGGTTTCTAAAGATTGTGAAATGATGTTCTTATTTCCTGTAGCAATCATGCAACAAACACATCTTTACTGTCTCAAAATCGTATTTGAGAATGCCTTTTAACGGTTCTAGCTTTTAAAGTTTTGGAATCCTCATGACAAAAACCCAAAAGTATAGTAGGCCTGCATCCAAAAGTTGTTCTGTTGGCGCAAGGACTTTTGCTTGTGCACTGGAACTCCTCCTCCCCCTGTGCACCCCAAATCTGTTATAGTGGTTCCTCCAAAACTCCGGAACAGATTTGTGGTTGGAGGTGCGGCAGCATTCAGGAAGAGAAAGAGGAAGTTCCGTTGTGCAAGCAGAAGTCCTTGGGCTGATGGGATGACTTGGTCAGATACAGCCCATGTGTTCTTACAACTTGTATGAAACAAATGCAGCCACTGGGCAGAGAGAATCAGGTGTTTTTGCTGTACAACAGGCTGCATGGGATCTGCAGCAAACTGCAATGAATTAACTAGAGATTGAAAATCAGCTAATGTATATTAACAAGAGTGCCTTTTATATCCAAGCCCTCTGGAAGGGACCTTGAAGATAGAAACGATCTTGCCATTTTATAATTTAATTGATATTTTAAATAGTGTTTATATATTTCTTTTCTTTTTAACCTTATACTACTATATCCATTGCCATCAGTTCAAATATATATGGGGTACTACTCCTTTTAAATAGTTAAAATAAGAATATTCTGTAATATTTTATAGCATATTTATTACAGACACGAGACTGGAATGTATGCCTTAACTGATATATATATATCTTGATTAAAATGTCTTCTGAATTTCGTATTCTACTACTAGAATTTGCTTTTAATATCAATAAATATTTCTATGTTTAACTATTTCCCGACATTTCTTATTTATCGAAGGCCAAAACCTGCTGCCTACTGTCTGCTACCCCAAAAGTCATTGGCTAAGATGCTGTGATGTCATGGAATGTTCTGTGTGGCACTGTGTCATGCTCAGTGTGAAGTTGCCAGCGGCAGAATGTTGTCAGAGTCCAACTTGGAAGAAAGCGAACTTCATTTACATAGGCAGAAGAGCTATGTGCTACTGTTGCAGGAACAAACAGGGTGTGCAGAGTGAAGGCCGAGAACAGAATAGGAAGCAATCACATGGCAAGCTTTTGCTAAAAAGCATGATGTTAAGTATTTTAAATCAAAAGGAGAGCTAATGGAGTCAGTAAGATGATTCCATGGAAATGTCTCGGAAGTACTGAGCAGAAGCACAGAGAGCTGAGGAAAAAACCCAAAGGCGAGACAGAAACCTCTGGCAGCTGATTTCCCCCTGCTGCTTCGTTATGGCAACGCTATCACCGGAATGAAGTAACCTGGTTTTAACCTGGTTTGAAGGGGGAAGATGGCTATATGGAATAAGACTGGAACTTCAGGTAGGGAGGGCTCTGCACTGAGACTGGGTTACATGTTCTACAAACCCAACTCTTCTCCACTTATTCCCCACTTGTCTCACATTCAAACAACAAGTTTGCACATGACAGGTTGTGCTTGGGCAGCCCAAGAATGTGCAGAAGGGACTGGGCTTGAAGCACGCATGCAGCTATGTCCAGTCCCTATGCTCTGTCATCCACCACAGGTGGGTGAGGCATAGATGCATGGAAGGATGTACGTAAAAGTCCAATCCAGGCAATAGGCTTTTGACATACGGTGAGGGGAGATGTGCTAACCTGAGCCCTGCTCTTGTGCCTTGCCATATGTAAAAGTCACACAGCAAATCAGCATGAAATGGTCCAAGACCTCTAGTGGCTTATATAATTCTTTTAAGGGAGAAAAAAGAGCTCCTCTTTAATGAAAAATGAGATTAGGAGGGGGGGAGTGGAAGTTATTTTTCCATGTACATACTTCGGAGATTTAACTGCTCACTTGAAGGACAAGCACCTTTTGGACAAGGTTAAGTGTTTTAAGCTCTAGAGCAGTGTTCCTCAACCTTGGGCCTCCAGCTGTTTTTGGACTACAATTCCCATCATCCTTGACCACTGGTCTTGCTAGCGAGGGATGATGGGAGTTGTAGTCCAAAAACAGCTGGAGGCCCAAGGTTGGGGAACACTGCTCTAGAGCTCTGTAATACAACAGATTTCTTTACAAGGGATGTCTGAGACCAGAAGTAGGTATGTTTGTGCACTTTACTCAGGTATCTGGCCTGAGTACCATCTGGCACTTACTACCATGAAGGAGAAAATGGGGGCTAAATTGAAGATTGTGCTCAAACAAGTTTATGCAAACATATCTCCCTTTCTAGGGTGTCCTCGTCTTGCGATACACTCAGAAGCAGTGTTAGAATGAAACAAGGAATATTCGGAACAGTGATACTGACTCCAACCTTCCTTTAGGACAGAGTATACAGGAAACACTAGTACAGAGTGTGTTAAAAGAGGAGTGCCACTCAAGGTGACCTGATTTCTCAACAACACACAAGACCCCAAATTCCTTCCTGCTGGCATCGCTTGTGCACAGGCAGCAGGGTGTGGCAGCTGCCTGGCAAGCCCTAGAACACTCAGGTTCACTGAGATTCCAGAAATCACAAGGCAGTGCTGATAAGAACAGCATTTACTGGCACAAGGACATACATTATGCTTTTGGTCTCCATCCAGAGGAACTGATATTAGATCCTGCACTCTGAAAGCAGGATTTAAATAGCATTTGCATGTAATTAATATGCACCTAGGCAAAACTGCTGTGTTGGGCCATAAATACAGGTAAGATTAGAGTTGGAGGAATCTTGTCAACTTCTTGCTGGAGCTGGAAAGTCCAGTTTAGAGCAGCCTCACCCAACTTGGTGCCCTCCACGTTCTTTGGACTACAACTGCCATCGTCCTCAGCCATTAGTCACACTGGCTGGGGTTGATGGGAGTTGGTCCCAACACCATCTGAGAGCACCAGGCTGAGAAAAGCTGGTTTAGAACATCTCCCAAGAGATGGCTGTCCAGATGCAGCTTAAAGCCCTCTAAGTGAGGCAGACTTCGCCATCCGTTCAGGCAACTGGTCCATTGTTGAACTGAGTTTACGGATAGGAGAACTTAATGGTCAACTGAAAGCTACCCTCCTGAACCTTAAGTCCATTAGATCTACTCTGCGCCCTCTAGTAGCAGAAACAAAGCCTCTTTTATGAGACAGCCCTTCAAGTATTTTTAAGAATGCCATCATGGTCTCCCTTAGTCCTCTCTGGGAAAACCACACTCAGTTCCTTCAGCTTTTCCTTATCAGACTCATTTTCCATGCAGCTGACCATCTTTGTTGCCCTCCTGTCAATCCATTCCAGTTTGCTTACAAATTTCACAGTGTAACACTCAGAACAAGAGACAGACCTCCAGCCTGAATGAAACACTATGAGCTTAAATAAAGGGTCAGAAATAAGTTGCAAAAGCAAACCAATAATTCTCCTGAATTTTGAAAAGACAAGCAAAGGCCTTTGGGGAGGTCAACATTACAACTTTCTACAAGGGTCGTGCAAATTATGCTCGGGCATTCAAGGAGGCAAACTTAATTCAAAACGGCATTAACTCAAATCCATCAACATTCTGCTTGCCATCACTCCAATGTAAGTTTATTTTTATAAAAGGTATGGGACTTCCTAATTTGGATTATAACGGCAGCAGGGAGAGAGCCGTGTTAAACCAGATGCCGCTCTAGTCTTGCTAGTCACTGAGGGAAAAGCTTACTACTGAATAAAGCTGCACTGCAAAATCTTATTATGTTCAACCAACTTTACACCTTTGCAATGGCAGGGGAAACATGCAGGCTGAAGACTGAACACACTAACAGCAGCAACTCAAGCAGGGGGATCTGGAGCAGAGCTCACAGCAACGCAGACAGAAAGGGGTAGACCTCTATCCCCCACCTCCGCCCGAGGCCACCCACAGCTTCTTTTACAAAATGAACATTACATTTGGGTGCAGTTTGCCTCTTACTTGGGGGGGGGGACTGGACCCATACCACACTAACGGAAGAATCTTCTTGGGAAATGAAACGGAACACAAAGACAGAGCTGGACTTCGAAAGGAGGCCAGATAAGAGTTTTATTTCTTTTCCCCTCATTTACATTTCACCATTAATACGTGTACTTTTGCTTGATCCTAAAAACCATGTGGAAAATGTTTTTGCTGCAGCAGCACACAGAAAAAAAGCACAGTTGCAAATGTTTTGCTACAATCATCATCAAGCTTATTGCTTCGTCATCCATTTAAGCAGCGCCAAGGCCAGTCTCATTTGTCACAACATATTTTTTTTTGGATTTGGGGGTTGGGACCGTACAGATAACAATTCTTGGTTAACGGTAGTAGCTGTATTGTTTTCTCCTGAGACCCGAGGAACTCTGCTTTGCATTCAGGTAGGAGCAGGTGTGCCTTAGAGACAAAGCACTTTGTTCGTTGCTTATATGTTAAGTACCGTATTTTTCTGTGTATAAGACTAGGTCCCCCCCAAATGTCAAAAAAATAGGGGCCGTCTTATACACGTATGTATCCCCCATTTTCTTAAATCTTATATATGAGGGTGTCTTACAGACGGAAAAATATGGTAACTCACCGAAGCAAAGCTTCCTCAAGCAAATGGGAGAAAATAGTGAAAAGAAAGACAACTTTTCAGCTTTCAAAACGAGGAAGGATAAGCAATGGCCACCCACAAAACTACTGTTCGCAGGTCCACTTTAGACATCTTTGTGTGTTGGAGAAACAAGTATAGACTCCTTCCCTCCTCCTCCACACACACACACACTCACTCACACACGGCAGGAGCTCCATGTACAGCTACATGGTACATGACATGTACACCTGACCTTTTCTCTGTCTCTTTTCTAAGAGGTGCACACAATGAACCCCAACCTCACATGTTAAGTGCATGGTACAGGGGAAAGGTGTTCAAACGTTCTTTCACTGTGCAAAAAAAAAAAAGGTTGCTGAATCAATCTACAGTGTTCCAAGAAGTAGGGTAAGCCATGAAGAAGCATAACTTGACAATTCCACCACTGCCAACAACAACCACCAAAAATCCCAAGTGGGCTGAAAAGCTCCACAAAGACTTCTCCAGAATGAGTGACTGGATACTGCTTAAGACTGAGCCTTGAAAAACGTGGAGCAAACGAGCTGAGCATTAAGTTGAAATTAATGTAAGGAAGAGATAGCTTGGTTGCAGTGAAGGCAGTTGTTTCAGCAAAAAGGCAAAAAAAAAAAAAAACATTGTTAGGGTTTACTGGGGTATTTGAGGGAACAATAAAAAATAAAACAATGTTATCACAGTAAAGACTTCAATCCAGAGAAAATGTGATTTGCCCGATTTTTAACTGAGAGAGAGAAGTGCCCAAAACTCAGGCAGACATCTGCTGGACTGAGGCATCTCTCCTTTTTGAGGAAGTAACCAGAAATTTTAACCTGATCCTATGTAGTGAGAGAGGGTGGGGAAGGATGCTGCAAATAACAACTTAGTATAGCAACTTCAGAATCTGCATGTATAGTGAAGAATTAAGTCACTGGCTGGAAACCTAGAAACATACTGGCAGACAAGAGATAAACGTGCAGAACATGCAGTGACAAAGCAGGTAGAAATATAAGTATAAAAGAATTATTTGGAAGGATAAATGCCCAAAGAATTGTTCTGGGAATTATTATGGCAGAATGGTCCAATTTATGTTGCATTAGTAATTTAAAATCTTCGTATGGTTTACTGCCCTCAACCAGTCTAAATCATGCCCAGCAAACAAGCACTATGGGAGAAGAGGGGGGAGGAGCATAGGACACAAACACTTTGAAATTTCCAAATAATGTATCACATATAGTGATACAGCTAGGTTTCTTGTTTCAAAGGCTCTATTGTTTGAAATCACAGGAATACTGAGCAGGATCCAAAGAGACTTGTATGCACACTTAGTATTTCTGTGCATGCAGAGTGACGCTGCTGAGTTTCCTGAGCTGCTACTACCTTTGGAGCCTAGCAATTGCAAACGAAATTTGATTTTCGTCCAGGAAAATTGGCAATTGTAAATAACTGGAAAAGGGATTCAATAAAGCCTTTCACTTTGTTGGGGGGGGGGGTAACCTTCCTGTTGAATGGCACACCTTCTATTATTTGGGGTTGCGGCTGCTTTGCACCTGAGTTAACAAAAGTGTAAATTAACATATTAGGTAGAATGCAAGCAGGAACAATACACTGACAACTTCTTATTTTTGCAGGAAATGGTCATAATTCTTTTTCTTTTTTAAGGCACAAATTTTCTGATATGAACTCATTATTTGGAGGTTTAGCTCAATTTGTGTGACCTTTTTATTCACAAGCAATAGGAAATGGTAGAAAGAAACAGCACGCCTATGAGGTGCTCAGATAATTATACTGATTTTGAATTCTGTGCTTTTAATGAAATTCAGAAAAATTAAATGAAGGGCATGAACAGAAAAATGCCATTCACTCTCTCAAAATATAGACACTCATGATTATCAAAAGGAACTGACAGGTGACAGACTGTACAAAGCAGTACTTTTGTCATAATTCTACCTATGCACTCCAGTGTCCAAGGATTCAGTTTTGCAAAAGCAGCTCACATAAACCACTCTTAAAAGGATTCAGTAACACAGATATATCGGTAGACACTAGCTGCAAGAACAAGTAACAACATTTCAGACAAAAAATGGCTGAAATCCAGAGGAGCACATAAATAAGCACCAGGATTTTCCTCTAGAAGTTGTTCCACAAAATCGTCCCCAATAACCATTTTGGGACTGGATGAGAGAGGTTTTGAAAGGCAAACAGAGTAAAAGAAATCACATACTGCAGCGATATTTCCCCTTAAAGAAGGAAATGCTTCATGCAAAACCTCAAATACCTATTCAATCTAACCCAAATAGTAAAACGGATCTGGGGATTTACTTACAGGCTCCTTCTGGGAAGAAAACTGAGAAAAAGTGATGTAAACACAGGTTATAAACCCACAAGCCCCTCTGGATCTTGACCTGAAACCTGCCCTGCACTTGGTTTCATTTAGCCACAAACCATTTGCTAACTTCCTTCCTTGAAAGAAAATGCAAGCCTATGAGCTGAGATGCAGGAACATTCTGCATTTTATATAAACGGGTTGTGCCCAAAATAGCACCTGCAAGAATAACCATAATCAAGTTATAAAATGAGTTGAGGGAAGTCTAGAATTAATCATTCCCTTCATCAGTTTTTTTACGCATCTTTTTCAACACTCATTTCAATTACTAAAAAAAAAAAAAAAAAAGATCATGAAGGCTGTGACTGTTTTGGGTAACTGGCTACTTTGATTAGTGTGGATTCATATGACCATTGAACAGCTTTAAGGGTGAGAATTTTTTTTTACTCTTAATGCTGAAATGCCACCTCACCATTACTGAAGAATATCTGAATGTTATGTCATTCCCTCTATCCACCAGAAGACCTATGGAAAGCTTCTCAATTGAGCAAAGGTAGGGGAGAAATGAAGCAAATGTTTAAGATCATTGTACTTAATGTTATAATGTTGTGACCACTTATAGATACCAGCAAGCGAGACAATATAGTCTTACAGTGATAAAGGAACTTCAGCAATAGGAGCCCTCTAGGTCTTTGAAGTTCAGAAATTCAGAAATAGAAAAATAAATTTTGGTAATATGCAGTTACTGATGTTCTGTAATGGTTATCATGTGACCATATAAAAAAAGTTATAAAAAAAAAAAAAAGTATTGGATTCATATAAAATCAAAAGGTTCATGTTTTTTCTACCTAAACTGATTGGCACCAGTGGATACCATAAGTTAAATGGAAGAAGTCAAATTTATCTGCGTTCCAGAAATTTATTTTCCTGAAGCAGGTTTTCTTCCTTCATATTAAGGTACTACACAAATAATAGATGTTTACTGAAATATTTTAATCCCCTGACTTGGTTTGACCCTGAAAATGAGTTGTTGGTTTTTTTAAGGGAACGAGGGAAAAGAAAAAAAAGAGAGAGAAGGCTTTTCATATTCAAGTTATCTACACATTATGTCTATATATAAAAACTGTGTGGATATATATATATATATATACATATCATACACACACTCATACATATATGTACATGAACTGAGTTTGCTCCTCCCCAAAGAAACAATGAGCCATACTTGACCAACCAACAGGCTTTTAAGGCTGAAACCATGAAGCGAGACATTGTTTTCGAGCTAGACTACATTCTCCCATGTCATGATCTGTTACAGAGGCCATATCCAATTTTGCAATATTATCAGATTTCAATAACTTAAGGTATCTGCATATAAAAAAAACAATTCTGTCAACACTTATTCAAAGGATATTTCTGCTTCCAATTCATTTCCACTATCTAAATGACAAAAAACAGTCACCAAATGAGACCGTGTGAGGGCATTCCTTAGCCTTAATCTAAACTAACGTGCATTAGAACACTCTGATTTGTCGCATCCTTGGACTTCCTCATCTTCTCAATTGCCCGGTTCAGATCCCTCTGCTGCACAGGTCGAATTTCATCTTCTTCATTACTAAAAAAAACCCAAAAAAGAGTAAAGAGGATTTAAATGCTGTGCAACACAAGTATGGTAGTTTAATCCTCAGTAAGGAAACACACAAAGAACACGGTACATATAAAAGGTGAATGCTTTGAATGACTCTCACTCCCTGTTCTTTGAACTTCTCTGTAAAGTCCAATGTGGAATTAGTGAATATTCAGCTCCCCATAGGCAGAGAGAAGTGCACACTGTTCCTGCCTCAGATGCACACGGATCCCACCAGGGAAAGTGAAGGGATAGGAAGGATGTCATTCCCACTTTTGTTGTACTCTGTGTAAGGTAAAGGGACCCCTGATCATTAGGTCCAGTCGTGACTGACTCTGGGGTTGCGGCGCTCATCTAGCTTTATTGGCCGAGGGAGCCGGCGTACAGCTTCCGGGTCATGTGGCCAGCATGACTAAGCCGCTTCTGGCGAACCAGAGCAGTGCACGGAAACGCCGTTTACCTTCCCGCCAGAGCGGTACCTATTTATCTACTTGCACTTTGACGTGCTTTTGAACTGCTAGGTTGGCAGGAGCAGGGACCGAGCAACGGGAGCTCACCCCGTCACGGGGATTTGAACCCCCGACCTTCTGATCGGCAAGCCCTAGGCTCTGTGGTTTAACCCACAGCGCCAGCCGTGTCCCTGTACTCTGTGTACATTTAACTAAATGTGAAGTTGTACTCTCCAATACAACATCCTGGTAGAGCGCGAGGCTCTTAATCTCAGGATCATGGGTTCGAGCCCCAAGCTGTGCAAAAGATTCCTGCATTGCAGGGGGTTGGCCTAGATGACCCCTGGTACCCCCCCTTCCCACTCTACAATGCTATGAGTCTATGATTTCTGTTTTTAAAAAACCGCTTTAAAGATAAGACACCGGGTTAGAGATCATATTAAAAATCTCTGTAGTTTCAATAAAAGTTACCTGTCTTCATATGTTGAATTAACATATTCCCTGACGCAGAGCAGCGCGGCATCACGGCACATTTCCTTCAAGTCGCTTCCTGAGAACCCGTCTGTTTCCTTAGCAACTTCAAGGAGATCGACACGCCTGTCCACCTACCAGCAAACAAGCAGCAGCCTATGAATGCCTTGAAAATATTTTAACAAGTTCTAACAGCGGTTCAGATTGAAGGAGGATTAAGAAACGTTATCTGTTCCAACATGGACTTTAGCAAACAGCAGCAACAACAACAAAAGGCTATGGGCACAATCCACAGCGAAAGCTGTGCCCTTTCAGCTTAACTGGCATCCATTAGAGAAAATTAAGCACCATGACTGGGATGCAATAGCTGGCTGAAGCCATTACAGATTCTACAGCCCTTCCAATAATGCAACCCATTCCAAGTTCTGCTGCCTAAGAAACAACCGACTTACATTCTCATTCTTCAAAATCAGCTTCAAGATTGCCTCTCTCTGCTTCAGTGCCTTGAAATTGAGAACAAAACATTTGTTACAAAGAACAGGGTGGCAGCATTCTCACTGATTTTGGATAAACAGAAATCGGTGTGCTGTAATGGCACGGCATCACGTTTGTGCAATTCCCATTCGTGTCACTGGGCCTACAGAAGGACAGCAGAGTGGTAATGTATTCACAATCTTCAAAAGTAAGTGAAGACTACCCCTTGAAGCAATAGGGTTTTACTCTCCCCCCATTAGCAGCGCCCAAAGTTCCCTTCCCTCTTCAAAGAAGAACTAGGACTGGCTGGGACAATAAACACCAGGGAAAGGAACTTTAAACTTTTTTTAACTACTCAATTGTATTACATTTTTATCAGTATATTGTATACTGTCTTAGGGATCCTTTGGTCAGAAAAGTAGCTATAAATAATAAATAATAATGGTCAACAGATAACTGAGGAGTCAGGCTATACAATTCACGGCTGTGAATCTTCTATGACTTACAGGTTGATTGACATGAAATCGTGTGGGCATTCTTCTCATAATAGCTGAGTCAAGATCCTGAGGGCGATTGGTAGCTCCCATCACTATCACCTAAAAGAAGTCAAAAAACGAAGGAAGAGCAGAAAGGTTTTTTGTTGCAAGATGAATCAGAAGTCAATACAGGCCAGACAAGCTCAGGGAATATATAGCTCCCACGAGTATTTAAAACCAAAAGTGATTAGTGCCCAGGATTTGGGTGAAAAGTAGAGATACGCTTCCTGTTTCGAAAGACAAAAAAAGTTCACCACAGCTGAAGATGCAAATTTTGGCATGACAATCGAGATTCTGAAAGGTTTGGCTCAGCTCAATGTACTTTATGAAGCAGTATGTTCCATAATATATTCCAAAATTCTCCTCAAGTACTAAAGTGCTTTGGTGTAATTGGTTTAAAAAGCTCTACTGCCCAATATGAAGCAAAATAGGTCAGTCTCAAAAACCTGAGGAAACAGGCTGATTAAAGATGCCATCAATAAATTGCTGGGGAATAGTCTTAGAAGCCTTCCACCCCAAAAGTTATATGTTAGTAACAAAACTGGTATCTGGAGTCAATTGTCACATTTTCAAAGTTGCATGTGGTTTCAGAGATATAAAACAGTATCAGATCAAATGGGGGAAAGTTCTGATGTTCACCATCTACAACTGATGCAAAGTAATATTTAACGATTCTAGGTTATGTGTCTCCCAGCAACCATTTCCCAAACTAAATGAACTTGACCAAGCATAAATAGTGAGACTTTTTGTGGAGTGGGGGTTTCTTTTTAATTCATTTAGTTCGACATTCATCCTCAAATACTGCTTTCTCAGTCTTGTACCCTTGCCCTGCAAATGCCACTGGCTTAGATCTGTTCCAAGCATCATCACTTTTTGTACAACACCCACAATGAGACAAACACACATTTGTGCCACAGACAACCCTATACAGAGAAAAATGCAATGTGTAAAGGAGCCCTGCTTCGAAATATTGCTGTATTTCCTCTGAGAGGGAGAGAAAGAGAGAGAGAGAGACTGCCCTCTAGAGTTGAAAAGACAAACCATGCCAAAAGAATTCCCCTTTATGCAGAGGAGAAAGTGAGGTACTGGCCTGCCAACAGGACAACACTAGTCATTAGTAGTGGGAGCCAAAGATATCACCAGAGCCTCTGAGCATATGAGATCTCATTGAAATTTTGGAGGCTTCCTATTGTAAGCCTATATTGGACAGAGAGGCTTTATCTGTAACTTGCACGCCAATTTCCCTCCTGCAAAGTTGACTTGAGGCCTTGTCCCTCTCTGATCTCTGTGGCGGCAACCACAAAATTCTGTGGTTATGAGATCACCACCTCAAGTTTCTTAATCTGAGATGCTTCAGAGATACAGATCTCAACTGCCAGAGTCATCTACTCTTTTCCTGAATAAGGCAAGGCTTCCTTACACACACAACCAAGCCAAGTTAGAGTGAATCCAATTACCGTATTTTTCGCTCTATAACACGCACCAGACCATAACACGCACGTAGTTTTTAGAGGAGGAAAACAAGAAAAAAACATTCTAAACGAAATAGTGGATATATGATTTTTGTGGTTCATGCTGTGGCCACAGACATGTGATCTGACAGTGAATTTGGAGTAGCCCAATGCAAAAATCCTGAGGATCCATGTGGATCCATGCTTTGTAACCACGGAGGAGGGAAGGAAGGGGAACCATGGATCCTCTGCTCACAACTGCAGCAGATCCCCACCACCACCCGCAGGCATTCGCTCCATAACACCCACAGACATTTCCCCTTACTTTCTAGGAGGAAAAAAAGTGAGTGTTATGGTGCAAAAAATACGGTAAATACCCAATATGACAATCATCTCAGGAAAGATCGGTGGCCGTCTACAGAACACTGAAGCCAAAGTCCCAGGAGCCTGCCTTGTGCAGCTGCCTTGAGAGGGGCATTCCTGTCCAACCTTTTAAAACCTCCACATGGGAAAGTGAACCCTGGTGTTAATTCCTTGATCTCAAGTTAAAGAGAGCTCAAAGAACGGCAAAGGGGTAAAATAAAATACTAGTTTAGCTGCAGTTAGCAGAAACGGATGGATTTTGCATTTCCTTGCTCTTTAGCATTTAAATTGTCCTGGCCTTTTTATGCATATAAATTTCTGCCCTTTTCTCTTAAAAATTATTACTTACTTGGCAGTTATAGTCGGTGTCCAGGCCATCCCAGAGACTCATGAACTGGGCTTTCATCATAGCTGTGGCTTCATGATCAGAACTTGAACGACTTCGTAGAAAGGAATCTGAATTTTAAGAGAGTGTTTGAATTAAAGCTTATGCACATGGCTATTTTATCTTATTACCCTATTGTATTGAACATTATTGAAGAAACATGCACCAACTACATAACACTAGAAGATTCCCAGAAATCATACAACTAGTTCTATATACTTAAGGTGGGCGCCTTGGCTGGTGTTTCGCAAGCAAGAAGCCCACAGTTCCTCTCTTGCCACAGAGTAAACTACTTCTGATTGTGATATGGGAAGAATGGAGAGAAGATTGCAAGGAATGTCGAACTAAGTGGATTTTGTTCAGATCCTGCAATACAAGCTGCCTCACTTAATGCTGTTCATTTTGCTAGATGAAAAGGATTAGTCTCTCAGAGAACTGGATGTGCCATCATAAAAAAGAAGAATCTGTCATATCTACTTAATAGCATCACCTCCAACCATTTCCCCTAAACAATACATTCATCTGCCAACACACAACTACTATTTTAAAAAGTGAATGAATAAGTGCAAGTTCAACACAGAATGAAGTATGCAAATGTACAGAACTGCTAAACCGATTAACACAAACTATTGTTGATTTCTTCTGGGCAAATAAATAGTATATGCTTGGTCCAGAATTCTCCCCCCTCTAGTATGCCTCCTGCCTCACTCTTGTAAGAATTAAGTGGCATACAACATATAATATTCACACCTAAGCGCAACATTAGGCATACGTTACTTTAATTTTCCCCCACCATATTTTAACTGTTCAGCTCCTGGAATAGCCAAATTGACAATATGTAAATAATAAATTAAGAGCTAAACAATTAAAATATGCAAAAATTTAAAGAGGTTTAATTTGTACATTACTTTTGAAATTTGGAGTTTCATAGTGAATGTAAATGAAGGTTGAAGTGGGTGAGATAACTCTGTTACATCATCAATATCTACATCCAAATGAAAGCATTTTTCATTTCTTCCTGTAGTAAACACCAGATATTGAGTACACATATATTTGGCATTAGCAATATAGATCTTTGGCTACAACCAAGTTAAACTTGTGCTATCAAGCATTTCCTTATTTTCAGAGTGACTGCCTTCTTAACATTGATATTTTGCCAAATAAGGCATGCATACTTGATGAGATTCATTTCATTTTTAAAACTTCAATGCAATTATATTTTCCTATGACTACATACAGAAAGTACGTATTTTACCTATTTCATCAATAAAGATGATGGAAGGTTGAAGCTTCATAGCAAGAGAAAAAACAGCTGCAGCCAGCTTCTGAGACTCCCCATACCATTTGTCTGTCAGTGTTGAGGGTTGAAGATTAATAAATCGGCAACCTGCTTCCTTTGCTGTAGCTTTGGCAATCAAGGTTTTACCACAGCCTGGAGGGCCGTAGAGAAGTACTCCTAAAAAGCAACACATTGTTAACATTTTATTGTCGCTTCGTTTGACAGACACAGCATGAACACCAACGGAGTCACATTTGCTATTAATAAGATTGCTCCTAAGTGCCTTTGGATACTCAAGATTTGCACCGCCATTCATATATGGCTCCCATACCCAATGAATCCTGAACATGTTACTTTGTTCAGGCTACAATCTTTCTGTTAAAAACAAAAGTGATCTCAATGGAAGAGAAAGGGAGCATCAGAGGCATAAACTGTCACTAAGATCTGTTCAGCTGAAAGTTAAAGAGTACTGGTTCCATACAGCTTAGCATTGAAAGGTGTATTTGGAAATAAATTCCACCGAGTTTACCGGAAGTTGCTCTCATGTAAATACACACAGCCTTGTGCCTTAGTTTCGCCAATATTCATAGGAAATGGTCGTAACGTTTCAATCTGCATTCTTCTGTTCACATAGAGTAATAGAGGATCCTGCGACTCTCCAGATATTGCTACACTGGAACTCTCATCAGCTCAAGCCAGCATGGGGTGATGGGAAATGTAGTCTAGCAACACCTGGAGAAATACAGGTTCTGCAACTCTCAACATAAAGGGTTCTTGCTTTTTGTTAAGGAAACATCTTTTAAACCTTTTGATTACTACTAATTGAGTATTTGAAATCTTAGCCCCTGCCTCTCCGGAAGAATAAGATGGCAAGGGGCAGGACAATCACTCCACCGGTCAGTGAAAGAGCGGCTGCTCTAGTGCTTGCTTTCCTCTTCTCTTCCCCTTCTTTTTCCTTTTGTATGTCTATTGGATTACTAGATCCATTGTACAATCAGTACAATGTATATGTACAATCAGTGTAAGTGTTAATCATAATAATGGCTTGGTAATCATGGCTCATGCCAAAGCTATTAACCAGATTCCTGGTTCGGAAGAAAGAAAATTGTAGCTAAGAGAAGACTTCCTGATTCATTTTCTCACTTGCTCTGAAAATGGGCTCTGTGTGTGTGCTTGAAAAGGCTTGTTCATGCCTCCGTTTATTAAGATGAGATATAAGTGTCTGAATGCAGCTGAAATCTAGCATGGCCAGTTTCAAGAAAACATCCTCTATGACCTCTCCATACCTACCTTTTGGTGGCTGTAAGAGTCTGGAGTTCTGAAACAGATGTTTCTTCCTGATTGGCAAAATTACTGTGTCCTTCAGGTCTGTAATAACTTCGTCTAAACCTGCAATGTCATTCCATGTTACCTGAGGCACAAATACAATATTAAAGAGTCGTCATCAAGTAAGAAAACAGTCACATTCTCAGCTAAAGAAGTTTATGGCTATCTATAATTGTGTGTATTCAGATATAGCAGATAAGAGTGGAGCCACAGTAAGATTTGTGGTATTACTTTTTTGATTATCATGTTTTAAGTCAATTTAAGATGCAATCCTAAATCATCTCATTGAATTAAGTGTGGCTTACTTCTGAATAAACATGAATAGGATCACATTATCTGTATTGTACAGATCTGACTGCAATTATAATTAGTTTTGTGATATGCAAAGCAGATTAAAGTTGGCCCTGAAGTAAAGTCTCCTGGCCCACTTCCTGTTCTGGAAAATATAGAAAATGATTTCCTGCTAGAAAACAGTCAGGCGCACTTGGAAGTTTCCTAAGTTAGGAAGACTCTTAATTTATTAGCGTGTAATCCCTGCATGAGTAACAGCAGCTGCATTTTACGAAGTTTTATCCCAAATATTACACTTTACTGTCTCCCCGAAGCACCATTTTTCTAAATGAATAAGAAAAAGTGAGAAAGAGAGATGCTTACGTGCATGCTAAGAGGGTCTACGAGATGTGCAGCAATGCTCATTTCATACTCCGTAAGCTTCACATTTTTCACGCCTATTTGCTTCATTAACTTTTCTGCCTATAAAGAGTTTATTTAAAAAATAAGTTAACATTCAGTAACATTACACTGTTCACTTTTTAAAGTTAATAATTTGGAGGTGTGTTGTTACTTGAAAACACGGACAGCCAAAGAATTGAAATTTGAAGATCTTTACACAGAACCGTCAAATTTTTCACCTGTTTGAATGTAGCGTGACTTCACCCCCACCCCTTTTAGTTAAAATGTGACTCCTCTGTATTTGATAATTGTTCAACAGGTTAAGTAAACAGAACGAGGCCACTGTCTCAGGGTCTTCCTCTGTGATAAATGAAGGCAAGCCCCAATTGCATTTTACTACTGTTAGAGTAAGGCAGCAGCACAACATCCTATCAAAACATAACAGACTGGGGCAGGAGGGGGGAAGGGGGGGGAACAGCTTTGATGCAAATTTCCTTTGCCCTGTTTACGAACAATATTCGAGGGAGATGCTGTGACAAAAAACTCAGCTGACTTTCATGCAGGAATTAAGACAGCAACATACACTATTGGGGGAAATAATATTTCCTCAGCAAAAAAACACACACCTGTGGTTTCAAAAAAGGAACAATGCAACACCCACATAAGAAGACCAACTGATGCAGGGCAGACGTAAATCAACGCTTGGGGAAGGGATATAGCACAGTGGCAGAGCAAGGGCTTTGTGTGAAGAATGTCCTGGGTTCAATCCCTGGTATCTCCAGGTAGGACTGGGAAGACTCCTGTATGAAAGGACACTGCCAGTCAGCACACAATGCTAAGATAGATGGATCAAAGGTCTGACTCCTCTTCCTATATTTCTAACTAGCCCAGGAGCCGAGAACCATTTATAGCCCTAGGGCTTCACTCACTCATGGCTAGTTGGCTGTCGGCCACACGTCCTTGGTGGGTGAAGCCACTTCACACTTACAGGTGAATGTGCACACACCTCTTCCTGCTCCTCAGCTGATTTTTTATCAGTTAGATGGTGTGTGTATGCAGGTTCGTGATTTTTTGTGTGTGGATCAGAAAAAGAGGGAAGTGATTCATGGGAAAGCACATCAGGCTTCTAGCAAAGGCACTGTGTGCCTGTAAAATTGGCTTCTGCTTTTCCTTCCTTCTTCCGTCTTTAGTGATGCAAATCCAAAAAATGTAGCAAGTACTTTCCAGAAGCTTGAAGGGGGGAAGCAAATCAAATGTGCTCTTGCGTCTCAGACCATGCTGAGCAGCGGGCATAGCAAAAAGGGGCTTGACTGTCCTGGTAAAGGGGAGGGGAGCTGAATGCTTTGCCACCACTTGCTAAGGGCAAATTTGAGGAAATGCCCCATGAAAGTCAAGCTGGAAAGCAGGCAAGTGCCTTACTGCTTACCCTCTTCCTTTAAAAAATCCTAGGCCGGGGATGTGACAGGTGAGAGTAGGTCCAGGCTCCAAACCTCTCAGCTGACAGGTGCTGACTTCAAGCTTTGTGAGATCTAGCAAGAACTGGAGCGTAACACTGGCAGTCACTTTAAAGCCCTGTTTGTTTGGGCTTGGATTTTCCTTTCTAGCGTGGCTTAATTCACTACAGCACATAGGAAAATTGGTCACCTAACACCAGTGACATCAGATGATTGACTAGTTCGTACCTCCCCTAAAAATGGCCCACCATTGGCCAGATTCAGTTCCTCACTCCCAGTCTAAATATTAGCAGCCATTAATGACAACAATAATAACCTTATTTGGAAAAACTCCTTGAGCACTTGGCCTTCCCATTCATAAGCTTTTATGTTCCAAAATGTACATTCTGAATCATTGATATTTAGGAAGAAATATTTTATTATATGCTCCTACCTGTTTCTGAGCTTCTACTTTTTGCTTCCTTGTTGGATCAATTGCATCTACCATCCACTTAATAGTAAAATAGGTCACAGCACCAAATATTGTCAATCGGAAAATTAAACCTACAACTTCATTCCGACTAAGAGGACGAGAGAAGGCCTCTGCATGTACCATTTTGCTTGTTTCACCTACAACAAAAGAAAGAGAAAGTTCTTATAAAAGGGTGTCTTCATATTGTGTTTAACTGGCAAGACTATTGACGTGTCCAGCTCATGTGTCTTTACTCCTACTTGCTATCAATGAACTGCAGTCATCTGAAGCACTGTTCCCAACTTAAGATAAACAATATTTAAAAACAGTCTATACCACTAAAGTCGTACCTTGTTTTGCGACCAGGATCCGTTCTGGAGCCCCGGACACTAGACGAAAAGGACACACGGCAAAGAGCCGCTCTGTGCATGCACACGGAACGGTTTGCGCTTCTGCGCATGCAGCAAACCCGGAAGTAACCCGTTCCGGTACTTCCGGGTTTGCTGCGGATGTTCAACAAAATGGACACTAGATGCGGCAGACTCAAAACGAGGTACCACTGTATGAAGCCTGCAGAATGTCCTCAGCCTTAGACGCACCAAGCAAGAATTACAGCTGCTAAGTTCTGGATACTAGAGGGAATTGCAAACTGCAAACATCACCTGAATTCATAGGCCTTGCACTGTGAAAATGCGGCTTTCTACTACTGCCTTTACAAATAGAGATGGCAACTAATTTGCATGAGGATTCCATTCCTGGCCCCTGCATGTCTTGGCCGAGCGTGCATAAGCCTGCTTCGCCCCTTGTTCTACACTTTTCTGGGTCCAAAAGGACTCGTGCATCAGTGGTTGTGTATCAGGAGCCAGATCTGATACATGGCCCCAGAACTACATAATTTTGGGGACCTGTGGGCATTGCCCTTAGAATGGATCCTCCAGATAAAACATGAGAATGCATTACCTTCATATATGATATTGATACAAAAATGTACTACACCACTGATGGGACAGAGGCAGTACAAAAAAGTCATACAACGTGGATGGAGTTCCAACCAAATCTCACATACATGGAAGGAGCTGAAGACCAAGAAAAACAAAGAAGGCACCTATTAAGAGCAACTGTTCTCACTTTCCACTCTGCTTCCATACAGCTTATGCTCCAACTAATGATTGCAATTAAAACACATCAAATTCAATGGCTTCAAGCCATAGGCCAACCTAGAGACTACTGCAACGGAAGAGGATAAGTGGAGAGAGGCACACGGCAATCAACTTGGTATTTGGGTCAAATTGATTATTTGCCCTGTGGATATATTATGCCTGCATTTCTTACAAGTACTTATTGATCAGAATTATTCATCTATTGTCACTTTACTTCATACCCTGCTCTATGGTCCCCCTTCCCTCCCTGCAAGCAACAAGACTGATAATTTTGCATTCTGAACTAATGCAAAGCAATTCCATACAGAGACTGAATCCTGATGCACAAACATATTTCCTAATCTTAATTCAAACTGAGATTTTGTGTCAACTAAACACAACCTTTTTATCTTTTTCTCATAACATGCGTCATTTCCCCCCCCTTTCAACAGTGCTTAATTTACTATAAGCAGAACTTCTGGTACTAAAAATAGCTTTTTCAGTGGAAAATGTCCCCCCCCCCCCGAAGAGACCAAAGCCCACAACAAGGATATTTGAGAAGACAGAAGGAAATTTACATTATCTCAGTGTTTCGTCTTACATTCAAAACAACTGAGTTAACTTAGCTCTAAATGTTTGTCCATAACATAATGGGAATGTCAACAAACAACTAATTGCCTCTCCTAGCTCTTCAGTGAAAAGGAGAATACTGTAGTTTCATTAAAGTTGAGCCAATTACAGTGGTGCCTCGCAAGACGATATTAATTCGTTCCGCGATTTTTTTCGTCTTGCGATTTTTTTCGTCTTGCGAAGCATGGTTTCGGAAAAGTTTTGGAAAAGCTTCAAAAATCACCAAAGTCTTCAAAAACCTCAAAAAAGGCTACCACACCGCGTGCTATGAGTTGCTCCTCGAAGTCAAGTCGCAACTGTATTAACGGTTTTAAGAAAAAGGAAACAAACTTGCAAGACGTTTCTGTCTTGCGAAGCAACTCAAAAAACCAAAAACCCTTTCGTCTTGCGAATTTTCCGTCTTGCGAGGCATTCGTCTTGCGAGGTACCACTGTACATCACTCAATATTATATATTGACTTAAAGAGTTACATTTAAGTTTGCCACTCTTAAGTCTTCTCTTTTCTAAAATAGGAACATTTACATAGAAGCAAATACAAATCAAATGTAAGGCCAGTAGACTACAAGAGGTACTATTTATCTGCCAGGTAGTGGTCAAGTATCCATAGCTAGTATGCCACATACAGCCAAAAGCTGAAGCCCTCAAGCCATATACAGGATATTATTAATAAGTTGTGGCCTGTCAGGTGCATTGTAGTCACAATTCTTGTTGCCCGCTCAGAGTCGCAAAAATTGGATTCATCAAGAATGTGACAGACCTCACATATCACCAGCGTCCTATGCTGCCAAGCTACTTAGCTAAGATGTGCCAAGTGCATAGGCATTGTATGACATTCTCTACCTGCTTTCTGAGTTTCTTTAAAAAGCTGAATTAAAAGAACCAGGACCACAGTACTATTAACCTGCGTTGTGATAGCTCCAACTTCAGTGAGAAGCTGAAGTGATGAACAGCACGTTACAACATTTGTAGCACAATTCTAACCATATCTACTCAGAAGTCCTGCTGAATTCTATGGGACTTATTCCAGGTAAATGGGAGTTAGGACTGCAGCCTTGGACAACTATTTGGAAACTCAGAGAAGCAAGGCAGGGAGTGCTATTTGTTAAAAATATATATATATACCATTGTATCATAGAAATATCACAGTGGTTTACAACAATATAAAAATGTTAAACCATACAGTAAAATAATAAAAAAGGAAAATAATTAAAAACAAACTTCAGTAGACAATTATGGGGGATGTACTCTTAATTGCCTGCATAGGCCTGACAGAATAGAAAAGTTTTCAGCAGGCATTTAAAAGTTGTTACAAAAGGCGCCCACTGAATTTCCATTGGCAGCGTGTTCCACAGAGAGGAAGCAGCATGGCAAAGGCAAAACAACTTGAACCTGTGCCTAGAAAGCAGAGAACAAGCAGAAGTGTGAATGAGCCCTTGGTGGCTAGAAGACCTTTTACTAGCTGCAACTGGTAAACTACCACCACAGTAGTTCTTGTATTAGCTACTTCAAGCCTGGATTACTGCAATGCACTCTATACGGGACGTCCCTCGTGCTTGGACCAGAAGCTTCTATGACTGCAAAATGCTGCAGCAGGATTGCTGAAAGGAATGAGACCATGCATGCATGCATGCATGCATACAACACCTCTCCTCAGAAACCTGCACTGGTTGCCAATTTGGCTACCGGGCCCAGTTTAAGGTGTTGCTATCTGTATATAAATCCCCATAAAAGCTTGGAGCCCGTTTACCAGCAGGGACGCCTTACCCCCCCCCTCCAGCCTGCATGGCCAATGGTCAGGGAGGGTAGGAGTTGTAGCCCAAACTTTCTGGAGGGCACGCAAAGCAATGCATAGATGCCAAGTGCTCTGAGCGGTATTAACGACACCCGTACAGGCAGCTTTTGTGGAGGGATGCGGAGGGAGGAAATGGAGAAACCAATGCCTGGGATGACCTTGGGTCAGCGGGAGGAGAGAGACTGACCTTAAAGCGGGGTGGGTGGGCTTTGAGCCTGGCAAGCGCACAAAAGGGAAGGCAAGGGGGGAGGACACAATATATTAATAATCATAGAGACTCGCCTTCCCCGCCCCCCCAAGTCACCCAGGGTCTGAGGCCTCTCGAAAGAGGTTGCACAGGAAGGCGCTTTACACGGTCCAGACGAGCCCGTGAAGGAATACGAAAGCGAAAGGAGCGGCCACCGCCGCCGGGCTCCCTCGCGGTGACCTTCCCGCCCCGCTTCCTTTCCCCTTGCAGCGCCTCCTCCTCCTCGGCGCCGGGACAAAGGAAGAACAGGGCGCGATGCCCTCAAAGGGGACTGGGCTTGCAGCACGAGGGACACTCACCCCGACCGGCCAGCCAGCCAGCCAGCGACGAGAAAGGAAGCGGCTTCCAGCGGCACCAACAGAAGCAGCAGCAGCCGCCAGTGCCTTGTAGGCCTCGCCTCTTTCCCCGCCTGCGCCAGGGCCGCCTGCGAATTCCCTCCGCTTCTGCCCCGGAGCCTCGTCGCAAAGGTTCCGCTCGAGACGGAAGGGGGAAGAGCTGCCGCTGTGGCAACGGCGAATGGGCGTGGTTTCGTTACTAGGACTTCCCCTGCTCGCGCTGCGGGGTGGGGACGCGCATTCTTGAGGCAGGAAGTCAAGAGCCCAGGCTAATAATAATAATGATGATTTTATTATTGGTACCCGGGGCCCATCTGACTGGGTCGCCCCCAGCCACTCTGGGCGGCTTTGCAAAGAGTGTGTGTGTGTATGTATACATACATACACATACATATATATATAAATGGGTACTCAGGATATCACTCAAGAAACCACTCAAGATATCCCTCAAGCAATTAAGGAACAAAAGAAGAAAAGGCACACTAGCCTGGGAACTTCCTCTCTGCCCAGAACCTCCTCAACAGTATTTATAGGAACTCAAACACTGAGATCCTGCTCTGTTCCAGTAACAAGAAGCCGAAAGCACCAGCCTGAAGATGACGAGTGAGACCTCGTCGAAACGTCGCCTAGACACCCCAACTTTTACACGGGAAGATACCCGAGGACACCAAAACCTGCATAAATTTATACCTATATATAAATAAACATTACGCGTTAAAAGGCTTCCCTATACAGGACTGTCTCTTCGGATGCAAAGGCAGCACAATCCCAAATATATTTATTGAGTCCTAAGCATCATGGGACTGGCTCCCATGCGGAGCCCCTTCCTGTCCTTGCTTACTTGTCAGTACATCGCAGCGTTCTGGAGGATTAAATGAACTGCAGTCCTGCGCGGTACTCGTTTTTGGGAGGAATTAATGGCAGCACAACTGATATGAAAGTTGGCGGGTGTTTCCCCTGTAGCAACTTCCTGAGCGTGCATTAAAAAAAAAAAAATCAAAAAATCATTTTCATCCCGACTTTCCTCCAAGGAGGTCGAGGCTTCCCAAATGGTTCCCCCTTCTCTCCCTCGTTTCATTCTCACGATACAGTGGCTTCGTGGCTGAATTTGGGATGATACCTGGGTTGCTTCAATCCTTAGTCTTCTAACCAGACCTTGTCTGTAACCACTACATCACCACACTGGCACCGACAAGCAGAATTCAGCAGGTGAAGATCTTACTTTCACTGTACTTCCAAGTTGTGAAAAGCGGTCTCTTTCAGGCAGCTGATGGGAATCATTGGCATTATGGTGGGGACCTGTGGCAACCCCACGTAACCCACACATATTTTCTACTCTGCCTTTTATTAAACAAACAATTTGTTCTTATTATTTAAAAAAACATTTTCTTTTAGAGTTTGGTCAGATTTTAAAAGTAGATTATTGGGGTGGGTTTGGTGTTCTTAGTTCATTTCTACATCCTCTAGATTTCAGTGGGATATTCTTAATAAATACAGGTCAGGTGATAAATTGAATGGAATGAGGGTATTTTAGAACGAGGCACGGGATCTGATTGCGTAGGAACTGTATGGCTACTGAGTTGAACTCTAGTTAAATGCTAATTATCAGAAAGTATTTATATTTTTAATAGGATAAGGGTGTGATCCTGTACATGCACACTACAATCTAAGGCTGCAGTTGTTTGTATGTTTTCTCAGAAGTCCTGTTGTGTCTGTGGAGATTACTCTCAGATAAGTGTACACAGGATTGCAACCTTAAATTCCTTTGGACATGTTGGAACTTACTCCTGAGTAATCATGCCTAGGATTCTACTATGAAGAGTGTTACATTATTTTATTGCTTGCCCTGAGAAAAAAACCCCAATTTGGTGAGGTTGGCTAATGTTACAAATCCCCACCCAAATTAAGGAACTGAGGTTGAAAGTGACTTATCTAAATGAGTCATTGTCTGAAATGAGATTAGGTCAAAATTTCCCAGGAGCAATACCAATACTTTACCAACTGGTCTCTAAAAGGAAGTAATTCATTCCTTTTAAGCTTTCGTGGTCTCTCACCCTGACAGTGTACATGATACAAAGATGTCACCCAGGGTGAGTGCTATGTGATTCCAGAAATCCCTATTTTACAGTTGGTTTGCTTTCAAAATATCACAGTTCCAGCAAACATGTTGGATGACCTTAATTACACAGTATATTGCACAGGCACAACGTTCCAAAATGGAATTGTATTTTTAACAGTGTGGGGCCCAATAATGAATGAAATTATAAGGACTAATGACATGGATTGGGTTTCGTGAACGTTTCCCACCATTTCTCCACAATCATGAGAGAAAAAATAGATTTTCTACAAGAGGTCCACACCATTTGCTGCATGTTTATATATGCAAATATATGGACATTTGTATTTGTAGTTGTTCTACTGTGAACTAGACTCTACCTGGCAATATTGTAGCCTACCTTAAATATATCTTAAGGAAAGATTACAACTACCCATCAGAATAAGATATTATAGAGAAATCTGTTTTCATTGAGCTTGCCTAACTTAGTCCTGATTCTCATGGTACCCCACCATCAAAATCTACTTTCAGTCACCTCATTCTTGTCTTAATGTAAGGAGTCTGAGGTGTCACAAACAAATTAGATGAGGGGGGATATGCATATTGTTTTGAGTTTGGGGTAGAGAAAGTAGGCTGTATGCAAGATCCAACAAGTGTTAAAATATAACCCAGGCTAGCTTCCTGTGTTAAGGTGATATACTGGGTGATGGGCCATTAAAAGAAACAAAGGAAAGCCGCTCTATGTGAGACAGCAAATGGGTGGGACCCCAGCTTGTGGTTAGTTAGAAGAAGGAAGCCAGATTTTGGAGTTGAGAGTTGCAGTGATGTGACCTAGAAGTAAAGCAGCAAGCTGGAGAAAGAGTCAGAGTAATGTTTGATCTCTGTTTGAATCCAAGGCTGCAGCTATGAGAGAAACAAGCCCCTGTTGGGATGCTAATGCTGTGAACCCCTCCATTATAGGCTCCAATTGTATATATGTGTAAATAAACCATGTATTTTAAAAGACACCACAGTCTCCACTATGCCTTTTTCCTGAAGGAAACATGAACCCTGGATAAGCCCCTGGAATCTCGCACTGCTCAGATCAGAGATTGGGGTTGGTGTACAACAATATTAAATGAATGCACTCATGGCAGTGCTTCTACAATCAAAGTGTTGTAGCCAACTAGCAGCAAAATCTGAATCATGTCTACTCAGAAGTCCTACTGAAACCAGTGGGGTTTAGGCAATCAGCGGGGTTCGGGGGGGGGGGGAGTACTCACCATGAAGTTGTTACACTAAGTGCCACATTTTAAACCAGTGCTTTTCTTCCAGAAAAAAGGTGCAGGTACTGCGTACCCTTGAGTGTCCCCAGGAAAAAATCACTGGGTTTAGGATTGCGGCCTATGTCACATGCAGAATAGTCTCATTGAAATCAGTAGCTTTGACTAACTTAATCAGTGTGTCTAATCTCACTTACCTCAGAAAGATTGAACGGCTTTGCTGCCCATATGTACGTGATACAATAAAAGGGGAAAAACAATATTTCAGATATTTCTTGCCTTACCGAAAGATTCCATGTTTTTCTAAGTGGTATAATCACTTGCTGTCTTAACAGTTGAGAAAACTAACTAGTGAATCCCCTCTTCCACCTCCCATTTTCTTGTTTTGGCTCCTCATCCCATCCTTCTTCTTTATTTGCAAATTTAGATTGTTTATGTAGTCACAGTACATTATACCTAATCTACTTCAAGACATTTACACAGTGCATTGAACAGGTTTAAAAAAATCAGCAAGGCCACATGTTAAGGATGTGTGATCTGTACATGCATAATACAATGGTCTTGTGACTACCACACGCATAACAATACAGTAGGTATGGGAGCAGCACAGACATAAAACAGTAGTATTTTGAATATCTTTAAAGTTTGACTAATGTGTCAGTCTTCTACAGAGATACGTTGAGCTGAAGCTGATTCTGCTAGCCTTTAATCTGCAGTCTGTAAACTAAAATCATAACTTTATTTGTTTCTAAGATGCATATGTCTCCCTTTAACATAAAGGTTGGTAATCAGCTACGTTTTACTCAGAGTACACCCATTGAAATGAATGAATATGGCTAAGTTAGGTCCATTAATTTTAATGGGTCTACTCTGAGTAAAACATGGTTGAAAAGCACCCAAAGTATTCTCAGAGTGCCTCCCAAGTACAAACAGGCAATACAAGGTTGAAGAATGACCCACAGAATCAATAAGAAAAATTGAGCAGTGGGTAAATGTGGCATAAAATTTAACAATGGCATTCATTATCGTCATAGGCCTCACCGCAGGAGAGAAAGGGAAGTTCTGTTGCGCAATAGGAAATCCTGACAGGACTTGTTAGAATACTGCCCCGTGACTTAATCAGTACTTTCTAGTATGAAAAAGACTGCCTACAGATTTGTGGGTGCTTTGTTTGCCCCCACTTCACTGTCCTTATGGTACAGTATAAGTATTTTCCCTCCCAGATTTTTATCAAGTATAACTACTGGGATCAGCTGCTACTGTACCCAATTTTGACACCGTATAGACAAACCCTTACATTCTGCAAACCTTTCGTTGGGAGATAACATTCTATGTAGCACCTTGACCTTGTTTTATTGGCCTAAGCTGCTGTTATGCAAGTAGTGGCTTGTGCCAGTGAAGGTGAATTCAATGCTGAGCGAGTTGAGACTGCCCTGCTTCTCTGGAAACTCCAGTCCCTGTGGCTGATGCAGGACTGTGCAGATCTCTACAGCTTCAATGAACCATAAAAGCCTGTAAGAGTAGATCCTGCCCTTCTCCAACTTCAACGCTACATTGGTGAAATAGTGGGTAGGGATTGGGGATGAAGCAGTATATCGAATATATTTCCTATAGCTTGGCCAACCTGTTCCAGCATGACAAATAGTTCTTAATACAACACTTCCTTAATGTGTCTTCATTTTGGGGGGTAGGGGGTGGGGGTAGAAATATCAAATAATAGAAGAGCTACACTGTATGACACCAAGCCTCTTAAGTTGTGCAGAAACTCTTAACTTTGAAATGACTCTTTAAAAAAACACTGCTGCATTTATCTGAAGGTATTCATGGGTTTTTTTGCCCCCCTGCTGTCACTGAGAAATATAAGCTTACTGAGATGTTTAAAAGACCTTTGGAGATGTGGAAATGTGGGGTTATATTGGAATATTTCTTACAGTCTCTGCTAACTTTATAACATATAAAATTTTATTGCAACTTTTAATTGAAAGACATTGGAAGGTAGTTACCCATGATCCTTCAATGTGACCTCTGCAGATGTCCATCCGCATTGCTTTGGGGTGAAGTAATGACCACAGTTCTGGGATATATCAGTCATGAAGCAATGATGTGTGGTTTGAAATGTTAATTCTCCAGTCCCATAAAGCAGATTGATAGATGAGGCATAAAATGGTTCCAGATGCTGTGTTTTCCTAACTGTTCAGCTGTGCTCGCTTTCCCTATCTCTATAACCCGGAGCTATGTTATTGTAAGTAGGCCACCTGCAACTTCTGATTTACCTGCATGTGGAAGAATGCCCTTGAATGTATTTGTAAAACAGTATGTCACCACTTCATTTTATTTCTGAGTGGTTGGAAAGCTATGGCAAACTGAACTAGGTAGTAATTATAGAATTACTGCAACACTCTTGCATTAATCATATTTATATATATTCTTTATTACTGTACAAGAAAATCAAGGTGGCATAGATGTCTGTCTCCCCTCTCCAGTGTATCCTTACAACACCCCTGTGAGGTTGGTTAGGCTGAGAGACAATGGCTGGCCAAAGATCAAGTAGTGAAATTAATGGTTGAATGGGAATTTGTACCCAGATACCCCCAGACCTGAATTTGACACTGTCTGACCACTACAATGTACCAGCTAGTTGCAAATTCATATGATATATGAATAGCAAACTCGTTCTCTGAGTGTTGATCCTTGACACCATCCAGGTACAAGAGAGACTTGTACAAGTCCCAAGATTTGCAGAAATATCCCCCCTTAGAAAAAAAGACCCTAAGGGGGCAGCCTCCCCTACCCCAAATATACCAGTTCATTGAGCATGCTCAGTGGCTATGAAATGCTGGTTGTCTGTTGGGTGGGTGGGGAACAGGAAAAGCAGAAGTGTGGGTGGCGGAAGGCACAGCAGATGGGTTTCCTGAGTGGTTTGTGCCCTGAATAGGAGTACTATACACAACAACTTTTGTTGCAGATCCCCTTGTTAAAGCTATATATTATGATGTGAATATTATGTACAGTATGGGCACAATGCAGCCAAAGTTAAGTCCCATTTATTTAAATAGGAGATTTATAGAACGATCCTATGGGGCTAGTGAAGAGGGAGATCCATGAATGAAAACGTTTGTCCTTGGAAATCTCCCTCTTGCATGTTCAGAACTCCCCTTCACTCTTCTTGCTGTCATGCTAGCTGCAATGGCAAAAAGAGGGAATGCTGGATCCCAAAGTCCTCTCAATCCTGAGAAGGGGAAACAGGGGGCGGAAGTACCAGCTGATTTACTAATTTTCCCTCTCACTGGGACCATTGCAGGGAACATGTTGAGTAAAGGGGTCCCACGGATGCAAAGGGGGAGGGGGGGGGGAGGAAAAACACTGCCTGCTCCCAATTCTATTTCAGATTTGTTAGTGCATCCACCATAACTCTTTCCTCCCCATACCAGGTAGGCTTGCTTAACTCTGCCCTTGTAATCATGTGACCTGTCTTTTTTTTTTACTGAACATATTGGAAGAAATTTGAAGAATCAGAAGGATGAACTGTTAGTTTACTTGAGCTGCAATAAGATGGAGCTTTCTATGGAGTCCACAGTGTGAACTAGGATAAGTACTAGTTAAGCAGCTTTACTAATGAGAGTTGGACCTTGGCCAACTTTTAGTCTCCTCTTTTCCTTCTGGGATAATTTATACACTGCAGTTTTGAGTCTTGTGACAGACGTGGAATATATAAAATTTAATTCTGTAATAAGTTCCCACAACCTTCCCAAACCAGAGTAGGATATGAAAATCAAAATAAATAAACCTTTATGATTTTTCCATGTTTTAAAAACTCCAGACTAGTCACCTTTAACAAATTTTATGTGGAGCTGTCATTGAAAAGCATGAGGTCCAAAAGATTGCTGTCAGGTTTTTGTCTGGGGCTGTTTGGATAGAGCACATTACTATGCCCCTTTGTAATTTCCATTGATTTTCTGCTTGTTTGGGGGCTTAATTCAAGGTGTCTGGAAAAACCCTGAATGGCCTAGGGACCATATTCTATACATTCATTCCTGAGAACTCAAGAGATCCTGCACTGGGTTCCACCATTGATTTTGTGAAAGAAGGCCATTTCATATGCATGTCAGGATTATGGAATACCCTTCTCAAGTAAGCCTTCCTGTTTTGTTCTGCTGTCTTGTTAAGATGTGGCTTTTAACAGGCAGGCTTTTTACTGTTTTTTGGTGGAGACTGATAGATGTTGTTGGACTACCTACCATCTGACCAAGCCTACATACCACTGGTCTACATCTGCTAGACTACATCCAGAGGGCTACTCCATATTACTCCACTAATAATGAAAACACTGGTTTAACTACAGTGGTCTTACTATTGTATGAAAATTGTCATCCTTGCAGTTTGCAAATGGCAAGCTAATTTCCATTTAATATAGTTTATTATGTAATTCTGCACAGTCTTTAGTCTCTTTTGTTGACATTCCCGAAAAGAGAGTTGTGTGACTCATCTTGTCGTGTTCTGTAAAGTGGGTGGGGAAAATGATGGGGGAGCTGTTACCAAACCAAACAAAAACTGGCTTGGATGATTCTATTTCATCCCACTTGAGAGGCAAACAGTTCATTATAAAGCTCATACAGCTTTATTATTCCCGGACATTCCACTTTTACAGGACTTTAAATTTACACTGTGCTTTGCAAACACAGATTAAGATGTGTTCTTTACCCTGAAGAGCTTGCTATATAAATAGCTGCTGCTAAAGGTGACTTGTAAGAGAAAATCCTGAGTTGATACAATTTTGCCCCTAGCAAAGTTAATTTTTTTTAAAGGCAGGTATGTGTAGTAAGTCCCTACACTGTACATCTGATTTAATGTTTGTTCTATTGTTTCATGGTTTTGCAGCTAATGTCCAGCACGGGCTGAGCTGTTGGATGATAATATATTTAAACTGAGACAAAGTAGGCCTAGAAATTAAAGCCATTTGCTTTTGTTAATGTGGGTACTGAGATACATTTCAAGTGGCGAGCTATATAGCCCATTATAGGTCTCTGAAGTATTTGCTTTCTCACTGTACTTCAGTTTTCTTAACTATCAGTTAACGGTCTTCAGCTGCTGGTTTGGAACATGCTACTTAGCATGGCTTGCACTGGTAGCATTGTTCCATCATTTTTGTTTTGGGATTTAGTTTTTATATAGGGAAATAAGTGGGAGGTAAAAAGCAGCGAATACAGGTGTACATAGCAATAATTGGGTTATATATTTTGGCCTAACAGTGATTTTGAAAAGGCTGAAAGGCTGAAGCAAGCGCTAGGAGGTTACTTAACTTTTACATCCTCACTGTAGATGTACTGAGTTTTTGCAAAGAATGAAAAAAATGTAGCACTTATACAGATGAGCCAAGCACCTAGTATATGCCAGTTTCATTCTATTGCAGTAATCATATACAACCATTGAGGAGGATGTGGAGTGCATTCCACCTCCTTCTGAAACCAGCTGGTTGTTTGGAGCTACGGTAGTTATAAATGATGTACCAGAACTGCCTTGCTTGAGCTGTGATGTCAACATGCAGTGTTGCTGCAAAGAAAATCAGACAGTATGGCTGTGAATAGGGGCTTCCTCTCTTCAAACACTTCAGAAATGTTTGTAGACAAAAATATGCAAATGGGACACCAGAGGCTTCATCTGTGACCAGCTTGTTCTGTTCTTGCCCCCTCCTTAGTTCCTGCCCCGTAACGATTCCGTTACCAAGGTGAAGCAATCTCCCCCCTCCCAATCTTTTCTACCCTCGTGCAATCTGAGGCGTGCATTAAATGTGTCTCTAGAGGCTCCTAGATAGGAAATAACCTTGAAAATGCAAAACCATTTTTAATTAAAGCAGGTACAAATGATTTCAATGAATACACAATTGCACAATTCTCACAGTAAGCATCTGGAGGTAGAAAGGATGTAGGAGAACCAACACCTCCCTAGGAATAGCTGAAGTTGCCTTAGAAAAAACAAAATGTATGTGAGCATGCAATTATTTCCAAAATGCATGGTGATGAAGTTTCCAATTGGTATGTTATGTACATGCCACAGCAATTTCACATGATATGTTCAAGGCACAGAAGTTGGAGTTGGATCTTCTCTTTGAACCTGTTATTACATGTAGCATCTACATGCAGTTCTCAAGAGATTAAGTTCATGGGCTTTCCCAAAAAATATTCCTAGAACTCTACTTACAAGTCCAATAAAGTTGGACTGCGAGCGAACTCAAATGTTATTGTCTAAACAATTCCTTTATAGCAATGATGTTTTGACGACAGTAACAATGGACTTGGGGTATTAGTGCAATAATAAAGACTGGTGGACTGATACTTAGAATAGCTATTCTCCTCGTGAGAGCATAATGCTATGAGTTTGTGGGTGCCAGACATCCATAATACATGGATCCAGGAAGTGTTAGAATTTAATCAGGGCTTGGGATGTTAAACTGGGTGCCAGACCTTTTAAATCCCTGTATCGAAAAGTGCTAAAAATATAAACCAGGCAAGCTTCAGGCAATCTCCTAATGATGGGCCATTAAGAAAAGAGCAAAGGAAAAGTGATAGGCCATTAAGAGAGCAAAGGAGAGGGGGGACTCTGTGCTAGACACCAAATGAGTAGGGCCCTTCCTCCAGTTTTTAAATAGCGAAAACAACAAGGCCAGAGTTGAGAGTTGGCTGTAATATGACCCAAATGAAAAAAAGGTTGCTGGCTGATGAAGGCAGAGAGCGCTGTGGCTGAATGCAAGGCTGCAGCTATGGGAGAAACAAGACCCTTTTGAGGTGTTAATGCTGTGAACCCCTCCATTGTAGGCTTGGGCTGTATATATGTGTAAATAAACCACATAACATAAAGACACCACATTCTCCACTATGCCACATTTCCAAAAGGAAACTTGCACCCCGTGTAAGCATGGAACCTGGAATCCTGCACCGTTCGGGGATTGGAGTGGCATGCAGCAATATTGTTGTCGTACAAAGCAGTCTCATGGCATGGCATTCATAAATGGTGTAGCATCAACTTAAATATCTACTGTCCTAAAGGTTTCTCCCTCATTCTGAAGTGAACTATGTCTGTGAAAGTAGTTACAATGAGATAGCTACTAATGTGTAAAATAAGGAAATAGATGCAATTCCACTTGTTTTGTTTAGGAAACCACTGTGCTCTTCCCCTTTTATCGGAGCCCCAAGTGGAGTGGATTCCATAAGCAAACTATTAGCTGGTAGGAAGTTGCAACCATTATTATAAATGAATAAAATACATTTCTACATCTTTTGAAGAAAGAGGAGAAATCACAATCTTCATTACACTCTGATGTGAGTTTAGTAATAAAAATGGTAGGATAGTAATCAGGGTTTAAAAATAGTGCATGTTCTCTAGAGTGTTCTGTGAACCCTTTTAGAAGCACCTGAGCCTTTTTAAAATTCAAGTTAGTTTAAAAGCTTTTTAGGGATGTTTGATGAGGGAGTTCCTGGAAGGGAAGCAGGAAAACTAAAGTGTGCATATTAATGGTTCACAGCCACAGTTTATAACAGAATAACTAAAACGGGTAAAGTCCAAGTGCTCATACTTTCTCATGATAGAAAGATACATTAAAATTCACTAAAGGCAGGAAAATTACCAAAGAACTAGCCAGGCCACCAGAGCAACAAGGCATGAGACAACCACTTAAGACAGGAATGTTGCAGAAAAGCTAATGAATTCTCCCCATCTGTCCTCACAAAGGGAGATGGTGATGGACCATCAGCTGAAAAATGTTCATCAGCCTGAGGGGGGGAAAGACTGTAAACTGATGCAAAGTACTGCACAGTGCTGTAAAAGACACAAGATCTAGTTTGCTAAAAATTATCGGTTGGCAGCCCTAAATCTGCAGCATGTGCAAGATAAAATTCCACATAAGACCATGGAATCCTAAGGAACTGATAAATATTTTAATGCCTTCTCTAGCCCACATAATGGAGAACATTTTTTAAAGGTTGGGAAAGCAGAGGTGTGTGATCAGTTTTGCTTTTCGCTGTTGTTTGGCTTTGAGCATTTCCCCACTCCTCTCTAAGGAGTAGCCCATGTATTTCTTTATTTTTTTGACGTGCAAGCACTGAAGCATAGCTTGGGCGCCCTAACGAGAGGTGGGTGGGGCCGACTGGGCCGGTGGCCCTGGGAATTTTGAGGAGCAGGACAGCGGCGGGGTGAGGGCGGGCGTTGTGGGCGCTCATTGCAACTGCGGTTTCCTCTTCCAAGGCAATAGGTGGCGCAGCAGCCCTGGCGACCGCTGCATCCGTTTCTTGCCATGCTTCGTTGTTAAAGACCAAGCTCAGACGGAAGCCATGGAGCGAAGGGTGGCTGCTGATAGTTCGCGCTGCATTGCAGCCACCTGGGGGCCACCGCGTTCAGGGCTGCTCTTGGCACTTCCCTGTATTCGCCCCGCTGCTTTTGATCACTACTTGCTCTTGCACGATCGCCCCGACTCGCCTGGCCTGTCTCCTCTTTTCCTGCAGCCACTTGTGACTTTGCTGTCAGTTTTTTGAGCGCCGAGTGACATCAGCAACTAGGCACGCAAAGCCACGAAAGGCAACCCTTCCCTGTTAAAAGTTTACAGGTGTCTACAGGACTGAGAAAGAACACTTTTATTTTTTAAAGATCCAGCACCACGCAGGAGGCTAAGAGCCACATTGTAAGGATCCAACGCTCACATAACGAGCCCCGGCTGAAAGGACGACGCAGCCACCCATTTCGCCCACCGCTTTCTATCGAATAATGCTGCTGAAGGAACCAGATTTCCAAGGCCCAATCTGTTAATTTTACCAACATTAAAGCACACACACGCACGTATCTGCAGACGTTATCAGGCGATAACCGTTGCAAACTTGCACCTGCCGATTTCTACAAAAACCAAACTGCTGCAAAAAGCGCAAGAGCAGGCGAGGTCAGGCTACCCCCCCCCCCCCGTCACTGGCTACCATATTTGCAAACGGCCCGGACTTCAGCGACAAGATTTGCAACGGCCAACGCCTAATATCTCCAGTCCCTGTTACTAAAGTACAAAAAACCTGACCACTTAAGTGGGGGGGGGGGGAGCCCCGTCGCTGCACAGGAGCGCGGTCGAAGCTGGCAGCAGCGGTGGTTAGGAAGATAGGGAAGCGGGAAGTCCCCCCGCTCCTAGCGCTCGTCACGTGACTCCGCAGGGAATTAGCCCGTCATTGAAATGAGGCAATAGTCTATTGTATCCTTCCGCCACTCAGTACGTGTGTGTGTGTGCGCGCGCGCTCTCCCTGTTCCTCCCCCCCCCCCCTTTTGATCGGTTATGTCTCGGCCAGACCCTTCCGTGTGAGAAGAGCCAAGCCTCCTCTCGTTAGGCGCTATAAGGAACCCGGACGGCGGCGGCGGTAGGGGGAGGGGGTTGCTACTTGGCCAGAGCGCGCAGCGAGCCTGCTGGAGCCGAGGAGGCGGTGATGTGGCGGTGGAGAACTAATTTTTTCGTACGCGGCGGCAGCAACGGCGGAAGGACCTAAGCGAGGAGTGGTGCCGTAGCTCCGATTCTCTCTTTCTCTCTCTCTCTCTCTGAGTCTCCCCCCCCACCCGCTTCTTTCTCCCTCTCTCGCTGCCGTTCCCTCTTCTCCCTTCCCCCCTCCCTGCTTCCCTTCCCTCATTCTCCTCCTCCTCCTCCACCCCCCTCCTCTCGGAAACTGCAGCCATGATGGCAGTTTGAAGCTCAGGCGGTTGGCGCTGGGGCTCGGGAGCCACAGCCCAACGGCCGGGGAACGGTCGGACGAACTGACGGCAGTGACGCTCGTGGAAGCCGGGCGCGCGGCGGAGACGGCAGCAGCAGCAGCGGCGACGACGACGACGCGGGAGCGGCGGTGTGAGGGAGGGGGGGTGGCGCTCGCTCGCTCGCGGTGACAGAGATCTGGCGCTGAGGCGACGAGGGAGCGCGCTCGCCCCGATGGACTGAGGGAGAAGGAACTATAACGTCGGCGGCAGCAGAGAAAAGGAAAATGACACGGGGCAGCCTCCAGCCCCGCGCGCCCCTCAGGACCTGAGCTTGCTCTTTCCCTCTCCGCTTCCCTCCCTCCCTCCCTCCAGGCCCAGCTGCCTCCCCCTCCCTTTCCTTCCCCCCTTTCCCCGCCTGCTGCCCTCCCCCCCCCAACCACCGGAGGTGCGAGCCAAAGGAGCACCGAAACTTTCAAGCCGGCCGCCTTCAGTGGAAAAGCCTCAGCCTGCTCGCCTGCCCGCCCGCCCGGCCCCGGTTCACGCGGGGTGCGGTGCTCGGCGGGGGGCGCGGAGAGAAGGAAGCCAGCCGGGGGCCCAGAGCCCCTCCGCGGCCGCGGAGCTGCTGTCACCGTTTGTGCTGGAGCGCCGCCGTTCGAGCGAGAGGGAAAGGGAGCGCGGCGGCGGCGGCGGCGGTTCCTCTTTCTCGCCAGGCAGCAGCAGCGCTAAGGAGACTCGGGGCCCCATTTCTCCCCCGCCGCCGCCGCGCTCAAGGTATAGCCTGCCTGAGCTGAGGGGAGCCGCGCCAGTGGCGGGAGCTGCAGCAGCGGCAGGAGGACTTTCCTTGCAGCAGCAGCAGCCGCCGCCGCCTTCTGGCCAGGGCCCTTGTGCTGCTGCGGGGCCTTCGCCTGAATTGCCGCCGCAACCAGCAGCAGCGGGCCCTGTCCGCGGTGCCGCCGTCCTCGCAGCGCCCGAAGAAGGAGCAGCAGCAGCAGCAGCAGCATCGCTTTCCAGCCGCCGCCGCGGCCGCCCTCTTCATCACCGGCGGCGGGGAGAGGTGGGGGAACAGCCTCCTCCGCCGAGGCTCCGAGCCATCTGCGCCCTGCAGCCGCCGCCGTGCCTATCCGCGCTGTTCCTGAGCGGCTCCCGGCTCCCAGACATGACCGCCATCATCAAAGAGATCGTCAGCAGGAACAAAAGGCGATACCAGGAGGATGGCTTCGATTTAGACCTGACCTGTATCCCAAATTTTGTGCAGGCCTGGCCTGGCTGGGCCGGGGACGCTTTTCATTTTTTCTTCTTCCTTAGGGGAGGTGGAACCCATATGTCTTAAATTCCCCCCACCCTCCCTGTACTCCCCACCCCCACCCTCAGTCAAAGGGAGACCTGTGTCCCCCTGTCCCTCATCGCTTTCTCTCTCCCCCTTAGGCAATTCTTCCCAAAAAGCTGCTGTGATTCCCCCCTGCCTCGGCTCCCCTCCCCCCTCGCTGATTTGCAGCAGCTAGAATCTGGCAGGCTCAGGCCTAGGCCTGGCACTAAAAGGTAGAGATGAAATTCAAGTGGAAAGCAGTAGTGCACATACAGCTGTTGCATCAGAATTATGCAGCGATTATCTAGCATGTTTCTTTCAGTGTCTTTTGTATAATGCGATACATGGTGTAGTGCAATCTAGGATTGCAGCTTCATCTGTTTAAGACTTTACCAGTTACAGTGACAAAGATCTGGTTGGTTAGTTTGTAATTCCTTTTGTCTTCTGGAAAATGCTCCTTTTTGGAGTATAGAAAATGCACACTGAGTCAATTTACAGTACTTAGTGTTGTTCCTTTTCTTGAGGGTTGTTCATAAGTTGTAATTTTTGTGTTTTATTATAGCTAGTAAAATAAGACTCCTAAATGATAATGCCACATAGATTAATGCATATTTATATGTTTAAAAGTATGATTGCAAAGAGTATTAGTGGTCATTTGGAATAAAATTATTGCGTGGCATTATTTAACATGCATTTAATGTGGGGTGTTACGTCCTACTTAAAAGTACCTAATAAGCTTCAGACTATTACTGCAGTAACTATTTTCTGTTAGAGTGTTGGGGTGGTTGATGTACCCATGGTTGATGGCAGCATCACTTTAAATACATAGGGATGAGAAGACAATTTTCTATAACAGTCCTAAAATACTGCATTGATAATATGACTCCAAAGCAGTTAGAACTAGGAAGTTGGTTCTTAACAAAACTTTCATCCAGTAGTTTATGTTGCATCTGCAAATGCCTACATTGTTTAACATTGTGAATTCTTTCACCTCCCCCAATAGAAACAGCATGTTACAGGGAAGTGATTCTGTGTTAAATTGTAGCCTAGTAAATTTGAGAAACAATGAAAGTGGGAACACTTTTTCAGTACAGTATACTAGCATTAGGCTAATATCTCTTCAGAAAGAATACTGATAAGATAGGTGGTTTTATGGGGCGGGAGGCTGTTAAATTTGTAAAGATTTTGTATTGAGAGGCTCTGTGGTCTTACTCTAGATTTCTTTAATTGGAATCTCAAGTGTTCAGAACTGCTTACCAAACAGTTTGTTACATCTGCTTAACCCTTTGGTGGTTTTTCTAATCTTTGGAATGTTAGGTATTCTTAATTGGTGAAAGATACATATTCTTATAATAAAATACTCGTTTAAGCAACAAAACTTAACTTTTTTTTATTAGCCCAAATTACATTCCATCTTTCAATTAGTTTACCACATTTGCAGTACTTGTGTATGTTTCCTCAGAAGTATGACTATGTTCAGTGGGCTTACTGCCAGGTAAATATGTATAGTATATTTCTGCTGCTGATATTGTAGCAAGCAATTCACACTGCGTGAAAGTGATAACTTAATTATATCACTGATCATTTTAAATATATGAATAATAGAGCTGCTTTTACATGGTAAGATTTTTGATTATAGAGCAAGAAAATTCAAATTATCTTGCCACTGGTGTTTCTGCTAACAGCATTAAAAAACATTTTAAAATGAAAACTCGTTAGTTCTTATTCCAATACATAATTGAAAGACAGCTCTTTTAACTCACAGTTGGACAGTGTGTGTGAAGTTGTAGCATGGAGAATCCAAAGGTTAAATATTTGATACTGGAACAGTAAAGTGTCACCAGTGTATTGGAGAATCCTCCAGCCATTTAATAAGTTGAAATCTCTTCACACATCACAAGGTTAAAATGAATCTCTTAGGCCAGGCACAGGCAGAAGTTAGATCAGAATCTACTGATAGATATTCTTGATCTACTGCAATAATCCAAAGATCTGAGTCTCAAATTGTTTAACAATAAGAACAGCAAAGTGCCCCCCTCCTCAAATAAGTTGCTGACATAAGCAAACCTTTGGGTAACCAAGAATAGATTTTTGTAGGAAGTAACTGAACTCATTTTTGGTTCTTTTGATCAGTAGCTGCTCAGAAACATCCTTTTCTTTAATTCTAAGTGAATGTCTTTTGTACCTGGCTCTAATTGTTGGGTCTTGGAGTTAAGGTAAAAAATAAGTAGATTCTGCAAACCTGAGGTCTGCTCACCACTGTCTTTGGCTGAAATATTAGCAACATTTCTTAGAGCTTGAGGTTGCAAACTTATCCCTGGGAATAAGCTTCGCTGAACACAGATTGCTTCCAAGGAAATATGTATAGTGTTATGTTGCATGTCCCATTGAACTTAGATGGGCTTATTTCTGAGAAAACATACCTATGGCTGTGCTGTTAGACAAACAAAAATAATCCAAACCATTTGTTAAGCCAATAGATTTTAAATTAAATCAACTCATATATAGAAATAACCTATTGGTAAGCATAGAAATATTGTACAAGGAATTTCTTATATATACAAAAAGCAATAAATGAAAATACCTATTTCAGAATTACTCCTCTGGAATCAATTACGGTACCTAAGGATTGTAGTTGTGCTGTGGCATGGGTATTTCTTCCTCGGATGTAGCCTGGAAATATTTCACTTCTTCCATTTGTATAAAATTGTACTTCCTACTTAACTTGATGAGACAAGTAATTATATGTCCTGTTCGCTAATATGAAAGACAGTGTACATGATCAAACAGAAGTTAGTTGCAGCTAATTGCAATCCTGTTCATACTTGGTTGAGCTTGTTTAAACTTGGGGAGACTTTACCTTTGAGTATACATGCTTAGAATTACGTGTTGTAAATCCTCTTCCATTGCTTTCAGTGGAATGTAGTACCTAATGTAATGGGGCTTACTCCCAGGTAAGTGGGCTTGGGAGACTTCAGTCCTAAACTCACATACCTGTGAATAAGTCTCATTGAATTAAATAGAGCTTACTTCAGAGTAGATATGATTAAGGCAGTGCTGTAGTTTGGATTTTGTAAATTTAGTTACCTAACTTTAATGAAAACAGAACGGGATGTCTTGATTTCTCATACATAACTTCGTATATTTTAAATTCTGTTTCTGTAGTATATCTGTCTTTTCATCCTCTCTTTTTAGGAGGGGCATTGTTATCAAAATCTAAATTGCTGTACACTTCAAATACCCGATAAACGGAGTAATTGTGGATATTTTCATGGAAGTAAGATCTTCTGTGTTCAATGCAGTTTACATGTTCATGTGTTTAGGACTGCAGCCTAATATAGGTAGAATTTCTAATCTGAAAGATTGTATGCTTTTTTAAAATTAGCTGTTACTCTGTATATGATTACAATGTAAGTCATAGTATGTGAATAAGAGTGGATATTTGATCCTGAAAGAGGTAGTAGAGTTTACCTTAATTTCCTTAAGATTCACATTTTATTTGCAAAAGGTGTAATTATTCTACTTTGCCAATTCGAAAGTCATTAAAATAGATAGTTAATAGATTCTCTTATTGTGTGTATGTGTGAGATCATATAGTTTTGGTACATAGTGGTAAATTTAAATACCTGATTGATTCTTGTTGTAGTTCCTTTGAGTGTAGTTCCTTTCCTCAGTTCTTTCAAGTGATGTGGAATGGCATCCCCTTCAGCTGGAATAACTTAACTTGTCTTTTAGAAAGTTGTATATAGAATGTGCAGATTTGTAAAGTTATACAAGTTAAACATGAAGTTAACAATTAACAAGTGTTACTGTGTACACAGTTTTAAGTCTCAACTTTTGGTCCTCTTTTCGTCAGTAATAGTTGTAGTACAAGCAGTACCTATATGATCTGTGTTTTAGTAGAAACTTTGAAATGGTGAGTAACCTATACATTAATTTGCACTGAAAATGGCATTGTTTTCCCCCTGATTATGACTTTGTGAGTGTGTATAAGTTAGGCCATTGCTCTGCCTAGATTAATATTGCTTGTTTGGACTGGCAGTGGCACTCCATGACCTCAGGAAGGTGTTTCTCAGCCTTACTGTTGAATACACCTTTTAATTGGAGTTCTAGGTTTTGAACTTTGGGCCTTTATGAATGCAAAATGTGTTATATTCTGATGCTTGTGCATCCGTCTTTATAAACTTACTTCAAACTGCTTTTTAAAGTATCTCCTCCCATATTGAGGATAGATTAATCAGAGGCTTTATTTTAGACTTAGGAGACACAATGCATTTTTACAGCAATATTTTAAATCTCTTTAGATTCTGAACTGTGTTACAAATTACACATTTAATATCTGTAATTTACAAGTCAATCTGTGCACTCATAAGCATCTTCAGCATCTGTCAAGTAGCATGGAAAACACCACTTTCTGTCCTTCCTGGTGGGTAAGGAGTACACTTTCCATGTCCCACTGAAAATAATTTTTGGCATCTACAGTTTATTTTCACTAATTCTGACACAAAACCACTATTTCATAGTAATGATGCATATAATGGATACCTATAAATATCATGGTTTTTAGATATTGCATAGAAGTGCTTTAAAGCTGAGTCTTCCCCAGGATTTCCCTATACCCATATTCCTAAGAGTTTAGGAATAAAATAAACATTTTAGTTTGCAAATGTCCAGATTATGGTGTGCAGAAAGTAGAATGGCTTACTCTGTCAGTAGTGTCCCTTGTTAACACAAGTGTTTCAAAGATGGAAAATTCGTAGAAATTCAGGGTGTTAACTGAACATTTTCATTTGCTGTCTTGGGCCTCAAATAATGTTTTACCTGCTTTGAGGTGAGCCAAGTACCACACAAAGTAGATGGTAGTCTGCAATGGAGTGTACCTTGTCAGTTGGATTATATAACACAAACACGTCATCTCTAGTAATAATCTTTTTCATACTTTTTTAAATTTAGTGAATATAATGCAGGCTTCTGGGAGACTGTTTCTCTGTCTGGACTTCTTTCTGCCTCTGGGAATGCTCAGTGGCTTACTGTAGTTTTCCAGAGAGATGGAACTCCCTTCACTTTGTCTCTGTTTTTTCAGCATAGGTTCAACAGGTAGTTACTCCCCCCCCCCCCCCCAGTAGCAAAGCTTTCCATTTGAATTGACTGTTGGTCATGCAGTCTTGATAGGTGCATTTTGAGTGGTTGAGTGGTTGATTCTCAGGTTTTTTTTAGCCTTTAGAGACAGATCCTGCTTTTTGTCTTGGGAGTTTAGTTTCCCTCTGCATCATGAATGGTGTGGGTTTAGCCAGTTGCATCCTACCACAAAAGGCAAAATCAAAATGGCAACACTGCTGCTGTGCAGCTATGAACTGCCTTTTGGCTATATTTGGCTTGCTGATTCAATAGGATTTTGTTTAACTTCAATAGGATTGTTTAACTTTTGTATTTGTGAAAATCATGAAATATTATTCTTAGTATGTCAGTTTTATCTTGCTTAAAGAGTTCAAAATCTTAAGAGTTCAAAATATTGTAAATCAACCTATAAGTGTTGGTATTGTTGATTTAGGTTGGACCAGCCTAAAATGTAATTCCTGTGTATAACGGATCCAGAAATAACCTGCCTTTTTATTGGACTGGCTAAATTGAATGCATTTTCTGTGCATACTTGGCTATACTTTAGCAGTATAGAGTAGTATATAATCTGAGATAGATTAGGCTGAGAGAAAGACTTGCCCAAGGTCACCTAGTGACTTTTTTGAGTGAGAGATCTGAAGCTATGTCTTCTCTCCTGTAAGTCAGATATCCTTGCCACTAACTATACCACAATGACTTTTGTGATTGTAGTATGTCTTTTCTGACAGACAATCTGTTCCAGAATGAAAGGCAGGGTTTGAATGGAAGCAGTGTTTGGAAGACCTTTCCACTTTTGATGCTTATTTCCATGTATGCACTTGCACTTTCTTATGACAGTTACAGATAGGTAGCTGTGTTGGTCTGCCATAGTCAAAACAAAAAAAATTCCTTCCAGTAGCACCTTAAAGACCAACTAAGTTAGTTCTTGGTATGAGCTTTCGTGTGCATGCACACGAAAGCTCATACCAAGAACTAACTTAGTTGGTCTTTAAGGTGCTACTGGAAGGAATTTTTTTTGTTTTTTCTTATGACAGGCACTTAAAATAGAAGACACAAGATTGCAGCATGGAGTGCCTCCCATTCAGGGTGTCAGCCAACCACCATGTTCTTTCTAGCCTACCGCTAGGATTTGTATTTCCCCCCTGCAACAGTCAGTCTGCACTCTATAGCTGCTGAGCATGCTCAGTCCTTGTCCTGATTTTTGAGTACCCCCCACCTTAGGGATTTCCTAATTTGCTTTTACTTCTACACAACTTGGTTTCCCCCCAAGCCTGTTGATGCTTCTCTCTGGAGTGTGTATGATCCTGTTTTTGCTATGTAAGGATATTCACTTTGAGAACTGGATTCATTCTGTGTTTCTTTGTGCGCACAGAGATATACGCATACATATATGTCTTAAAACAAAATGCTTCAGATTGTAGATTTTTAGCTGCTCCATTTGTAAGATATATCTAACTTAAAATACAGTATCTCTCTCTCTCTCTCTCTCTCTCTCTCTCTCTCTCTCTGTGTGTGTGTGTGTGTGTGAGAGAGAGAGAGAGAGAGAGAGAGAGAGAGTGTATCGAGCAAGTATGTGATGTACATGAACAATATTGGTTCTGTAGACGAAGTTTCATCCAGAAGGGGTACACTGGTAAAGGTGCCAAAGAAAATGGGGTGGGGAAGAAGAGTTCTGAATAGCAGAACCTTCCCATTTCTCCAGTGGTTGGGCAAACAAGGCTAAATAATGTTTCTAATCTGTACACTTCCTCTCAGAAAGGATGCGTCGTTTTCATAAAGTTCGACACCATGTACAATGTGCATTTACTCTTGGCAGCAAAGAAACCAGAAATAATTCTATTGTAAATCTGATATTTATCTGCATTTCCCACTAGTTCCTGAAAACAGCTGAATGCCTTTCCTATGGGCTTTGTGCTTAGCAACACTGGTCAGTGCAAATTAAGCACAGTTTCTCTTAATATTATGTGACTTGGCCCCCACTAACATGGTTCTTGCAGAAGAATGTCATGTAGTCTTCTAACTGTAAGCTAACATAGCTTACAGAAGCATTGTGTCCCTTGGTATTCCTGAAGTGTATGGGTCCTTTGCTCACATTTTTTGTTGTCTATTGTTACTAATACCTAAAAAGAAGTGGGGTTAAATACTTTAAAAAGGTAGTTTCAGTGCTATTTGAACAAAATTGTTTAGTTTGTCAGCAGCTGCACTTTGGAACTCCCTGCCTATTGAGATAAAGCAGGCACCTTCACCATAATCTTTGGCACCTGCTAATAGTATTCCTGTTTAGACAAGGCTACTAAAATGCTTAGAAAGTTGAGATAATTTTAATCTGTTTTATTACTTTAACTTTTGTAGGTTTTAATGTAGGGTTGTAATTTTTTTCTTGATTTTACAGTTTTGTTTTCTGTAAAGCGCTTTGAGATTTTTTACAATCATACGGTGTATAATTTTTTATGGAATGAATAAGTAAGTAAAATAAATAAATTGGTTCCTTTGGTGCAATGAATACAGTCATCCCATGCCATATATTGGTATGTGAAAGCTGTTACTCATTTTTTATGCTTCTAATCCTCCTGGATTTTTATGAATTTGGTAAAGTTCATATTACCCAATATAACAAGTTTCACGTAAAATGGGAATTTTATTTTTCTGCCATAGAAAAAGCATTATGGGGGGCCTGCTCCCTGGACAGGCTTTTTTGATGGGTAGATGCAGACTATGCAGGAAATGTTTTTTCTGCTATGAAATAAATTAAGTCGGGTCATAAATGTTCTGAAAGTTGCGCCAGATGTTCATTGGGAAAAGAGCAATATTATAGTTTAAGACCATATATTTGACATCCTCAGTGGATTGAATTTTTTTGGATTTAAAAAAATGCGCCTGTACCTATCTCAAGAACAATAATGATAGAATACAGTAATATTTTAATGCAGAAAAGTTTCCTTGTGGTAGTGCATATTTTCAGGGAAAGTAGTGATGACTGAAAAAAAATATGCAAAAGGAAAAATGAGTTATAAAATAGTTCTGGTTTGGCTTAAAAAGTGTATTTTTCCTGGCAGGGATTTTTTTTTTGCGTGTGTGTGTGTTATGCACATTTATATGAGTTATCAGTGGTTAATAACATCATACTGCTGCTTTGGTAAATATTCTAATGATACAGTTCAGTAGCTTTAAGAAGACTTGATTGAAAATTCAGAGAAATGCCATTTTTGCAGTAAGAATCCATTACTACTTTGCTGTTTGTTTTAACAGGCCATTTGTGTGTTCCCCAACTAAATGAAAATGAGTCCTTAGTCTCTAGCAAATTTAAAATCCTTACATTGATAGAGGGACAGTAGAATAAAAACACCTAAAAGGGTGTTTTATTATGTCTTATTCACATGATGTATGCATAGAACTTTCCAACTGAGTGATTTTCAAAACAAGTAATGCCCAGACCTTTTTCCTCCCAGAAGTTGGTGTTTACATGCATGCACTAATGTTCTGGAATTTGATCTTTAAGGTTTTTAAGAACTTAATTGAAATCTATACATGCACACTTGGGTATAAATATCAGTGGACTCAGTGAGGTTTACTGCCAAGTAAGTCTGCCATAAGATGTATTAGTTCAGTTAGAAAGTGGTGGTTCCTAACTAGTGCTGTCATTCTAAATTTGAATATAATGTAGGAGGGCCCATGCTCTCCTACTTGCCTTTATCTCTTTACTTGGAAAATATTGCCATCAGAGTAAACTAATAAAGACTAGTTGCTGGGGGATGATGAACAGTAGGAGATGGCTGTTACCTGCATGACCCTGGTAGTATGCTTTCTGGATGTATCTGACTAGGCAGTGTTAGAAGCAGGATGCTAAACTAGATTGATCTTTGTTCTCATCCAGCAAAGCTGCTCTTATATTATCAATCTTTTGCAGTTTATCTACATTGTTGTTGACTTCTGTTGCCCAGAATTGAACACAAATGAGATCTTCATCAGTGCTGAATAGAATGCTATGGTTATTCATTTGTATTTTAAAGACAGTATTGCTCTTAATGTGGTCTATAATGGCATTGCTATTTTGTTCCACTGCATCACATTGACTCATTCAGTTTATTCCCTATAAGCTGAAGTTTTTAGAAGTGCAGTTGTTCACCCAGTTAAATTTTTTCTCCCTCATCTCCCCTGCCCACAGTATTGTATGTATAGTTCTGTATAGTTCTTTGTTTTAAATATACAACTTTTTTTGTTTTTATCATATTTCTGTGCACCTTACTTTTCATAGATACATCTAACATTTTAGTGTTTGCAATCCCTTTATTTTGGATCCAACATGGTGTATGGTCATCTTCAGCTGTGTTGATTAAGAAATTGAAGAGAGAACTACCAGCACGGCTGGAAATCTCTTTACAATTTGATACTGATCTATTTTATTTCTTTGTGCAGTTTTTCAACAAATTATATCCCTCTTGCGATAGTTTGTTGTTTGTTTGCTACCCTCCCAAATAACTTTTCTGGTGTGGTTGTCATGAAGACGGAGATCAGAAGCCTCGGCATAGCTAAAATATATCAGTGGGTTATTCTGTACCTAATCCAGTCTGGATTCTTAAAAAAGCAACTTCATTTGGCTCAGTACAATTTATAACCATTGAATGCTAGCCACTCATATTCTTCTCTGTGCTTCAGTATGTGCTCCAATTTTAAAATGCAGAAGCCAGAATAAATTTTCTGCTTTCCTTTTAAAATAAAAAAGATGCACTTTACTTTTGCTCTGTAGCCTTTTGGGACCATGCCATTTTCCATGAGTTCACACACATAATTACTAGTGGTTCTGAGAGACCAGCGTAACTCCCATGGGATCCTTGAGTGAATGTCATCAGGACCTGCTGACTTGAATATGCTTACATTCTCCAATATTTCTTTGATTTCCTCTTTGGTTGTTTATATACCACTTGATGGTAAAAAAAACCCCCTCAAAGCAGGGTGAAAAAATAAAACAATAAAATTGAGAAAAATTCATAATCATACATAGAAAATTTAAATTACTAAAACAAATAAAAAATTACCTCAACTGTCTAAGTATCTCAGTAGGCTTGTCCAGACAAGAGTGTTTTTAGCAGATGACAAAAAGAGTATGGTGAAGAGTTATTTATTTATTTCATATATCTATCTATCTATCTATCTATCTATCATCTATACTGCTTGATTATTGAAAAAAACTTCAAAGCAGTTTACAAAAAAGATAAAACAATGACATTACTAAAAAATTATTACCATAATTTAAAACATACAAAAAGTTAAAAGCACAATAGAACAGACTAAAACAAATTAAAACTCATGATCTGTGACCTTTCCTCTCCCTTGGTGAAATGCCCTATGATTTATTATTTTTTATAAATAGCTTTCCTTACATAATTAAGTCACATTGCATTACATACCTTTTGCTTAATTCATATGACTTGGTACTTGGTTCTTTTGAACCATTCCTTGGTACTTGGTTCTTTTGAACCATTCCTTGGTACTTGGTTCTTTTGAATCATTCCTAGGCATTTGAGCAATGCTTTCTAGAAATTTGCTGATGCTAGATGAGTTCTTTAGTAATTTGCATTCTACTGGAGAAGAAACAATATGGGGGAAACTAGGCTTTTGATTTTATCAAACCATGAGATACTAAGGAGGCAGGTTTTTAAATTAATGGCTGTACAGAGATGGCTGGTCTCCTTCAACAAGATACCTTTGAGGGGGAAAAGCTGTTCCTTGGCCTGCTCCTAGATCAGCATTCTCAGAGGTTAAGTGCACACTGATAATAAATCCTTTGGTGTCTTTTTCTGAAGAATTCTAGGAAGAAAATATCATTGAATTCAATGGGAACTATTTTGAAATAGGTGTGGATAGGACACAAGTTTGTGTTTTCTGCAGGCCCTATGCTGTACTGTGTAGCTTCAACATAAGAGTATTGGTTTTGTATGTTTTACTTGGGACACCTCCAGCCAGAACGTAACTATATCTTGCTGTCAACTGCAGAGAGGTGGAGTAAGATCTCTCCTAAAATGCCAGGTATTTAAAAGTATGCAATGCTGAGGCCTTTTACAAATAGGTTTTTGCAGGGTTGATAAGTGCTGGAGAAAGAAATAGGGCATGTGACTAAGGGTGTGCACATATGATTTCTTCCTGGAGATTAATACTTGCATATTTAAGCTGGTCAGTCAGAACTTGTTGTTCCTGAAAGATGAGTTTATGTTTTCTGATGTCATGTTCCCCTCCTGCTCTGTTCATTGCTCTCCCATTCCATCACTTTGTACTAAAATGTTAGCAAAGAGGACATCAGGTAGAATAGCAAAACCAAATTCACTGCCAATAGCTAATAAGCCATAAGTCTTCAACTGTAGCTTGCTTCCATTTCTAAAACAAGCTTTTAACCTCTTTGCATTATAGCTGTACAGCATAAAAAAAAATGTTAAGACACACTGAGGTTATGCAGTGACAACTATTTTTTCTTACTCTTCCAGGAGTGCTGATAAATTAATTATTTATTACATTAAACCTCCTAAAATTGATAGTAGTTTATTTGTAAATTGGAGATCAGTCCACATCTATAGGCTATATAAATCAGTGCTTCTCAAGCTATCTGATGTGGTGGACCTGTAAACCCTCCCCATTCAAATAAGCCAGGGACCAGTCCCTGAAGTGTCCCACCCAAACTGGGCTGTGGTAGAGTCATCAGGGAACAGTAGCTGATGGCTTGCAAATCGACACCAGTCTGCAGTCCACCACATTGAGTAGGGCATGCATAAATGATATATAATATTTGGCAGTTGCTGATGTTTAGAGTCTAGGCTTGGGGTTTCCAAACTATGGACCACCAATGGTCTGTGATCTTCATTCAGGTGGTCTGGTATGTCCACCATTAAATATTCATACTGATCAGCTGTTTTCTAGTGTTCTTAGGGCGAGCGAGGGAGGTTGAGAACCACTGGTTTAGACTTCTTATTGCAAAGGTAAGTCTTTGGTAGAAAAGTACAATAGGTTGGAGTGATTCTTGGAAACCATCTACATTTTAGCTTCTCTTTTTTTTTGGTCCTTCCATTTTATACACAGCCCCACCTGGGGAAGAACAGCTGGGCAGCTCTTATGACTGAAAAAACTGAAAAAACCTCCTTCCTGCCCTTGTTGCATTTCTATTAACCCCCCCCCCCCCCCCCGGAAATCAGCAGTGACTAGATTTCTCGGACACTGGTTTGCTGCCATGATGTCTGGTTTGCTCCTTAGTCTATGTAAACATCTTAAGCAGCTTTGCAAATAATTACACAGGGAATGTTTGCCCGCCCTAACTAACCCTGTATACTTTGTGCTGCTGCTCCTTCACCCTTCCCCATCCTGCCTCTACTATTGTACCCCTACTATAAACATGCTATCTTCTTCTTGCCGAGACACTTCACAATGAGCTTAAAAGTCAGGTTAATTGATAACTGGACTTCAGTATCAAATCTACATGGTTAGGATATCTGGATTCGTAAGTCTTTAACACTTGTGGCTGAAAGAGATGGGGGATAGAATGTTGAGGTAGAACTGACAGGTAATAGAGCACTGTGCTGCAGTTTTTCCTAACTAGGTGAAACAGTATAGAACTGTGGTTGTTAGTATGTTTGCATGCCTATGTTCTCTATTGCAGGCTTTTATATTAGTTGGCCCTTAAATATGATAAAGGTAGAGAAGTGCAGCAATTAACTTTGACACCTGACTCCTAAAATAGCTTTTCAGGAATAGCAGCAATAGTGGTTGGGTAGGGTGAGTAAGTATGATGCAACCTAAGACTGGGGACAGTGACTCGTTATCCCTTGCAAGTTGCAGACTGGATGGCTAGTTAAAGTTTTTTTTTGACTGTAGCCTTTGCTTATCTGTGCTTCTTTGTTAATGCAATTTAGTAAAATTGTTTCACTGGTCTTTCTCCTCATACCCACAGGTATTAGCAGTTGTCTCTTGTGGTCATAACTGCACTTTAGGTGTACCTATAGATATAATACTTTTGAGTTCTAGTCTTCAGAAGTGTTTGTGCTGCTCTTTCATGCATATACTCATTGGAAGCTACAATGCTACTGTTAATCTTTTCCCCCACAATTTTTTGGAAAGCTTGATAAGTAGAAATTGGAATAATCTCTAGGAGTGTAATTTACGGTAATAGATTTCACTGCTGAATATCTCATTGTGCAGAGGTGGTGAACACAAGGCATAGTGGGTTATGCTGCCCTCTTGTGCTGAAAGTCAGGAAACACATACCTTTGTCCATTAATAGCTCCCTTCCTCCTCTTGACCAGTCTGTTTCCTGTCTTGAGCAGGAGCAGAGGTGTGTGTGTACTCCTCAGTTGCCTACTCCTCAGACTTGTGGTTAGTGTTTTAAATACATTTTGTCGGTTGTGTGTGTGTGTGTGTGTGTGTGTGTGTGTGGTTGGTCTTTGTCTGATCTGTGTTTTGTATTGCTTGCCAGAAGTCCCCCCTCCAGGTTTTACCTTACTGGTGTTTTCTGACAACATCATTTTTCTTCAGCTTTTATTATCTGACTTTCACCATCAGGTCCGAAGGGTGGGTTACAACCGTTTAAAATTCAACATTAAAACAGTTAAAACAAATGACACCTTCAGTAGTACTTAGTTCTTGGTAGAATTTGAGTGACTTGGCTGAGGGTTTACACAGGATGGTAGATGCAAGCTGAGATACTATGTATATATGGACAGTACAGTAATAAAGTAAGTATACTTTAAATGTAAGTTAAATTGGCTTTAATTGTTTCTTTGACAGATAGACTTCTGGATAGTTTTTGAAGATGTCAGTACTTTAGAATCAAAGACAAATAGATGAGTCTTTCTATATTGTATAATTAAACCAAAAATAAGGCTTCTGGGTCTTATACTGCTCCTTTGTGTCCATTTAAATAGCAGTTTAAGATTAAGATTACTAGCACTGTGCAAGTTCTTATTGCATGACAATATTCTGCCATTTCCTGGAGGTTTGAGAAGATACTACTTTCTTTCACTGACTTTAAAGTGGGGCTTTGTTACCTAAATTTTCTTTTGCCCATTAGTGGTTCTCTTCCTCCTCTGATTGCAGGATGCTGAGCAGATATATCTATTCCAGTATTCTGGTTGTAGTTCAGGTACTGAGCCAGAAATGTTTTGGAGTATTTATTCCATTTTCTTTGTTTAAGTATGTAAACACATGTGAAGCCTCAAGATAATAATAGAGGCTGTCAAGGAAGGGAACTCCTCACCGTTCGTGGATTCCATGAAGTGTGTTGTCTTTTCTGCCAATGCCAGAAGCTCCACAAGGAACTTTGATAGGCTTCTGAAGACAATTGCGCTAGAACATTACTTTCATTCAAGTGCTCAACTTTCAGAATTTCTTCCAGTGCTGATTGCTTATCTGACTCAAGACGTCATCTGTCCACTTTCACTTTTAGTTGCCTAACAGTGCAGGTGGCTTATACTTTCAGTAGAATTCTGAAGTTTTCAGGTGACCCTGCAGTGCAGTGCTTAATGGGTTCTTCAGCAAGTAGTCAAATATCTGTCAGGTTCCATGCCTCTTTATCAGGGAGAGCTTAGTGCTGATTGCAAAGGAGTGAATCCTGTACAGGTGACTCAACTTACACAGGGGTTACATTCCAGGGATAGTGCATAAAGCCAAAATCTCATATAGTCAAAACACATTTTGGGTTCAGTGGTGGGTGGGATTGCCAAAGTAATATTTTCCTGGACACCTGCCCTCTTTCTGCCTCCTTTTCAATTTTCTAAAAATAAAGAATTGCCTACTGTGTAAAGCTGAATGCATGCAAGTTAAATGCACGTAAGTTGTGGGTTACCTGTATAGTTAAGAAAACTTAACACTCTCTAGGCAGGCACCATTCTAGACCACTGCTCTGCACTCACCATAGCCATCAGGTCTCCTTTTCACTTTTCCACTAATGCCACTATTGAGAAGAACATGTCTCAAGGTATGCTTCTGCATTCCAGTCTGCCTTGGCTGAATGTCTCTGCCTGGAAGTTGAATAGAAGGCTCCTAAAGGCCATCCACCTAAAGTGGTAGGTACAGTTCTGTCATCCAGGTATCCTTCCATGCTCTGCATTTATCATTCTGCATGATCAATCTTCCTAGACAGTGTAAAGAGGGTCAACTGTGTTTAAAGAATGCTGGGATCACTGCAGCATCTTCATACTACCTTGTCAGCATTGCAGAAGCTGCCTTTTGAGTTGTTAAAATCTGTGTCTCTTGGTTGTTTCTCAGATTGGGTTTTTTTAACCCCTAGTTGTCATCACTTCAGTCTGTCATGGTGGTTGTTCTTTGCACAAATTTGTCATTCATCTCATAAACATGCTTCCATTTTCAGCAGCAGTAGGAGCTTGTCCTTACAACCTGTTGCTTTCCAGCCTTGGAAAGGGCATGGTATTGTCTGGATGTGTGAAGAGCTTTGAGGTTTGCTTTGGGAACCAAACAGTTTAGGCAGTCAGAGGCTTTCTTTAACTTTTTTTCAGCCAAAGTGGCAGGGGGAGTATCCACCAGAGCAAGGTGAATAAAAGGCTATATTTTCCTTGCTTTCATATTCTCTGACATAGCCTTTCCCAACATTGAGTCCCCCAGATGTTGTTGGACTATGACTCCCATCAGCTTCATCCAGCATGGCCCAGTGGTCAGGGATGATGGGAATTGTAGTCTCAACAACATATGGGGACATAGGGTTGGGAAAGGTTACTCTAAATTACCTGTTCCATCTAACATTATGACTTACTCTGCAGATTGGTGATTGGTGCTAGTATCTGCAGTTTTTGCAAATAATACCCTACACAAAGTTTGTTGAATCTCCACATGGTCGCATCCTAACCTTCTGAGAATGTTTGGCAGTCTCTTGATGTGTGCAAGACTTTTCAATATTAATTTATTGTTCCTAACCTTTCAGACAATCTGATTTCTTGTTTGTTTCGTTTCACTCAGCTTCTCTGAAGAGAAAGTTCTTTAGCTGTTCCCTGTCTCTCCTGCTTCTAGAGTTTAAAATGTATCAGCTCCCAGTAGCAAAACATTCAGGCAGGGTAGTTCTAAGGACATGCCTAAAATAAATTCAATTTTGCAGCAACAAGAAGAATTGACATTACCAAAGTTTTATCCCACTTCTCCGTGAGTAGGCTTGGCATTCTTTAGATGTGTGGAGAGCTATTAGAGCATACGTTAATAGAACAAACTACTGAGGCAAACAAACTCTTTCCACCCTAACACCTTAGGATAGAAAGTAAGAAGCTACACCTTAGTTAGGTGGATTAAAGCGTGCATCACATTAGCTTATGAATCACTGAAGTTATTTGTGCCAGAACATCTCAGCATATTCAACCATGACAACTTCAGCAGCTTTTTTCAGCAAATGCACCTTTTTGCAAGGTATGCAGAGTGGCTATGCAGGCTACACCAACAGCATTCATTAGGCATTACAGAATTGATAAATGTTCTTCAGCAAAGGCAGCTTTGGGGAGGAAGTCCTCCAGCAGGTTATTTAATAGGCAACTGTCGCATGGTTCCCACTGAGAGGTTTTTAGCTTTAGTGCATCTCACCATACCATATATTAGCACCTCTAGAGAAGGAACCTTTGCTCTCACTTGAAAGGGGTTTCTCAGAGGCATTGAACACATGGTAGGTCCTTGAATTTTGGGGATGACTGGCAGGCTGTATAAATGCTTAATTTTGTGAACTGCCCTGAGATCTTATAATGTAAGAGCTGTTCAACAGTGGAATTTGCTGCCAAGGAGTGTGGTGAAGTCTCCTTCTTTGGAGGTCTTTAAGCAGAGGCTTGACAACCATATGTCAGGAGTGCTCTGATGGTGTTTCCTGCTTGGCAGGGGGTTGGACTCGATGGCCCTTGTGGTCTATTCCAACTCTATGATTCTATGATAATGAAGCGTGTTATATAAATTGAATGAATGAATGAATGAATGTAGGGAGGATTGTTCTGCTTTCACAGTTGGAGGCAATATGCTTCTGAATACTAGTTGCTGGAAACTACAAAAGGGGAGAATACTCTTGAGTTCAGGTCCAGCACAGGTTCTGGTTTCCCCCAGGCAACTGATTGGCTACTGTAAGAACAGGATGCTGGATTAGATGGGCCATTGGCCTGATTCAGGAGACTCTTCTTATGTTCTTAGGTTTTCTCCTGTGCTGCATTGCTTTGGTGATTGTATATGAGTATATGAGTAATGAAAGAGACTGGTCAAGAGATGGAGGAGCAAGGAACAGAGAAAGGTCTGTGTTTTGTGTCTTTGGGCAAAAATGGGTAGCATAGCCCACCATGCCATCTGAGAAACGTATTTCAGGCAAGAAAAATGGTTCCTTTCCTTTTAGTAGGCTTAAGTGCTTATGCAAAGGTAATTTGATAGAGTACAGTATATCAGGCTAAATATATGATACTTTGCTTCTTTATTACAGTACTTACTGACAATCTAATGTTAACGTGAGGCTTTTATTTGTTTGCTGAATTTTATGCTATTTCAATTCCTGGATGAGATGGTTATAAAAAGATCCAGTTTGAGAACCTATAGAAAATTATCTGTAGTTTTACTTAAGAGGAATGTAGGCTGTGTATAGCCCGTGATGGTTGAAATTATGCAAATGCGCCTGACTGGACTCTTGGCCTCATGGGCTTTCTCCACCCTCGCTTTATTTTTTTTAATATATATGTATATACTATACTCCGTGTGCTGCGCTGGCTCGCCAGATGCAGCTTGTCACGCTGGCCACGTGACCCGGAAGTGTCTGCGGACAGTGCTGGCTCCCGGCCTATAGAGTGAGATGAGCGCACAACCCTAGAGTCTGGCAAGACTGGCCCGTATGGGCAGGGGTACCTTTACCTTTTACCTTTTATATACTATACTTAAATAAAATTCTCAATGTGTAAAAAAAAACCCCAACTTAAAAATTAGATTCTCTTTCCTAGTTAGTAGGGCAAGGGCAAACCATTGCTGGTTTGGATTAAATGGAACGTCATGGCTACCTTACATCAGGAGGGCAGAGAGGGATCTCCCCTGTCAGCAAGGCTAAGGCCCAGGCATGTTAATGTCAGAACGTAGCTTACCATTATTTTTGAACTATACCTGTACTTGGATCATGTAAATTGCTTCAGTGGAATTAAGATTTCACTTTCTTTTACGTAAGTTCCCAATGAAGTGCAGAAATCAGCGAAAGACTGATTTAAAATCATATGTATAATCTGGTGAAAAGTGTAGAATAGAAGAACTTACTCTCTTACTGGATGTCTTGCAAATTACTCCAACACAAAAGTTACTAGTATACAAGATAGTGTACAGGTTTTTTTTTTTTAAAGATAAAATCAGATAATTCTGCATTTACCTTGAAACGAATCTCATTTCTATCAAGCATACGATATGAATTTCTGTGTAGAAGATTTTTTTTTTAAAAAATTACTTCTGAGGACAAGGTGTTTGTGTATTTGTTTATTTACATAACACAGTTTGTGTGTCTATATGAATTATTGTTGCAAATTTTTAAAAAATTAGCATGATCAACCAAACAACATGGATGCTTACCACTTGGATAAGTGCTATTTTGGTTTGTAATTACCTGTTTTGTTTACTTGCAGGTGCAAGTGAAGGTTTTTGCAATTGTTTGGTTAGACTTGACTATGATTTTGGGAAACAAGCCAACTTCAAAATATGGTTCACAATCCTGGCTTTGTTTCCTACCATGTATAATAATCACAATTCTCTGATTGGGTGAAATGAGTTGCTGTCATCAGTTTAAATGAGTGGCATGCATGGAAAAGTTTGTTTTGTTTTGTTACATTTATATCCTGCCTTTACACCAACGAGCTCAAGGTGTCCTACACAGGTCTCTCCCTTTCCATTTTATCTTTGGAACAGCCCTATGCTGTGGGTTAGGCTGTGAGGTAGGTGAGACCATAACTGGCCCAAGGTAATCCAGTGAGCATCATGGCTCAATGGATATACTATACAGAAGGTTCTGGAGCTAACAGCTGGTATCTGTTGAGCAGGTGCATTTTGCTGCAGATGATGGAAAGGCAAGTGTCAGTCTAGTTTTGTAGTTATGAACAAATATTTATAACAATGAGAGTTTAACAAATTGTAAAACTTGGAGTACATAAAATAGCGTGAGCTGGATTTGAGTGCATTATTCTGGTGAGAGACAGGATGATGGCTTTTGGAGTAGAGACTAGATCTTAACAAATCAGAACATTTTCTTTTCCCTGTGTTTATATGCAGATTTATATGTACCTTCATGCATATAAAAGAGCTGAAGGACAGCTTTCAAGCCCCCAGGACTTGCATTCTGCTCCCCTGTGTTGTGTGTGAGAGGCTTGGAGCCATATGATGCTGTGGTACAGGAACAGGAGATGTTCTATATCTCTTGGCAGCATATGCAGCCACCCAGTCTCTGAATACTCAGAGCTTGCCAAAGTAGTCCAAATGGACAGACTGCTTCTGTTTGTACTCCACAGATGGTCTGACTGGAGCAAGCTTGCAACTTTGGAGGTTCTGGTGAAGGGAAGGAAGTGCCCTGGATGTGGAGATTCTGTACCTCTTCAGTAATCTGATCCTTGCAAGGCTGTGTCTTGGCAGCTAGGAAACACTAGAGAGCAACTAAGTCAAACTTAGTGGTCAGCTATGCATAAATCACTAGATCCATGGTGGCTGTTTTGATGATAGGGGCTGCACGGGTATGAAACAGTTTCTTGACCCTCAAGCTGAAGTGTAGACTGAATAAAATTGTGAGTTCTATGACATATAATACTGTTGTTACACTGCTTGATCTTTCAAAATGGTAAATATTAATTTCTCTCTATTGAAAACAAGAACATTCTGCTTCCAAGTAATTGTTAAGATTGCATGTGAGCAATCCAAGGCCCTCAAAGACCTTCCCTATGGGTTGGCAAACCACCGCCTGTGCCCCTCTGTACTCCCAGTCCTGTTCTTCTTAGCCTGCCAAACAGTTGTTTCCCTGATGGTGGAATACTAGAACTTTTTCTCTATAGAAAGTGTCTGAAATGGTTGCTTAAGTCCAGTCTCAATAGTTACTTACTTGAAATATTTAACACTTTATGTACTATTTCACAATGTTATTCTGTAAATATTTCTCTTAACTTGACTATTCAGATATTTATCCAAATATAATTGCAATGGGTTTTCCTGCAGAAAGACTTGAAGGAGTATACAGAAACAATATTGATGACGTTGTGAGGTAAGAATTTGTGTCTGTGCATCTTAATGTCATCTGGGAGTAAATGTATAAATATGAGATTTCTTGGGGACAAAATGTTACATCCCTGTCTGTATGTACCCTTCCACAGGGTTCCCCATTTCTGAGATGATCACATATTTTATTCAAATGAGAACTAAAATAATGTTTTGGTATCTTTTACAATGCAGTGTGTTTTTCTCTGCCAAATCTGAAACAAAAGCAAATATTAAGATTTGAAGTTTTAAGGTAATTAACTGAAGTATTACTTTTTTACATGACAATATATCAGCATTATGTTTAATCTAGCTAGTGCATTCATCGTTACTATTTTTATTTTTTGTATAATTCTGCAGTTTGGTGTCAGTTCAGCAAATCTAGTACCTCTGAATTCATCTATGCACTTAATAGCCATATTGTGTAAGGCAGAAATTAGTTGACAAGTTTGGCTGTTAATTCTCCAGCTCTTCAATGAACGTTTGCCTCGCTAATTTCTAGGGTGACTATAACAATTTATTTTAGCATTATAATCTAAAAGCTGCAGGAAGGCAGCTACACAATGTTCTGGTGATAGAGAAGTATCGTATTTTAGTGCTGAAAGGTGAAACTCATCTAAAACGAGGGTAAATAAGATCACTGATTTAATAAAAACATTATTTTAAAAGAAAACCCACTTTTCTGGGGGGGGGGGGAGAATCATATTACATGTTAGACTAATATTAAATATGGATATAAGCATGTAAGTCCTATTACTAATCTTTAAGCTAAGTAGATGCTTCTACGAGATCAATTGAGTTAAAGGAGAACTTGATGATTTCTGAAATATGAATGTCCATGCTCTATCTCCCAACATAGGCATTTCATTTTCACCTGTTAAAAATAGGGGGGGGGGGGTAGGAAAATGCAATGCACTGGCATATGTATAAGCACTTGGAGCTCTTTGGATGTTGCAGTTGCATCTGTATATAAAATTACAACCTTTCACGAAGTAGTTCAGGTGTTTCCACCTTCGTCCAATTTCTCATTACCTACCACAATCTCTAGCACATACCTCCTTCACATATCATATACACAAAATGTTCCTAGCCAATAAAGGTTAGGTGTTGATTGTGTGATAAAAATGTACGGAGCAGAGCATCACGATAGCTTACTGAGCTTGCATGTCCTCATATTGGTGGCTACTATGCAGTTCCCTAGATTTTTATTAGTTAGTTGTGGTTTGATATGCTGGTTATCTAATAGCTTTACAATGGAGCACTTCTGTATATTTAGAAAGGAATTACCACATTTGAGTTAATTCTATTTAAAAACCATTCTAAATTTTTTTTTTTTACACAAAAAGTAAAGGTAAGAAAATTGCAAATATTAGCACAAAACACAAAATATTAACACCTTTAGTAGATCAACCAAAAAACAGCTCATATTAAAATATTTTGCAGGCTTTCAAGTTCTCCAGAAGTCTTCATCAGACTACTTGGTGAACAATGCAGTTGAGCGGGGGAGGGAGAAAATTTGGCTGCTATTGAAACCATAGAGTGAGTTTCTTGACATATTTTAAACATGAAATGGTCAAGGAAATAGCAGATACTTAAGTGATATGCAGGTATCAGGGTTTTTTAAAAAAGAGTTTGAGAGGTATTGATTCATAAAGGTAGGTGGTGTTTTTTCAAGATATACTTGTATCTATCTAAATAAGTTGGTGAATTCTATCAGGGATGTTGGTTTCAGTGGCCTTTATTACCCTGTAAGTGAAAGAGCCATATCAAAAGTGGCATAGTGCCAATAACTGTAATGCTTTCTGCTTAAGGTTTGGACCAGGGGTAAGGAAACTTTTTCAGCAGGGGGCCGGTCCACTGTCTCTCAGACCTTGTGGGGACCGAACTATATTTTTTGGGGGGGAAATGAACGAATTCCTATGCCCCACAAATAACCCAGAGATGCATTTTAAATAAAAGCACACATTCTACTTATGTAGAAACACTAGGCAGGCCCTACAAATAACCCAGAGATGCATTTTAAATAAAAGGGCACATTCTTCTCATGTAGAAACATGCTGATTCCCGGGCCATCTGCAGGCTGGATTTAGAAGGCGATTGGGCTGGATCTGGCCCCTGGGCCTTAGTTTGCCTACCCATGGTTTGGACCCTTGCTAAATTCTTGTTTGCTTCCTCACTGTGACCTTGCTTTGATCCCTGTTTTGTGAGAGCAGAGTACTGGGGAATTGTGCAAAAGTGAAAGTGTGCATAGAACAATAGGCAGTGTTTTTCATTGGTTATGCAATGAGCAGGGATTGATTATATGAGATTAAGGCTTGCACTTTCTCAGTTGCATTTATTTTGCAAGTTATTTGGAATTGGGCAATTAATGTAGTCTGTGATTAACTTTCATTTAGCTGCTTTAGTTTTCCTCATCTAAATCAAGGTTGAATCCCTTATTCTGAGGCAGATTCTATGAAATCTAAAATTAAATGCCAATATTAAAGAGTGCTAATTCTTACCCTTGCATAGAACAATAAGGCCATCTTTAGAACAACATCTGCTTCAGTTTCTCAATAAAAATGCTTTGTGGAGTAAACTGCAATTTTAATTTCACACACTTTCCCACATTAGTAATTGTGAGGAAACATTTGTGCAAATTAAGGGCAGCAGCAATAGTAGGTACTACATACACATCAAAATTGATATCAACATTTAGGTGGAGATGGATACGTTTTATCGAGCAACTATGTAAAATAATGATGTCAAATATATGTTTGCGTGACTTGTGTGTGTTTTTCTTTAAGGTTTTTGGATTCAAAACATAAAAACCATTACAAGATATACAATCTGTAAGTATACTTCTTACATATACTGACCCAAATATTTCTAACAGGGGAAGTTAAGTTCCTTTTTATTTGAGAGGTAGATCTCAAAGATATTCATCAGACTTAAACATGAAAAAATGTTGAATGTAAGCATTGTGAACTTATTTTGTAAGGGTGGTGGTATGGTGCAGTTTAATGTTACTTGGGCTGCTTTAAATAACACGGTGGAATGCCTACATTGCAGCTTGTAACCTTATGATAAAGTGAAATTATTCAGGCAGCTTTTGTTGATTTGATGACATCGTCACATTGAAGCAAAATTGTTATGTGTTTCATTAAACTTTTTGTGGAAAGCCTTAGTTTGCTATACTCAGGCTACATTTTATATATTAAATTCTTTCAGATTTTGCTATATAGTTAAATTTCATGTCAAGGATCCTAGGGCTTATAGTAAACTAGAAAGAAACAGATGTATGAGTAACATTTTTATCAATCGAAAAATATATATAAAGAAAAACATTATATAAGAATGACTATATCCACACATGATACTTATGTTCCAAATTTGATTTTTAATCAACTGAACAGTTGATTTTTTGAAATCCAGAACAGTTTACCATTTTTTAAAAGTTATAATGTTTTTCAAGCTGTTAAATGTTTAGGATTTTTAATAAAAGAAATGATGTAACATTTCTTGATGTAACAGCTAGAGCAAAGAAAACCGATAAAAAGAGCAGCAGCCATCAGTTGCCCATTAAAAACAACAACATAAATTTACATTCATATGGGAGAAAGTGATCCCTGAAGTACCTAAGGTCAAAATCATTTGAATTGTGCCTGGGAACTCAGTAGGACCCAATAAAACTTTTTCAACCCAGATGTAATATGATCAGACCAACATGTCTCAGTCTTGTTCTAATAGTTTCAAGTGGTTTCCATTTAAACAGCTGGTAAAATAGAGGGGGAAAGCTCAGTTTTAGCAGCAGTTTCAATGCAAACCACTCGGTGCTATAGGAGCAGCAGAGCTGCTTATGCTGCAGTTCTTAGGTGCCTGACAAACAGCTGGTTGTTGGGCACTTGAGAAGTACTATCCAGCTACATTATGTGGGCATGACAACCTACCTGTCACCCATCTTTTGTCATAATGAGATCAGATTGACAGGTTGATTGTCATGCCCCTCGGTCAAAGTTAGCTGGCAGTTTGGGATCAGCTAAAGAGCTGGCCCATTGGGCCAAAAAGGTTTTCCACCCTATGTTACAGGAAGAAGCCTACACAAGCCTCAGACTTGTGCTGTTTCTGTCTGTCTTCCTAGTTTGTGCATGCACAGAGAAAATTGAAAGCTTTCCCTCTAGAACTAATCACAGTGACATCCAAATTCTGCAAAATGATTGGTTTTAACTAAGAATATCAGTGGCAAAGCTTTCTTCCTTTTTTGTGTTACAGGTTCATGTTATTGTTCAAGTCTGTAATATCTGTTACTTCTCCAGAATGTTACTCATTAATAGTAATTCAATTTGGTGGAATAATCTGCTTGGTATTTTGATTTGCTGAGCTTCTTTTTGTTTTAACTTCACCTATTTCTACTGGCTTTAAATGTTTTACCTATGTGGTACTTAGGATTGTCACTTGGATACTGTACATGGTGAACTTTTAAATACCTTTTTAAAAACTCCATGGTAGATTCAAAATGTTGCATTTCATAGGCTTCCTTAAATGTAATTTTGTAAATTGGATAATATATACAACTTGCAATGGAAGCATTTTTTACAACTCCAACCATATTAGCTTTAGAAGAAATTGCACACTTTTCAGTAACTGGCTTCATGACAGCTGTGGTATTGATCTAGCACAGGGATCAGCAACCCAGTAGGTGTCCCAGACTCTGAGCTTTCATTTTTTTTAAAAAAAAAAAGTCTAGCCCTCCTAGAGGAAAAATTATGGAGCAAAATGTGCAGGTATCTTTAAAGTGATTAGTGTGGCTACCTCATCCCCCCCCCCCCCCCCCGGTAGTGAGAAATGCTCCCTGTTACTAAACAGCAACAGCATCTCTCTCTTTCTCTGTGTATGTGGTCTCCAGAATCAGGAATCAGGACCAGTAGCATATAGCTAACTTCCCGTGATGAGCATGTCAGGGGTGGTGTTGTCTCTCTATTGTGTTATGCGATGCTCCTTCCATGACTGCCATAATTGGTGCTCCCAGCACTCTCAAAAATGTGCCTTTCACCAGGGCAGATTTCAATCTAAAATTCAGAAATAGCTTGCTGGCCAGTTGAGAATGTTACCATTATAAAGCAGTTTACCAACAGCCTGTTGATTGCGGTTGGAGGACGGAATACAGCATTTAGTTTTTGGGGACCAAATATATACATTGGGTTTTGTAAACCTATGGGGCACTATTAAATTCACAGTACCATTTGTAGTGATCTTAAGGAAATTGAAAAAGTTGTCTATCTTGAAAGTATTGTTTTTACCCTCTATGCTCCTCTTTTACAAGAAATTTAAAGAACTAGTTTTGTGCTAAGTATCTGTAGACATAATGAGTACCTAATACATAGCAGTCTGCAGGGTCACATAGACCCACAGGAACATCTGTGTATGGTTTTCAGTTTTCTCAGTCATTCCAGTAGGGATAGAATTGATCCCCAAAACTGTAGGAAAGAAAAAAAAGGAACATTTCACTAAATAAAGGAATCTTCTAAAATGTCATATGGCAATATAATAGAAAGGGAACCTCCATCTAAATCTGTCTTCATAACAACTTTTTGAAGTGGGCTTATTAGGCCAGGAGTTGGTGGTCTGACAGAGCATGAAGGTCACCCATTGAGCTTCATGAGAGCATGGAAATGTGGATTTGGTTCTCTCTGATCCAGGTCTGATGCCTCACTGTTACAGACTCACCCTCCCCTCCATATCTGTGGACTTACATGCACCACATATTTATTTATATGGCTTGAAGAACACCTGAAACTTCTGGCTAAACATATATATTAAGCTTAATGGAAGTGTTGTTTCTAATATGGATATAGTATTCGTTAAAAATGTATTTGAAAATGATAAATTTTCTCCCTGGTGAGTAGTTTTGTTGAACTTGTAGTTAATGTATTGCAACTTTTATTTCAGATGTGCTGAAAGACATTATGACACCGCCAAATTTAACTGCAGAGGTATGCCTGTTCTTTCATATTATTTCTCCTAAACTAAGAAGCAAAATGGATTGCAAGTGATTAGAGAGGGATGTTGCTAATGTAGCAAGCCACAGATTTCCTGTTAATTTGATATCCAGTAATTTCTGTGTTGGCCCCAGACAGTAAATAATGATTAGGAAAGGAATTTATCTTTTCAATGAATCAATTTTTCCTGTTCTATATCATTCAAAATTTATTCGGAAGAGACTTGTACTTGGCAAGGACTGACATTCCCATGTATGGATACTAAGTACAATGTCTGGTATGGATACTTAGTACAATGTCTGTCATTTGCATAAAGCACTGTGTTTTCTCAGGTGTCAGTCACCTGATGTCATTATGACATCAAACGATTACTTGTGGGTCCTGCCCACCTGTCAGGTTGACCCGCAGAATGGAGGAAGATAAAAATCTGGCATACCCAGCCAAAAAGGAGCCCCACCCCACCCTGTGTTAAACGGTAGTGAAGACTTTTTGGATATAACAGTATGGCTATAACAGGCTGCTCTACATACTGCAGTCTCTTTATAAATTTTTGATAATATAAATTACTGATTTTTGGTTGGCTCTGTTTCATTCCACAACCAAATTATGACATACCAAACTCTGTGTAGGCCATGAACAGCATATAGTAGCCCACGTGTGACTTAATTTTTTGCTGCCTTACTGGGATTCCCAAACACTTGGCAGGTAAATGCCTGCTGGACTGCATTTGCCATGGTATGTGACAAATTGCACAAGCCTGTTATAGATGATTGCTTATGTAATTTGTATACTGTAAATCCTATAATGATTAAAACATCTAATATTGATATGTTAGATTTAACAGTAATCTGACTCTTGACTAATCAGTACACTCTGTTTTATAGTTGCACAGTATCCTTTTGAAGACCATAATCCACCGCAGCTGGAGCTTATCAAACCTTTTTGTGAAGATCTTGACCAATGGCTTAGTGAAGATGGCAGTCATGTTGCAGCAATCCACTGTAAAGCTGGAAAGGGACGAACTGGTGTAATGATTTGTGCATATTTGTTACATCGAGGAAGATTTCAGAAGGCACAAGAAGCCCTAGATTTCTATGGGGAAGTAAGGACCAGAGATAAAAAGGTAAGAAGCTTGATTTTACTACATATGCATTATGCCTTTATTTGTAAATCAGTTGTGTAGGATATCTTGAAACTGGTGGGTGGTGTGTTTTTTGTTGTTTTTTTGTTTGCTTTTTTGACATGCTTATGTTTGTGCCATGAATGTACAGTAATTCTAAAAATGGTACCATTTTAAAGATTTTTTTTCTTCCACAAATGTAGTCAGCAACCTTTGCCAATAAAAAAATAAATATTTTAGCTTCTACCTCCACCACAATAGTGCATAGTATGAAGAATGCAAAAAACTAACTGACTTAGACTTGTATCCTGCTGTGTCCTAGGCACTTAGTGATTTACCCAAAAGCACAGATACTTATTCCTTAAGACCCACAACATAGGCACCTGTGTAATTAGAAGAATAATTGGGAAGTAAAAAGTCCTCCAACTCTGCTTTAGCTTGTTTGTATTCTAGGTCTCCAAAGCTTAGAAGTTCCCATTTTCTAAACTAGAGATGGAGTATTTGTTGGTCTCCTGATGTTGTTTGACTCCCAACTCTCATTGGCCTTAGCTGGTGGTGAAGGATGATGGGAGTTGTAGTCAGACAACATCTTGGAGGGACACAGGTTTCCTGCACCTAAAAGTTCCACACTCCTCTCTAATGATGATCAAAAAGGGAAAATATACATTATTGAGTTAGCACTAGGGCACCACAAGTTGGGTGTGTTCACTTGCTTGAAGAAGCAGAAAATGAAGCTCCAAACAGTATAATTTTGCTGATGCAGCTGTTGAGGACAGGCTGGGTCCAATTGGAAAGCAAGACACAGCACCATGTCTGCCCTGCCTCATTGGTTAATTATATCTAGGGTTGTCATTTACCGTATTTTTCGCTCTATAACACGCACCTGACCATAACACGCACATCGTTTTTAGAGGAGGAAAACAAGGAAAAAAATTCTGAATGAAACAGTGGATGTATCATTTTTGTGCTTCATGCTGTGGCCACAGACATGTGATCTGATGGTGAATTTGGGGTAGCTCAATGCAAAGATCCTGAGGATCCATGTGGATCCATGCTTTTTAACCACATTTTTGCACCATTGCAGCCCCAGGCAACAGTGGGTGTGTGATTTTTGGGGGGCAGGCTGCTATGTGATCTGATGGTGAATTTGGGGTGGCCCAATCCAAAGATCCTGAGGATCCATGTGGATCCATGCTTTTTAACTACATTTTAAGTGGGGAGGGAAGGAAAAACACAGAAGGGAAAAGGAGCACGCGAGCGGTGTGCAGAGAAGCAGCTGGCTAAGAATGCAGGAGGGATTTAACTGGAGGGAGGAAAGAAAGGCAAAAGTTTCCCCAAACCGAAGCCAGCTCTCTCTCTCCTGTATGTTTTCTGGCTGCCTGCGAGGAGCACGGAGAGGAATTAGAAGGAAAGACCTCTGCTTTCCCCTCTGCTTGCCTGGAGGGGAGGGGATTTGCCTGCTCTTTGTTCCGTTTGAGCAAACACAGCAATGAAACACAAGCGAGTGGGCAGTAAGACCCTGAGGCAGAATGCAGGAAAGCAGCAACTTCCTCTTTTCAGGTTTCCCTCTCCGACTCAACGCACGATTTGATTTTTGCTGATTTTTGTTCCTGCGCTCCCCTAATCGGCTCCAGGGACCCCCCCCCCCACATTCGCTCAATAACACACACAGACATTTCCCCTTCCTTTTTAGGAGAAAAAATCTGCGTGTAATAGAGAGGAAAATACAGTACATAAATGCATCCTAGTTGATTTATTCTACGAATTCTAATTGATAAAATCTACATCTGAAGAAGAAAGCAAACTTTCCATTGATTTTAAATTAAATTCCATTGATTTTAAATTGTGTCATATGTGTGTGCTTGTGTCTTAGTATGCACTATCTCAGAAGGGTAATTTATTCCCACGAGAGAGAGGAGGAATGAATGCCTCTTTGTAGAAGAAAAAACAAAAAAAAAATCCTTCTAGTAGCACCTTAAAGACCAACTAAGTTAGTTCTTGGTATGAGCTTTCGTGTGCATGCACACTTCTTCAGATAGTGTGCATGCACACGAAAGCTCATACCAAGAACTAACTTAGTTGGTCTTTAAGGTGCTACTAGAAGGATTTTTTTTTGTTTTGACTATGGCAGACCAACACGGCTACCTATCTGTCTTTGTAGAAGGCAACTGACACCCATACTTTTATAGGTACTTACATTCCAAATGCTTAAATTTTCAAAATATCTGCTACCCAATTTTTACACAGAACACTCAATCAAAATATCTTATTTGGCTAAATGTTGCATTCCTATTTGTAACAGTTTGTAATGCCATTATTTCAAAACCCCACTGTATGCTTGCGCAGTATTTTAAAAGAGATAGAGTGTTCTCAGTTGCATCCAACTAACTTCAAATTGCCTTTCACTAACCTTTGCCAACTGTTTGTTAGAAATGCTACAGGGAGAGACTGGGGGAGAGGAAACTCAGTCTTAGGTATGGGCAAAATAAAAAAATTCCTTCCAGTAGCACTTTAGAGACCAACTAAGTTTGTTATTGGTATGAGCTTTCATGTGCATGCACACTTCTTCAGATACTTCTTCAGATACCTCCAGATAGTTGGTCTCTAAAGTGCTACTGGAAGGATTTTTTTTATTTTTATTTTTTATTTTCCTCGACTACGGCAGGCCAACATGGCTACTACCTGTAATTAGATATGGGCAGTCATGGGCAGGAATTCCATTCCAAGATGGCGGCGCGTTCATACGCTGCGGCTCTGAGCTCCCAATACCTCACCTACTCACGCACAAAACTGGTAAACATTGGGCTCACAAGAAAAATAGAGATAACTAGAGAGTTTCAAAGGTCCCACTGTATACCAAACTGCATAGTAAGACCTCCAGGATCTCTATGGATTGTCGACGGGAGGGGGAAGTGCCGAAAGAAGCGAAAGAGAAAAGAACGAAAGCAAAAACGTGGTTGCAGAGCTGGTCTGTTAACCCGGCTTCGAAAAAGACCCACGAGACCAGCACTGCCAAGCGTCTTCCTGACCAACACCAGATCTCTCGTCCACAAAATTTACAAACTACAGCTGCTGATGGCAGCAAACAAGCTTCTTTGTGAGAGCTGTGTGGTAATTATTACAGAAACTTGGCTACATTCAGCAGTACCGGATGTGGCAGTTGAGCTGATAAATTGAATAATTTATTGCTCTGATAGAAATAGTGATTCTGGTAAAGCTAGGGGCGGAGGAGTCTGTATTTACATATACAATGGTTGGTGCGTTAACAGCAAAGTAGCTTACAAGTATTGCTCCCCAGATCTAGAATTGATGGCAGTTACATGTCGGCCATTTTATTTGCCCAGAGAAGTAACTGTCATAATTATTATAGCTGTTTATATTCCATACGATGCTAATGTCAGTGCGGCACTTTCTAAGCTGTATGACGTCATCTCCGAGCAGCAGCATATCCACCCAAAGGGCGCCCTTGTTGTGGCAGGGGACTTCAATCAAGCCTGCCTAAAGACGGGTTTTTCCTAAGTTTGAACAGTTTGTGAAATTTCCCACTAGAGGACAGAATATTCTAGATCTCGCGTATTCCAATTTGAAACAGGCATACAGGGCAATCCCCTTCCCCCACTTAGGCTCATCCAACCATTCTTCAGTTTTTCTATGTCCGAAGTACATCCCTCTCAGGAGAAGAATTCAGTCAGTTATAAAAACAGTTAGAATTTGGCCAGAGGGTGCTCTTAGTCAGCTCCAGGATTGTTTTGAGAGCACTGATTGGAGCATGTTTGAACATCAAGATCTGCATAGATACACAGATGCTATACTCTCCTATATTAAAGTGTGCATCGATAATGTAACATCGCAGAGATGCATTAGACTCTATGGCACCTGTAAACCATGGATGACTGCTGAAGTAAGAGGACTCCTGAAAATCCGGGATTCTGCCTTTAAGACAGGGAATATAGACATATACAGAGAGGGGAGAATAAATCTCAAAAAAGGCATTAAGGCAGCAAAACAACAGTATAAGCTTAAGGTGGAAAATTACTTAGCTGATAACATCATGAAACAAGTGTGGCAGCGACTGCAGCACCTAACCAACTACAAGGGCAATACAAGGAACATGGTTAAGACTGATGCCTCATTGACAGAGGGACTGAACACCTTCTTTGCTCAGGGAGCGGTTGCTTGGGTTTTATCTTCTAGGGATAATTACCCTATCAAACTTTCACCTCTTCCCCATACCATTCTGACCCAAGAGTCCTGGCCCAGAGATGACTTGTTATTGAGGAGATCTTACCCCTCTATCGGGGAGGTTAGTATGGGGTCTGGGACTCCCACTATTGAAGGGCTAGGGAAGAATGGCGGTGGGGCTAAATATCACTATTGGCGAAGGGTTTTGAGATGCAGTGATGCTCGAACCCCTTCCAATCTACGCCCCGTCTCAAGGGACAAGCGTAAGGCGAGCAGGGATTACCAACCTCTGTCATTGGTGTTGTGGTACGGGAAGGCGAAGTAATCTCCATGAGATAACACCTCCAGGTTTCTCTGTCCTCCATCAATCGCGGACTGTGGGTCGGGGGGGAGAAGTAGTGTTATTAATCCGGGCATTGAATGTGTTGGTCTCGTGTGGGGCACCAAGGAGAACTTGGCTGTCTGGCTGGTGTACCGACCACCTAGCACACTGGCAGCCACCCTGTCAGACCTGCTGGAGGTGGCGGCAGGCTGGGCCTTGGAGTTTCCAAACATTTTGGTCCATGCCGATGCCGCCCCCTCCTCACAGGCTCTGGACCTAGTGACTTCCATGGCAACACTGGGGCTCTCCCAGTTTGTTATGGGCCCAACCCATCAAGCAGGCCACACACTGGATTTGATCTTTGGTGCTGGCATAGATGTGATCATGCTCCCCCCTGTGGAAGTGCCATAGTCTGATCACTACGCTCTGAAAGCCATGATTGACTTCCAGCTCCTCTCCTGCTCAGGTGGCGAGCCTATTTGGGCTCGCCCGCGAAAACTGATGGATCCTGATAGATTCCGTCTGGCCTTGAGGGACCCTGCTCCTCTTGGCGACTCATTAGATGACCTTGTCGAGGACTGAAATAACTGGCTCTTGGTGGCCATCGATGAGATTGCGCCTAAGCGCCCTCTGCGACCCCGTCAAAACCAGGCCCTTGGTTTACCGAGGAGCTCCGGAAAATGAAGCGGGATCTCAGATGGCTAGAGCGAGTATGGCGACAAACTTGTGAGGGAGCTTCAAGAACATCTTATAGGACTCTTATGAAAGCCTATGAGATGGCTATGAAAGCTGCTAAGAAATCTCACTTCGCAGCTTCCATTGCATCCGCTAGCTCTCGCCTGGCACAACTTTTTAGAATAATTAGGTCAATAACGTCCTTAGGAGGACAACCAAAGTCCTGTTGCCCCGCCGTGACCTCCCTGCCAATTTAGATACAGTGACAGAACTGGAGGCCCCTTGACTGTCTTCGGGTCCAGTGTTAGAACATTTCGATTGGATACTCCCTGCTGATGTGGATAGACTCCTCCAAGCTGGTAGGCCCACCACCTGCCTCCTCGATCCGTGCCCGTCTTGGCTGATTAGAGCGTGCCCAGATATCACGCGGACCCCCCCTGGTTGAAATTATCAATTTGTCCCTTGACACAGGGATATTCCCAGGGGAGCTGAAGGAAGCAATGGTGTGTCCGCTCTTAAAGAAAACTTCACTAGATTCTTTAGATCTATCCAATTACCGCCCAGTTTCAAATCTCCCATATCTGGGTAGTTGTTATTATTATTATTATTATTATTATTATTATTATTATTATTATTATTATTATTATTATTATAGCATCTACACAGGTTCTGCATAGAGGAGGTAGGTCTTCAGTTCACAGATGCCGAGCCTCTTCTTCCTTCCAACAGCAGCTCAAATGGTCAAATGGAGTGTAATATAATTGGTATATAATTACTTATTTCAGAATATGAATTTGAGCATGAAGCATGAGAAATAAAGTAGTTGCTGGTGCCCATTGGGACTGGTAGGACAGAAGCCTGGTAGTCCCCACAGTAGGTGGAGCCAGAGCCAATGAAGGGCAGAGCCAACTAATTCTTCCCCACCCTCCTCCCAGCTGTGTTCTAGAAGGGCAACACTGAGAGTAAGGAGAAGGAAACTGACAGGTAGGGCCACCTTTCTGATTGGAGGCAAGTAAGCAGGTAGGCAGGACCAGGATAGGACAATTAGCCCTAATAGACCAGTCTCCACTAGAGAAATATATAATAAAAACATTACAGATTTGACTACAATAATTTTAAGGGTGTTTTTGACATTCTACCTTTTTAAATTGTTACCCTATAGGTTCTGTCATACTATATTTTAATCCAAATACTAATTGGCTTTGTGCAGTCCTATATGTAGGAATACAACTGTACAGATTGCCATTGGAACCTAAAAAGCGCTCGAAAATTAGGAGCATTGCCTACCAATCATGCAGTAAACTCACTCTCTCATGGGGATCGGAGGCTGTGATTTCCGCTTTAGTTTCTTCCTGACCACACAGGAAATAGCATCAGAAAGGGACCTCTCTTTGGGAGCTCTGTAAGTCTGTTGTGGTGTTTGAATCTCTTAGTTCACCTTTTCATCAGCATAGTGGCTTTCATCTTGCTTCTGTAATAATTGAAACCTTACTTTAGAAATTATGTATTTTTTATTAACTGTTTTCATCGTTTATACCCTGCCATTTAGCCAGAAGGGCTCTCAAAGCAACTTACAAAATCAGTTCTAAGACATACTGCAAATGCAGTAGTAAATTCTCAGAGTCATTTACATGGCATCTGCTTGGGAGAGGATCCTGTTGTTGACACAAGTAAGAATGGTCAAACTCACTCAGAAAGCTTAACTTTATTGGACAAATGCTTTTAGGCTATCATGTGGTCGCACTTTCTTTGTGTTCTGGCACTCTCTTCTGACGGTCACTCATTCTGTGTTGTTCATGCAAGCTACAGGGTCCACTTCTTCAAAGACTTATCATCTGTCCTCTAAGTTGTCATGCAAGCCTTCCACTTTTAAGATGATTAGCTTTAAATTTTTGGCATTGAGATATTTTACTTTTTATACCTTGGCATTGAGATATTTTTTTTCTAGATCTGAAGCTATGGAACCTTCCTTCTTTGTTATTTCTAATTCCATGGCCGCTAAATCTCCCTTGATAGCAAATACAAGGTTACTTTCAAATGATTATGATTTGGGAAATGGCATCTGGCTCTACAGTAGTTGGTTGCATTGAGTTTGTAATTTCTTCTTTGAAGATATATCTCATCGAATAAAAACAACTTTATTTCTGTCCTATCAGGAACTTATGTTGGAATTTATGATTCTCCTCCTCCACGTGTTATCCTTATGACTGAGACATAGGCTGATAGTGAGTAGCCCAAGGTCACCCAGGGAGCTTCATAGTTGTGTGGTGATTTTAACGCTGGTCTCCTACATCCTAGTCCATTTATTATCCTTCCAGGTTCTGGAAAGGCAAAGAAGTGAATACATTGGGGTGGGGATTATATTAGTAGGGTTGAAAGTTTAGGCCGTGACCTTTTTTAGCAGTTCAGTTTGCCACCTTTAAACAGTTCAGGCTCTGGTCCTATCTGGGAACCATCCCCATGAAATTTAGTCGGTTTACTTCTGAGCAATGTATGGTTATTGTGACATTAACACACACTCAAAATTGTGACAGCAGGGATCCCTTCTAAATGAAGATTGGACACTTTTCAGTTTGGTTAGGCACTAAGTATGTAAATGCAATGCTTTAGTGTCCACACCTTTGCAAGAGAGGATGGGATAAAACCAAATGGCCCTGCCCATGTGACCTTATTGGCGTCACCTACATCACCTCTTTGGTCATGTCATGTAACTATTGCAGTTAAGCACTTCTCTTTCAAGTCCATTATTTTCAATACACCTCTCACTTCTTATTTCTCCACCTTTCATGTTTGGTGGAGGGGAGTGTGGATATACTTATTAATGCTTGAAAACTTTCCACCCACAAGGTTTGCTTATCTAAGAGCAAACTGCTCTTTCTCTCTGGATTTCTTGATTATTTTCCTCCTAGGGTGCCTCTATGTATAGTACTTAGTAGTGAATCGTCTTGATCTTTGATCAAAGTACATGCACTGGCAGGTTGGGCTTCCCATTTGCCTCTGGACAAGATGCTGTGGTTGATATGCCATAGTGAAAAACTTTCTTGTCATATTTAATTTGAGTATCACACCTGGAGTTTGCTCTTCCATCAGTCATAAGTAAACTCTTGGAACCTATGGTTAAGATAGGGTACAAATTGTGACCCTACAATATTGTTGCTTTGGCACTTACTTCAGCCAGTCATATTAGTGAATTTTCAGCTTTGTATGTTAACTCTTAAAGGTACAGGGACCCCTGACCATTAGGTCCAGTCGTGCACTCATCTCGCTTTATTGGTCGAGGGAGCCGGCATACAGCTTCCGGGTCATGTGGCCAGCATGACTAAACTGCTTCTGGCGAACCAGAGCAGCGCACGGAAACGCCGTTTACCTTCCCGCCAGAGTGGCACCTAATTATCTACTTGCGCTTTGACGTGCTTTTGAACTGCTAGGTTGGGACGAGCAGGGACCGAGCAACGGATTCAAACCGCCGACCTTCTGATCAGCAAGTCGTAGGCTCTGTGGTTTAACCCACAGCGCCACCAGCATCCCATGTTAACTCTTACCTGCTTTTAATCCACTAATTTCATGATTTCCAGCAACAGTTACTCACAACGTATTTCTTCCTCTAAGGTTTCTGGGGAAGAAAATGCTGCTGTGCTTGAACTTGCAGAAAGTTTTAGCCATCAGTATTGATAGAATCAGATCCTCCCTTAAACTTCACTCCCTCTTTATTGCTTACGGCAATGGCAAAACTTAACACATTTGATTGTAAGTACCGTAGAGTTTGGAAACTAGCATATGTTCCTACTGTTAGGGATATCAGCTCAATTTTAACATCCAAAACTGCTTGTGCCACTAACATGCCTAATTGCTTATATCTGAAATATCTTTCCACTTGTTATTATCTTTACTGGTTGATCAGCTTTATTTGGTTCTAGACAACATTTTTGCATCTTGATAGACCTGCCTGTACTGTATCTGATCAGTACAGAGGTAGTTGTAAGCATCTTTGAAGTTTGGGTGCTGCAGTACTTTGTTCTTAGAGCATAGAACTTGCATGGTTGCTTCTTGTATCAATTCGGTATTATTTGGACATGGTTACTTTCCATTAGCAAGTTGAGAGACCTAGGCTGGTAGGGCATGGTCTGGTGTGTGAAATAGCAGTGCTTGATCGTCATAGTATATCAATCTTTATAGAGCTGCTGAGAGGTGGAGAAGCAGTAACCCTATTCAGATTCACCTTGAAAAACATGAGGCATCATGGTGCTAGTGTTCTTGTACAAAGTCTTATATTAATTGCACTAGCATTATAAAATCCAAGGAGCCGTATTTAATTACCCATGATCTCTGAGCAAGCAAAGGCTTCGGGAGGTAACTGGAGTTCTTTAACTTTCTCTTCTTCCATAGCATTGCAGCCTATGAAGAATATGGGCTTCTCCACTGCAATATATTTCGGAGGATAACAGGGTTAATCCTCCAAGCTACCTTTCTTAATAGGATGCATACCTGGAAGCTCTTTAATTCTCTCCACCTTCCCATCTCCTGGTAGCTCTGAACTTCATAACTATTTCTTTTCACTTGGGTCCAGTAACATTTTTATGGTTTCACTTAGGTCCCTGTTCTCTGTAGTGCTAGTTGAATACATTTCCTGTTGATCTTGCTCATGGGAGGGGAGGGGGGGAATGTGATATCTATGTATTCGGTATTGTGACATAAGGAATTATTGTAAATACAGTGTTTTGCTTGGAGCCTTGAGGTTTTTGCAGAATTGAGCTGCTTTTTAAAGCGCCTAAAAAGGTTCAGAATTAATCTTGCTTTAGTAGGCTGAACATCAAAACAAATGGAAAATCTCTGAATGTTACAGGTATCAATATTTTTCTCTTCATTTGGAATGCAGAATTGAGGGTACCTTGCTGGAGTTGGATTGTGTATATACCCTCAGAAGTGGATGATTAAGTCAGTGTTATCAGAGTTGAGTTGTCATTTTCAGTACATTAATGTACTGCTATTTAGTGGTTTTCTACAGGTGATATCCCTGGTTCAACATTCTGGCTTGAGGGTTTTTTTTGTCTGAAGTTTTAGTGTTGCATTTATGTTTGGGGACAACAACAATGACTTACAGCTTGAAAAAGAAATCAGTTACATGTGAAGAAGAATCTGGAGGATAGAAATGTTATGAACTGTGAAAGTTAATGAGAGAAATTTTCCAGTGATTTTTGTTTCATTTGGATGCAGTTTGGCAAGAGTGAGTCTGAACACTTTACGTAAACTATACCTGAATGTATTGATGCTCAGCACTGGTTAAGGTCAAAATGATTTTCTAAACGTTTATTGAATATATGTAAAATAATTCTTTACAGATGAAAACGCTGGCAGCGTTAAGATAAATTCAATAGTGTAAATAAGTCTTGAAGGATGCAATAATGGAATACTGATTGGTATAGTTTTTGTAAAATATGCAGGGATTTAAGATATGTAAAATGAACCATGGAAAGAGAAGAATGGAAGTCATTGATATATTAAGGATTTAAAATGAGTATTTGAAATTGTAAAACAGAAAATTTAATAAAAACAACATGATTTTCTAGTTTCTAATCTCAATAAATACCTTGTTTCATTTTGGGCTGAATAGAATCAACATTTGTTTTGAGTTGTACCATGTAAATGGCTTACAGTATTGAACAAATATGGCATAGATTACGAGAACTACCCCTTGTTTAAAATAACTTGTTTTCAGTATACCAAAATATTTTGTATGTGCTGCAAAGTTCGGTCATTAATATATTTAGCTATATTCCAAACTTCTGAAAAATGACTGGTGTGTTTAGAAACTGGAAAAGAACATGTCTGTGAATAGAAAATTCTGAAAAATAGTTACTTAATTATAGAAGAAAAAGCCTCCATAGCTTATAATGCAGATGCTTTCATGTGCATGCAGATCAAAGTATAGTGAAGAATGGAAAAATAATGTACAGTCCTGGTTTTGAAAACAGTTTTACGATTCTCAGTATTGGTTTGCAAAGGAAAAGGATAGTGGTTATACTATAACTTTCAGCTCTCATGATCAGAATTGGACCTGTACAAATAATCCATCCTATTCTCTGTGTGGAATATATATGAATTTAGGCCTATATTCAGATAAACTATGACAACTCAGCTGTGATTTCCATGACTAAAACAGTTGACTGCACTTTTATTTGTTTTAAGGACTGGTACTTATTTCCATACAATAACAGGAGCATGATGACTAGTGATAATTGGTGATGTGTAGTCTGTTTTGAACAACTGAACTGAAACTTAATCTTCTGTATTAGTATTTTTATACATGGTAAAGTAGACAAAAGCAGAAGATCAGTGGAGTCTAGTAGAATAAATTAGTGTTATCTTGATGCTTTCTGTGGATACTTCCTGCTACCATTTAAAATATCAGAACTACAGGGCATGCTGAAATTTCTCCTTCTGCCCGTTTCTTCTTATATTTCTACTTCTTATAATGAACTACTTATGTATTTTTGCATGTAACTTTGCTGCAATGGAAGACAGGACCTGGATAATCCACTATTTAATTAACCCCACCCAATGGACTAGAATGTGGTCTAAATCTCCCTTTTAGTCCATCTCAGCCAAAAGAAGGGAACTCACCCTGAAACTCACCTACAGGTGGTACTTAACACTATGGAAACAGGCGCTGATATGCCCAGGAACCTCACCAAAATGTTGGAGAGATTGCAGCTCCACAGGCACATACCTCCACATGTGGTGGGAACGCCCCCAAATCCAACTCTTCTGGACAGCAGTCCTACAAGAAATATGCCAAATAACTAAACCAGTTTTAGAACTCAACCCAGAACTGGCACTACAGAACACCTTCCAAGACCATAATGACCACTCACATTATACAGAGCTTATAACCCACCTACTCTCAGCAGCCAGAAGCCTCATAGCCAGACACTGGAGAGACTTGTCGGGGTGAACATGGGCCAGTGGTACCAAATCATATGGGAAACAGCCTTGCTAGAAAAGCTAACCAATAAACTGGAACTGACACGGGGACAAATAGAAGAGGGCGCCTTCACCCCGATATGGCTCCACTTCATCACATACACAGCCCAGCAAGACAACAAGAACCCACCAACAGCAATACAAATCAACCTGGTTTACTTGACCCAGCAAGCCGCCCCCCATGCAAACACACCCCATTGCAACTAATCACAGACCCTGGGCCTCCAAAGTCTCTCACTACCAAGGAAAAGTAACAAGTGAATAGAAAGATAACCTATCTAGTTGATGCTTACACAAAACCCCGCACGTACACTGTAAAAAAAATATAAATTTCACCACCACCCCTCCTCTCTCCGCTCTTCTTCCTGACCTTATACTGTTCTCAACACTAATATCTCATAACAAAGGTAAATGATCTGTAGAAAAGACTGTACAACTTGTAAAAAGAGACAAGACGTACGTTTGTAAACCAAGAAAATCTTTAATAATAATAAAAACTAACTATTGTAGGCAACCAGTCTTTTATGCAGCATCATGGAAGTGAGTGACAGAATATGGAATTAAACTGTTATAAAAGAAGAAGTTCAAGAAACATTGAATATATATAGAAAACCATTCCAAAATTTAATGGGAAAGCATTTACTGATAGCTTTTTTCTTTTCTTTTTGGTTACATTTAATTTTATAACATGCTACAGGCTTGCCAATGTTTAAGTACTGTCTTTGAAGTGTACATATTAAGGAACATAGGAATTAATTGAGAGATAAGATTCATATTCAGAAATCTATGAAAGTCAAGTAACAAAGTGTGAAAAATGGCATACATGATTAGCATTCTTGATCTTATAGATATTTTTTTATTTATTTAGGGAGTAACTATTCCCAGTCAGAGGCGCTATGTATATTACTATAGCTACCTGTTAAAGAATCATCTGGATTACAGACCAGTGGCCCTCCTGTTTCATAAGATGATGTTTGAAACTATTCCGATGTTTAGTGGCGGCACTTGCAGTAAGTATCTTTTTAAACATTTTTACTTTGAGAGGTTGTCTTCTAATATTTGTATTTACATCTGTTCACTGTTGCTCTCATTTCATAACCACTTTAATATTGGCAGAGTTAGCCATGTCTATAGACTAAGGGTCAGAGCCAACTAGCCTGGTGCACAGTGGCAGCTAGTGTAAGGACTTATACTAGCACAACAGGGCTTTCCTCCTCTGTGCCCCCCACCTCCCTCAGATCCTCTCTGGAGGGCCAGGAGACACCTAAAACAGCACATGGGAGGAGAGGGGAGGCCATTTGTCTGGCAAGTAAAAATGCTTGTGTTGATGGAACTATCGTATTAGTACAACGTTAAATTCCATTTTCTCTCTTCCCTCCCTGCCTGCTAAAGAAATTGGCTGGAGTATTCATTTGTTCACCTAAATGCTTCATTACATTTTTTCCCTGTCGCTTCTCCTTTCTAGTTTAGTTTGTAATTCAGAATGAATTATGAAATTCCCACTCTACATTCCATGTAAGAGGCACACAGCCTAATCATATGCATGTTTAAGCTGCTCGAAAATAAGTACCAATGAGTTGAATAGAGCTTATTTCCACATATGTATGCATAGGATTGTTGTCTTGGTCAGCAAGCTTATTTTGCTTTTGCTCAAATTCTTGGACAGGCAATGTAAGACCTTTCCATACTAGCCTTTAGTTCAAGCCATAAATTCTCATTACTGTATTTTCTGGTTTTTTAAAAACTTAAGATCATATGATAATATACATAATTGGTGAGTAGCTTTAGAGGTGAGAAGATGGGTTCTCAAGAGAGAAGCTTGCAGCTGTTTTGTTATTCCCTGGTCCTTTTTGCTGCTGCACCAAGCCAGGAAATTGGCTTAGTGTGTCATCTGACCCATGGTGTATAGTTAAACTCTGTCCTCAGTAAGCACAAGCTGTGTTAGAAGGGGAAAAGGAATGAGCTCCCCCGCCACATGGATACTTGGCAGCAAGAATACCTAATTTTTAAGAGATTCAGTATCTTTACACATGTAATTTGACAAGAGCTTAATTTGTTTCAACTCTATTATATTAACTGTTTGCATTAATTAAAACTTGTATGTGATCAAGTATATAGAACAAACTTTCTTCCCAGTTTAGAAAAGCATAACTGATTCTAAACAATACTTTGCTGCTATGAGTCTGAAGTGAACAAACTAGTTTGGCCTTCACATAGTCCCAGTAAGCCATAGCTTTGCTTGCCATTATGCAAACCAGGCCATTATGTTAAATCTGTGGTTCTGTTGAGTAGTTCTGTTCCTTGGTTGGCTAGACGTGTTCTAGCTAATTCAGCTGATTAAATTGCCAGTCACTTGCGTTCTAGTTGAGGCTCACTGTATAAACATTCTTCTATAGAAGGCTCTTAAGTAATCGAGTGCTAGATTGATGTATGTATTGAAAATGTCACTGTTCACAACAAACTTAACTTGGAAATGGTTGACTGCTTAGTATAACAACATTCATATTGATAGTCATGACTCAAATGCTTTAAAAATACTTGCTTCAGGTAAGTGTCTTTCTAATTCTGGACTTTAAATTAATTTTAAACTGCTTGGCTATTTTTATCATGCAGATCCTCAGTTTGTGGTCTACCAACTTAAGGTAAAGATATTCACCTCCTCTTCAGGACCCCCAAGACGTGAAGACAAATACATGTACTTCGAATTCCCTCAGCCATTGCCAGTGTGTGGTGATATCAAGGTGGAATTCTTCCATAAGCAAAACAAGATGTTGAAAAAGGTGTGTTTGTTTTAATCTGAGAAAACATTGATTTCAACCCCCCCAAATTCCTTGCAGTTCAGTCTGCTATTGGTGGCTTTAGGCATTCTACCAAAGTGATAAGGAAGGAGATATGACTCACTTAGGCTTTTCTTGTCATTGCTTCTGGATATTGTGTGAAAGGCGACAGTGCATATATGCCATCTGCCCACTTAGTATTGTATCAAATGTTATAGGAAGTCAGTGCAGATGACTGATTTCTGCTTTGTTTTCCATGACTTTACCTTAGAGATGTGGACTACCACATTTTGCACTATCTGAAGTTTCCAAACCACCAGTTGCTGAAGTCTTGTATTCATGAATGGTGGTTGTTGAGCCCAAATCAGAAAGAATGGCAACTTGCTAATTAGGTGGTTAAATGTTTCTAAATGCTTCAGTGGACCCACAAGTGCTTCAAGTCTGAGGGTCAAATCGAATATTATGGGAGGCTGCTGCTCACATGTCTGCCCTATTTATGTGTAAAGAATTAGGGTAGGATAGGTCTAATCTTAGCATAAAAGGGAACATGTTGGTACAGTCTTATCTTCTTTTGCTGTTATCATCTGAGCAACCTTCTGTGAAAAATGAGATTGCAGGACTGAAGCCCAAACATTGCAAGTGGTACCAGTAGTACTGGGCTTGTAAACTGGGGTTCCCCAGCCTTTTCCCACAGCTACAGTCCATTCCCCTTGCCACAGAAAAGCTGTTCTTTGTAGTCAGAGGATATTGGCATGACATATTGCAATTTTACAAGCTTCTCTGCAGTAATCTCAAGAGGGAATTTGTTAAAAGTCTTACTGAAATCAAGGTACACTACATCCACAGTGTTCCCCTGATCCACCTAGCTTGTAACTTTATTATTATTATTAATATTATTAATATTAATAAATAATAATAATAATAATAATAATAATAATAATAATAATGAGATTTGTCTGGCATGACTTGTTTTTGAGAAACTGATGCTGGGTCTTAGTAATCACAGCATCCTTTTCTAAGTGCTCACAGACTGACCATTTAATTATTTGTTCTACAACATTTCCTAGTATTGATGTCAAGCTGACCGGTTGGTAGTTAGTTTTTCTAACTACCAGTCAGCATTTCTTAACAGAAATGAGCAAAAACACTGAAACATAATTTCGTAGGACGAGGTTGGCTCAACTGTACCCAGTTTTTCAGCCTGTGCTAATTGAGCTGCTTTGAACAAAAGTAACTTTTGTTTTTGAACTGGATTCAGATGTATTGCATTAACAGAATGTGTTCTGGGATGGAAGCAGCCCAGTTGCACTAGGTCACTGGGAGCACTTTTGAACTGTGCTTTGGTACAGTCGTACCACCTGCAAAGGAAGCTTTCTTTGCTGCTGGTTTTTGCACGATGAGAGTATTTTAAAAAAAGATGTTGCTATAATCGGCTTCAGCACAAATAGAATACAATTTGCATTTCTAGTAAGTTTCATTCCTATTTTTAGCAACCTATTGTATCCTATATACCAGAGTGTCCTCTGCCGCTGTAATAATGAGATATAGTTGCAGCCAACATCTTTCACCCAGATCATCAACAGTTATCCAAATCAGTAATTCCTAAATAATTCTGGAATCTAGTTAGGTTGGTCTGCCTTTAGAGATTTGTGGACTTACCTGGCTTTATGCCCGGAAAGCACAGATGAGTGTGCATTTAAGACATTAGAAGGTTATGATCCTGACTATCACAATGGTGTCTTAATACACATAACTACTTGGAATGTAATCTGCCCTCTTGCGTACATGACTACCTTGTATATATACAGGTGAAACTCGGAAAATTAGAATATTGTGGAAAAGTTCATTTATTTCAGTAATTCAACTTAAAAGGTGAAACTAATATATGAGATAGATTCATGACATGCAAAGCGAGATACGTCAAGCCGTTATTTGTTATAATTGTGATGTTTATGGCATACAGCTGATGAAAACCCCAAATTAACAATCTCAGAAAATTAGAATATTAAATGAAATCAGCCTGGACTTAATGAAGCACAGTGGACCAACACCAGCTGATGACATGGCTCCCCAAATCAACACAGACTGTGAAAACTTCACATTGGACCTCAAGCCTGGGTCCTTGGTTTCCAAATGAGATGCAAAAGCTGCTCTCATCAGAAAAGAGATTTAGGGAGCCATGCCATCAGCTGGTGTTGGTCCACTGTGCTTCATTAAGTCCAGGGTCAACGTAGCCGTCTACCAGGAGATTTTGGAGCACTTCATGGTTCCTTCCGCAGACGAGCTTTATGGGGATGCTGATTTCATTTTCCAGCAGGACTTTATCCCCTGCCCACACTGCCAAAAGTAGCAAAACCTGGTTCAATGCCCATGGGATTACTGTGCTTGATTGGCCAGCAAACTCGCCTGACCTGAACCCCATAGAAAATCTATGGGGCATTGCCAAGAGAAAGATGAGAGACATGAGACCGAGCAATGCAGAAGAGCTGAAGCTTCCTGGTCTTCCATAACACCTCAGCAGAGCCACAGGCTGATAGCATCCATGCCACGCCGCATTGAGGCAGTAATTGATGCAAAAGGGGCCCAAACCAAGTACTTGAGTACATGTGCATGCTTCTACTTCTCAGAGGTCCAATATTGCTCTATTTGCACTCCTTGTTTTGCTGATTTCATTTAATATTCTAATTTTCTGAGATTGTTAATTTGGGGGTTTCATCAGCTGTACGCCATAAACATAACAATTATAACAAATAAAGGCTTGACGTATCTCGCTTTGCATGTCATGAATCTATCTCATATATTAGGTAAAGGTAAAGGTACCCCTGCCCGTACGGGCCAGTCTTGCCAGACTCTAGGGTTGTGCACTCATCTCACTCTATAGGCCGGGAGCCAGCGCTGTCCGAAGACACTTCTGGGTCACGTGGCCAGCGTGACATCGCTGCTCTGGCGAGCCAGAGCCGCACACGGAAATGCTGTTTACCTTCCCGCCAGTAAGCGGTCCCTATTTATCTACTTGCACCCGGGGGTGCTTTCGAACTGCTAGGTTGGCAGGCGCTGGGACCGAGCAGCGGGAGCGCACCCCGCCGCGGGGATTCGAACTGCCGACCTTTTGATCGGCAAGCCCTAGGCGCTGAGGCTTTTACCCACAGCGCCACCCGCGTCCCATCTCATATATTAGTTTCACCTTTTAAGTTGAATTACTGAAATAAACGAACTTTTCCACAATATTCTAATTTTCCGAGTTTCACCTGTAGAAAAGCAGTACAAAAGACTTCTAAATCTTGCAGGTACAATTTATTGAGCAGTTGTAGGTTGAGTAGGTGCTCGGTTTAGCAGCCTTTTCATAGAATCCCCAGACCAGGAAAGTAAATATAGAAGTGTAGAATCATTTCTGTTTTTTCTATGATCCTTTCAGTATAGAACTATGAAACATCTGACTAAAACAATCAGCACAAACTTTTTTGGAGGGACGGGATGGCAATAGCTTTCTAGTGGAGTGTAAGGCAACATCTTGTTCTTTATCTTCTTTAACATTACTGTAACAGCAAAGTTACTCCTTATAGAGACAATGTTTCTTTAATATGGCAACTTGTTATGCTTTCCTTGCACTGATGAAAAGCAGGTTGTCTCCTTTTTCAACTTAAAAGGCAGAATATACATGTGAGAAAACGAACAGTTTCTTATAGGAAGTATATCATGGAAAACATTTCTTGAAGGGAATTTGACTGTAGCAATGGATAATTTTAGTATCCCCATTGTGGTTAATTTTATTCCTTGGTTAATGGGTACTTTCGTTTCTTACCAATTGCAGCTACCACTAGCAGTGTCTAATCTACCATACAGACTTTCATGGATGTTTAACATCAGTAGACACACGTATCAGAGGTTGTGAATGTTTTGTTTTGTACTAGGCCTGTTTTAATTGTACTTGTACAGAGTGGTGGTACTTAGTTGACGTGATCCTTAATTGTTGGAAAGGCCTCTAATGAATTGCATCTGATGCTGCCGCATCTTGTAACCTCCAGGCCTGGATTATGAACCCTGGTTTATAGTGCTCGCTTTTAAATAAGAGGATGAGCATTACAGTCACTGCATTCTTTTTTAGCTCATGGTTGAATATGAGTGAGAGAAGAACTCAAATCTTCCTCCTTCCCTTCCAACTGCCATCCATACCTTTTTCTGCACCTATCCATTCACTTGACGGTGGTGGCTGCTGCAGCAGTAGCAAAGGAAGATCTATCTCTTCCTGCTCCTCCAGTGACACTAGTGTAATGCTGTACCAGTAAACTATGTACCAGCACTTGTATAAAGTGAATATACAGCTTACCTTCTGCTGGAAAAATGAGGGAAGCTGAGGATGGATGTGACCCCATCACAACCTCATTGCAATCATCACAAGTTCAACTTATAATTACTCCTGAAATATGTCAAGCCACTTCTCAATTTTTAAGGAAGTGGGAGAGAAGAGGAAGAAAAAGTTCAGTTCCCCAGGCCAATAAAGAGTTGGGGTGGGGTGGGGTTGTGTTAAAATTCTTGCCATGGTAGTTACAGTTAGGGGGACAGCATGCTCCTAATTCACATGTTTCATCTCATCATTTAGGCTGACCAGATTTCAGGATGTAACAGCTGTGTATACAGGTATACATAAGTTCAGAGTGGGAAGTGCATGCAGCAAATTCTAACACATACAGCCTTCTCCCCAAGAATGGAATTAGGGGTAACCTCCCTAATTTTTCATATCCATTGTGTCATCTGCCCTCTTCTCAGAGAAGGCCTTATACACAGCACTGATCATCTGGTCTTTGTGCCAGTTAGAAAGCTAATTATTGCAGTCGATTTTCAAGCGTTAAAAAACAGGAGAAAATATTTTTGAAATTAAACACTCAACAAAATTTGAATGAATAATCATGCTAGGCATTGGGGCAGCTCTACCAGAAAGGAGGGCAGTGGAGGTATATGTGTCAGTGCAGAAATGAAGATGGGGAAAAACTCTCCCCACCATAAAACTTCTTGTGTATCTGTGTATGTGTTCGTGTAGCCAAATTTCAATAGAATATATTCATATTGTGCCATGTTTATGTTATGTTAAAACAAGTTTTTTCTTTTTGTCTCTAGGACAAAATGTTTCATTTCTGGGTAAATACATTCTTCATACCAGGACCAGAAGAAAATTCTGACAAAGTAGAAAACGGAAGTCTTCTTGGAGATCAGGAACTTGATGGGATTTTCAGTACAGAGCGTTCAGATAACGATAAGGAATATCTAATACTTACACTAACAAAAAATGATTTGGACAAGGCAAATAAAGACAAGGCAAATCGTTACTTTTCTCCAAACTTTAAGGTAGGTATATTCAAAGGGATCAAAGAAACTTGAAGTGTACTCCGAGAGATTGAAAGTATGCCATGCATAGTAAATCCGGGGTCTTACTGTACAGTGGTACCTCTGGTTATGAACTTAATTTGTTGCGGAGGTCCGTTCTTAACCTGAAACTGTTCTTAACATGAGGGGCGCTTTCGCTAATGGGGTTTTCCCGCTGTTGCCGCACAACTTCCGCTCGCATCTTGGGGCAAAGTTCACAACCAGGAGCATCTAATTCCAGGCTAGCGGAGCTCGTTACCCAAAGCGTTCGTAAGGAAGACGGTAAGCATCCCGTGGTTCCACTGTATACCTTAAGGGTAAATGTGTGACAACCCAGCAATGAATTTATTTATTTAAAATACTTTTAGCCCACTCTTCATCACAAGTCATCCCAGGGTATGGTACAGAAACACAACTTAAAAATAACATCCATGTGCCCAATAAATATAAAATGAGAGTGGCAGCTTCAGAATCAGTATCATAAGATTTCCAGCAGACTGCACTGCTTCCGGGTCATCTTCAAGGGCACCCCTATGTAAAGCGTATTATAGTAATCTAACTGGGAGTTACTAGAGCATGAATTACTCTGGCAATCTTACCGCTGAATATCAATAACAGGAAGATGTTCGAATTTGAGAGAATTTTGTGTTAAACTGTTTTACGTGCATGTTAAAACTACTATTACACTGACTTGTTTTCCTCTTTCGTTTGTGTTATCCGTACCTGCATACAAATACAGCAAGAGCTGATTTTGGCAGAACCCAAGCTGAATTCTGTTAATTGATGTTTGGACTATAGTGTGTGAGGGGAGGGAAATAGCTTCCTTTTATAATTCTATTTCAGAAGCACACATTTAATAAGTACTTTGTTAGGCTTTTCTTAAGGTTTCCAGGATCTTGCTAAAATCTTTTGATAGAGTAGATAGTGACCAGATCCTGAGTAGAATAACTGTTAGAATAACTACGAAGAAGCTAAAAATAGGGGCTTTGCCATATTAATAGAAGATTGAATCAGTCACTCTAGAAGAAATGAAAAATGTAAGATACTAATAAGCCTTGAAATTACTGGTGCTGCCTTAAAGATCCCCAGTTAGTCAGATAAAGTACCGTACTTGCTATTTGGGTTTCTCTCTAGTGTTAATGCCTAGGTTGTGATAATATTCTGCATTCACTTTTCTTCTTCATAACAGTGCTGTGCACAGATGACCACACAAAGAACTACAGATGCAGGGAGCAACCTATTCCCTCTTTTCCAAGCAAATATGGACTGATATATTTTGTCTTTTTTTCTAGGTGAAGCTATTTTTCACAAAAACAGTAGAAGAGCCATCAAACCCAGAGGCTAGCAGCTCAACTTCAGTAACACCGGATGTTAGTGATAATGAACCTGATCATTATAGGTATTCTGACACCACTGACTCTGATCCAGAGAATGAACCTTTTGACGAAGATCAGCATACGCAAATTACAAAAGTCTGAATATTTTTTTTTATTTGGGAAAAAATACCACAAAGAAGAAAACTTGAATAAACTGAATTATGGACCTTTTGAAATGGCAATAGGACATTGTGTCACAATTATCAGTTGTAGGAACAGTTCTTTTCCTGACCAATCTCATTTTGCCCTATGAAGTCTCTGGGCTTGACACTTCTTGTCCAGTTGAAAAAAAAGGTTACGTAGCTATGTTATGTATATACCTTTTTGTGTCAAGAGAACATTTAAACTTCAATTAGGAAAACACAAAGATGGCACTTTCCCATTTGATTCCAGTTTTATAAAAGTGGAGACAGATCTGATGTGTATACGTAGGGAATTTTCCTTTTGTGTTCTGTCACCAATTGAAGTGGCTGTAAAGCTCTTTCTAATACACAGGTTCACATCCTGCCCCTTTCTTTGCACTTATGTGGCAACAGATAAGTCTGCAGTTGGCTTGGAGAAGTAACGGGTTTTACTACATTCAAATGCATGTAATATGGGTAGGAGAGTGGAAAGAGAAGCTCAGAAAGGATTGTTTTGTGCTGGACCCTGGACTGTGTACCATTTCCAGCTTACTTACATGCACCTCTTTAGCATGCTACAGTAATAAATCCTGGACATTTGAGGAATCGCCGCTGTCACTGCTTGTTTGTGCATTTTATTTTTTTTAAAGCATAATGGTGCTAGAAAAGGCAGCTAGAGGGAGTGGTTCTGTATTAGGGGTACAGGAATGAACCTTCTACAGCATCTTAAAAGATCTACAAATGAAGGGATACGAAAATTTGGTTACATGTGAGACACCGTAACAATGACTTAACCATACAAATGTGGAGGCTGTCTACCAGAAATGGGCTTACACAGTTGTTTGTGTGTTACAGTTGCCATGCCCCCAGCTGTGGATGATAAATGTTGAAGTAATATTTTTTCTAAAAAAAGAAAATAAAAAAAAATCCTTGTCTTTCAAACATTTGGAACTGCTATTTCGAATTTCATGGTGTAAAATCCCATTGGTTTATTGGAGTTAAACTTGTTTATTATTGTCCCATTTGAGTAAAAGAATTTGGAATAATCCATTTTTCCTAGTCCGTTAGCATTGATAACAAGGGTATATATGGTAACTAGTCAAGGCAGAACTCAGGCTGAATACCGAACAAAGGGGCAGCATGCTGCTTCAACATTCATTGGTAAATTTGCTCCCTTTTCTAATCTGTGTAGTTGCGTGCCTATAACTTCATATTATTTTTAGTGGAACTTGCGTGTAACTGCACAGGATCATAGCTTTCATCTATTACATAAACTTTTTTCAAAGCTAATGTTCAGATTTCCTCAGATTCGATCCAGTTCTACAATACCATAGATGGACCTTATTGGCGAGAGGTGACAACCGTGTCACCGTTGACTTTCTCCTGCAACTTACGTTGAGCCTGATTTATGTTAAGACAATTTGAAAGCCACATTAGCCAACTAAAAAGTTTGTGCTTTAAAATGTTTGGATGTTGACAGTGTTCGGTGTCTTGTACAGTTCTACTGTGTAACATGGGAGGGTCAGATTGGAAATATTTCAGTGGCCTTTTGCACTGTTCTTCCTTTGGAATGTGAAGGTCTGAATGAGGGTTTGGATTTTGAATGTGTCAGTGGTTCTGAGAAGCCTTGCTTACGTTTTTATGGTATAGTCATTGGAAAAGGAAAATGGTATTATATATATATTATATATATAATATATATTATGCATACTCTCCTATACTTTATTTCAGCTACCATCCCCATAGAACATGGCAAGAATTACTATGACTGAAAGGTTTGAGTCCTAATTAAAACTTTATTTATGACAGTATTCATCATTTAGCTTGAAAATGCATTCTTGTAGGTAATTTCTTGAGTTTCTGGACTGTGTGCTTAAATTCTTGGATGTGCAGCAGCTTACATGTCTGAAATTACTTGAAGGCATCACTTTGACAGGAGCTTACTCTTAGGCCCTGTGCCATCCCTCATCATCTGTAGCCCCATTTAAAATAGTTTGTCACAGTAGTTAAAGGGCAGTTGTATAAAATAGCACCAAGGTTATATGCTGTGGCACAAATTGTAAACTGAAGGGATGTTTACATGCAGCATCAATTGTTTTCAGCTTTAAGGAAAAAGAGTTTGGGGTGCCAGTGTGCAGTTCCATGTTTAAAATTCTAGCAAACGTGCAATATGTTAACGATGCCTGTGGTTGCCACAAAGTGCCTCGTTTACCTTTTTAAAATACTGTTAAAATGTGTCATGCATGCAGATGGAAGGGGTGGAACTGTGCACTAAAAGGAGGCTTTAACTGCAATGTTTGGTAGAGCTGCCTCTTTACTCCGCCAGTTCAAAATTCTCAGTCTGTTTTCATATAGAATATTATATATATATACATATATATATATACACTAAGAAAAAAAGTCTGTTAAGCAGCCTTATTCTGATTCAGCCTCTTCAGATACTATTGTGCTGTGCAACAGTGGCTCTGTGTGTAATGCTATGCACCGAGGATACACAAAACAAGAAAATGACATGTACAGGATAATGTCTCATACAAATCAGATGTCCGTTTGTTATTGTGTTTAACAGCCCTTTATCGTAGTGTTAAAACTCCACTTAAAACTGATTAAAGTCTCATTCTTGTCACTGTGTTGGGTGTATTATTATATGGAAGCACATGGAATAAAATCACTTATATTTCAGTAAAATAATGAAAAGCACATGTGATTAAAAGGATTGCTTAATAGAGACGAACACGTTCAAAAGTATACCCAAATTTCATTGGGGGGGAAAATTGGTGGGGTTTTGACAATTTGTGATTAGACTAGTGTAGGAATATGAATATGACTACATAATTTGGTTTTGTATTTTTGAATCTTCTGTAATAATTTCAGTATGGTGAACTTCTTTTTTCTGGTGCATGAAAGAGGGCATAGCTTAGTGGGGTAAAGCTCAAGCATTACATAATAAAGTTCTAGGTTAATACAGAGCATATCCTCAATGGCTGTTTTTAGTACTGTAGTTGCAAGGACGAGAAAAACCTGTTTGAGACCTTAGAGCTAAGAAAGACAGTGCTCTGCTAAATAGGCCATTGGTCTAAAATGGTTATTTGGCAGCTCCTTTATATCTGTGCAGATCTAGAGCAATTAAACTATTCCTGTTCATTCTAATATACATCTAGCACAGGACAATTTGCACACCTAGCTATTTTCATGGTAAACTGTCAGCCTGAATACGTAAATGAAACTTGAACATCCGGGATGGGTTAATTTTGTAGCTTTAAAAATATTACCACCAGAAACAAGTATTTATATCAACCTGTTCCTATGTAAGAAATCAAATGCTTTGATGCATTGTTTCAGAGGTGACTGCTACTGAACAATCAATTTTTTCCCATTGGTCCAGAAGGGTTTTTGTTGTTAGTTCTTTGTATTTAATGTGCTCAAAAGATAGCCTATTCAGATCTTAAAGTGAACACTATATATTGCTTTACCATTTTTTATAAAGCGCGAAGAAAGGAAACTATATGCTTTTGTTAAATTAGGCAAGATTGTCTAATTTCTAGCGTTGCCATGTTAGTATTCATTTAATACCTTAAGTTGTGAAAAGCTGTATGGGGCAAAGATTGCTCCTAATTGTCCTAGACCTTTGTACAATACTTTCAGAATAATATGAATGTATGTCTAAAACCACAGAATAGTGTTAATGGAGGCTCAGAGCAGCCTTGTACTGTAACCGTTCCATGTTTACATGAAATGAAAACTGAAAAGTTGAGCTGTATGATACACTTACATTTCAGATTTTCTCCATTTTGTGATGCATAGTCCCCAAATCATGTTGGAGTGCTTGCTTATCTGTTGGTTTAAAAATCCCTAACCTTTCAGTTCTTTCCTACAAGTAGTCAAGCTTTTGATAGTAACACTTGAAGAAGAGAGAAGAAAGACCCATGTATTGCTCAATATATATTACCTGATTTCCCCTTTCATCATATGGAAACATACTTTCTAAATTGAATGAGGACACAACTGTCCTTTTCAGACACTCTGTAAGTTCCACCTTTAAAGTCACAGCTCTCCTGCTTCCACTGCCACTGTGATGAATGTAATTCCCAGAGTATGGTCTGAAAGCGCATGAGCCTACCTTCTGCTAAAGGAAAGCAGGCCTTAGTCTGGATGGGTGACCACCTGGAAGCCACATTTGGTTTGAATTTCATGACAGAAGAAGCGGGATATAAATGTAAGAAAAATTAACAACTGCAGAATGTTCTATCAAGGTTCTAAACCCTGTAAGGAGCCTCCATCAGGAAAGATCCACTGCTGAAGAAAGTATGCTTAGCGCGGTGATGGGAGCAGGAGGAGGAGGAACACAATTCTGGGGGTCTGGGCTAAAAACTCTGCCATTTCCACCATGGTTTTCCTTCTGCATGCACGTAATGTGTGAAGAGGGCTACATTGATGACACATTTATCTGAAGTTCTTGCATACTTTTAAAAAATGTTTTTATTTGTTTTTCATAGTACAGGAAGTACATTTTGAGAAAACAATTGTTGCAACAGTAAACAAACAACTTGCCCCAATAAAATTACAGACTTTTCAAGTATAAAATACCGGTATGCAAAATATATGAAATTAACTGGTAGTTAACCCAGTGTTGCTTGGGAATGATAAGAAACCAAAACAATACAACAGCCTCCAAGATTTATTAATGGATTGTTTAATTTGTTGATTTCTGGGCTATACACAAAGCCCAGGTCCAGGGTGTTTCAGAGGGGAGGGATCATGGCAGACTGAAGGTTTCTCATTGGCTTCTTACTGATGGACATAGCAGTGTAGCCTCTGATGATAGCCAGACACATGTTTGTCAAAAGAAGTTGAAATGAAGGAATAGAACTGTTGCTTTAAAAAGTTTGTTCTTTGTGAGATAGGGAGATTGCAAATTTTCCTGCCTTGTGGTTTGAGTGACAGGAGGCCAAGGACTGTCATCTTGCCCAAACCATGCTGCAGTCCTATTATGGACACTGACCGCAAACACGTCCCTTTCTTAATTATCTTCGGAACAAGATAATTTACAACTCGGAAGCGTTTCTGCGTCTGCCAGTGAAAATCGGCATGTTAACTGCTTTCTGGAATAAAGGAGAAGGAAAAAGCTACTGCTTATAGCGTCAAGTAAAAATGACGAAAAGCTGGATTTATGGCGTGGAATGAGAAAGTTTTAACCTGACAAGGGGAATCTATGCAGCTTGAAGTGGATTATTTTTTATTATTTTGGCGAATGTGTGTTTAGGAAATTGAAAGTTACTTTGCCAGCTGACACTATTCCTGGGAATGGAATATGCTGCTTTCAAAACGAGGCAGGTGCAAGCTGTGAAATTGTAGTGATGGAAGCTGTTTAGAGACAGAAGTAATATACCGTACTTTTCCGTGTATAAGACTAGGGTTTTTTTACTTTAAAATGAGGTTAAAAATCTGGGGGCCTCATACACGGATAGTGCATATGCCCATTTTCTAAATTTGGGGTCCCCCAAAGTAGGGGGCATCTTATACATGGGGGTGTATTATACACGGAAAAATATGGGGTATATAAAAATGCAGGGAAAGCATTAAAATTCAGAATATCACAAGAATGAAAAGGAAAAAAGGAGGCAAAAGGAAAAACGCTGGAAGAAAAGAGATCTTCAGGGTCCCTTCTTACTGTGGATATTCTTAAGCAGATACCGACAGAGCAAACAAAGTCTCTTAATGCAAAAACGGAGGTTTTAGAGGGGAAAAATAGATAAAAATTTGACAAGAAGGAACAGTCAATGAAATGAGCAATGAAACTAAATCAGAGATGAATGAAATGGAAAAAGGGATCAGAAATGTTATAGATGCTCTAGATGATAAAGAACAGGTAGGACTGAGGGATGAAACTGGCAAAGCTAGAAGGAGCAACCGATCAGGTGGAAGAACCCACTATACAAATGTATGGAGAAATGAAGAAACTAAATGATAAAGCTGAGATTCTGGAAAAGAAAAACGAAGTTAAAAATGGAGAGAGATTTGGATAATCTGACATCTATGGAATTGAGGGAGTTTTACCTACAACTTGGGAGTGATCCCAGGGGATAAAGCTATTAAATCCCTGGTATTCTTTTTGGAAAAAGAATGGAAGAAATGCATATGGAAACTGAAAAGAGAAGGCTGGAAAAACATGGTAAATACAACAGGAAGTGGAAATTGACGATACAGAACTGAGTGTGGACCAATGGATATGGAATATTGTCTCGATGTGTTCACAGCAGAGAGACTTATCAGCACAGAGCGGGAAAGATTTATCATAATTTAACATAGAGGCATGGTTGCTGAAATGGTTGGCGGCAAAATTGTTATGTTTAATTAGAAACTATTAGAGGGACATATCAATATTATTAATTGGGGACCCTTTTTGTGCAATATTTGGGTTTGAAGATTGGGAAAATACTTTTTTATGGAAAGTGCAAAAGTTGGATGTCATGGAGCAAATGTTTTGAATAATTCTTTTAATGTAACTGACAGAGAATCAGAAGTCCCTTTTCTTTTCTCCTTTTTTCTCCCCCCCCCCCTTTTTATTTTGCTCTATCAAAAAAAAAGGTATAATAAAAATTAGCAAAGTAATAATAATAATAATAATAAAGCCCAGGTCCAGATCAGTTTGGGAATGGGGCTAATGTTTCATTAGGGATTGGGGGACAATGACACTGCAGCTTGTTTCCCTACCTCCTGATGAACCGCGGAGAGCATAATGGTTCAATCCTGCTGGATGCTGGTATGCTGGCATGTTCACTGCAGGAACACATCAGCAAAGCAGTCCACTGCAGCCAACAATCCTGCATAATTGGTGGGTATCTCCTGCACTGCTGCTGCATGAGCTTGGCTCTTATGTTAGGTCTGCTTTCCCTCCCCTCTCTGCAACTAAGGTAGTTTCTTTTGTCAACCACAATTTTAGCAAATGCTGCAGTCCTTCCTCTGTCTTGAATAAACTTCATAATTTACTGACGTTGAGAATGTTCCATCAGACCTAATGAGAGATGTTGAGTTAGATAAGATGTAGTGAGTGAGTTCTAATGCCATTATTGTTTTACAGATAGCATTGCTTTACTATAGAATCCCTTCTGTCTCATCTTAAAAATTCCTTTCTTTAGGTAGGAGTCTTACCTTTATACAGTGAAATCCCACACATACCTCAGCATCTTCCAGCCAGGCATGCAAGGGGCATTGCCACAGATCAAGGACACATTCCAGCCAGAAAAAAGCACTTGAAGGTACAGAGTAGGACCATGAGGGGCAAAGTCTAGGGATAGAGGGCATAGCCTGGAAAGAGTCCAGAGGGACATACTTCTGGGCCTGAAGTTCCCCACCACTCTGGTAAATGATCAACCTGAGTTGCTGTGCCCTCAGTTGATGCATTCAGTTGCATATGGAGGAGGCCATCTTGCCTCTTAAGGATTATATAAGCTGCTTTTCTTTTCTGTCCTTTTATATCCCATTCAACTCTTCTCAGGCCAGAGGAAAAGGAAAACCTAGGCATCCTACCACCAGCTTTGGCAGAAAGCATGTTGGATGCTTTTCTTGTCTTTGTAGTTTTGCTTTATTCATATACTGTTCCTTTACTCCTGATATTTATTGTTGTTGGATTGGATAGTTTGTACAATCAGCTTTCGTTACTCATTTTAGAGGTTCACCATATCTGACAGATATTTGGGTGTATCTCTTGAGCGAAAGAACTGTCCACTCCAAGGTCCATAAATTCAGTCTGATTCAGTTTACATACTTTCGCTCGCCTAGCTCTTGAATTTGACCCCAGCATTAAAAGGGTTGAACAAAGCTGCATGAAATTGACTTAAATTCCTCTCATAAGTTGCAAAATATTTAATATGGGGGCGGGGGGGAAATAGTGGAAAAAGAGACTAATGAGCTATGCAAAATGAAAGTGATACAGAAGTGAGCAGAACTCCTTTTATTGTCTTCAAAATCTTTACTAGCTATAGCCTTCACCTTCATAAAAGTGATTTCTGAAAACACAAAGTTGTGCCGCTGCAGCAGCCGTAGAAACCTATGTAAACACATTTATTGCTATCTACCAGTAGCAAACTAAGGCTATGTATACCTTGCTACTTACACAGGTTTCAGCATGCTTCTGCCACTGGTGTTTGATGCAAAAAACACATGATGTACTTGGTCACAGTCCAAAGGTCATAGAACTGTAGAATTGGAAAGGACCCTGAGGCCCATCTACTCCCAACCCCCTGCAATGCAGGAATCTCAACTAAAGCATCCATGGCAGATGGCCATCCAACCTCTGCTTAAAAACCTCCAATAAAGGAGAGTCCACCACCTTCTGAGGGAGTCTGTTCCACTGTCAAACAGCTCTTCTTGTCAGAAAGTTCTTCCTGGTGCTTAGTCAGAATCTGCTTTCTTGTAACTTGAAGCCATTGGATTGAGTCCTACCCTCCAAAGCAGGAGAAAACAATCTTGCTCCATCTTCCATGTGACAGCCCTTTAGACATTTGAAGATGGCTATCATATTTCCTTTCAGCCTCCTCTTATCCAGGTTAAACATACCAAACTTCCTCAACCGTTCCTCATAAGGCTTGGTTTCCAGACCCTTGATCATCTTGGGCACACGTTCCAGCATATCAATATCTTTATATTGTGGGGCCCATAATTACACACACTGTTCCAGGTGATGTCTCACTGAGTCAGACTAGAACAGTACTATTACTTCCCTTGATTGGGACACTATACTTCTGTTGATGCAGCCAAGAATAGCATTAGGGTTGTTTTTGTGTGTTTTTGCTGCTGTATCGTAGACTCATGTTAAGCTTGTGATCTACTAAGACCCCTAGATCTTTTACACATGTACTACTGGCAAGTCAGGCTTCCCCCGTCTTATATTTGTGCAGCTGGTTCTTCCTGTATAAATGTAGACCCTTACATTTGTCCCTATTGAAACTCATTTTGTTAGTTTGGGGGGGGGTGTCACTTCTCCAACCTGTTAAGGTCATATTGAATCCTGATTCCACATTCTGTGGCAGTAGCTACCCCTCCTGTTTCCTGTCATCTAGCAATTCGATGAGCATTCCCCCAATTCCTTCATCCAAATTGTTTATAAAAGCGCTGAACAACAGGCCCAGGACAGAACCAACCTTACAGCACCTCACTGGTCACTTTTCCCCAGGATGATGAGGAACCATTTGTGAACACTCGTCGGCCAATGAACCAGCTACAAAACCACCTAACAGCAACTTTGTCCTGCCCACATTTTGCCATCTTCTCCACACAAATACCATGGGGGACTTTGTCAAAAAGCCTTACTGAAATCAAGATACACTATGTCCACAGCATTCCGCTGAATTGGAGTTCAGTGAGGGAAATAAATCAGGGCATGGGCATTGGGTGAAGGCCTCCCCACCTATGCTCTGGTGTGAACATCAGCATAAAAATGCAACTTGAAATGCAGCGGGTGCCCTCGCTGCAGTTCAAGCTGCTAATGTGTACATAGTCAAACTGCCTGAAGAATCTCTTTCAAAGAGAAGCTGCGGAGAGAACAATATAATGCATTGTGGAACAATCATTTCCAATCCTCTGACTGCAAATGCACAAATGCCAGCTTACAGGTATTTTAGCATATCTCCCCTGTGGGCATAGTTTGGAGTTTCAAAGCTGTAAATGCTTTCCCCCACCGCATAAGCAGATAATTCAGAAAAGTAATCTGAAAGACCATAATCGTATTTCTGAGAATAATAAAATGATGAAAATTGCATCGCTTGAAGATCACATCTAGTTAGCAAGAGATCCTACTCTTTAACCTTATTTTTAAATCACTGCTTTTGCTATAGGAGTTGCAACCTTAAGGAGGTTGGGAAACGGTCCATGCTGAGTTAAGAGGGTTTGACATTTATTAACCCAGCTTTGTGCACATCTATTAGCAATTTGCTCCAAATAGCGTTTTTTTGGGGCAACTTTGTACCTTGCATATGCTGTAATTTCCAACTAGTACAAAAGCAAGGCAGTATAACTCTGGGCAATCTAGAAGAAACCTCAAATCAAGAGATCCTGTTGGGAGGTTGCCTCTCTGCGCCTCTCTCTCGCTCTGCTCTGAGGGTTGCCATGGCGTCAAGGTTACTGCGGGTGTGCGGGGCCCTGCGAGGCCTCAGCGCGGGCCGGAGTCCCCTGGGCCGGGGGCCGCTGCGCCTGACAGGCGCCGCCCGCTCCATGGGCGCCGGAGGTATTCCCAGTGATGAAGAACAGGCTACAGGAATGGAGAGAAAAACCATGAAAGCTTTAGAGAAGGGGCTGGATCCTTACAACATGCTACCACCCAAACGATATGCTGGAACAAAGGAAGACCCCAACATAGTCCCTTCAATTACAGACAAGAGGCTTGTGGGCTGCATCTGTGAAGAGGACAACAGCACTGTGATCTGGTTCTGGCTGCACAAGGGAAATCCCCAGCGCTGCCCCTCCTGTGGAGCCCACTACAAGTTGGTTGGCTACCAATTGCCCTGATTTGGCTTCAAAGCTTTGCTGAGGGGCTGAGCTACTTAGCTGTTTATATCACGATGTATCACATTCATTGAAACCTAATAAAGTCTTTGACTCATTGTGTGGAAAAAAAATAATAGAAGAAACCTCAAATCTCATCATGGGACATGGTAGGTTCAAAAGCAGCCTCAAATAAATTTTGAATAGTTTCTTGCTTGGCAACATTAGTCCAGTCCCAAAAAGAGTTATGGTAGTGCTTTTTATGAGTGGCTAAACATGCTTTGGAAACTGAAAAAAGGGCTTTTATTTTACACTTCTCAAATGATTACATTGTCTCACAAGCTCTTATTATCAATTAGGAACATGCAAAAGAAGTGATAAACTTCTGTTTGTGGAGAGACTTTTATTTTAAAATATTTGAGTAGCTTTTTGACAGCATCTAAAATGGTTCACCAGCAACAAAGTAAATCACAAATCAGTAATAGGTATAGGAAGCCTAGGAAGCTATTCCAGAGTTGGGGTGCCATCCCTGAAAAGGCCCCTTCCCCACTTAATCTCCGAAAGAGGAAGGCCTTAGTGCACTGGGTTCTGCACTAGATGTGCTGCTCCTCAGAATGTATCACTTCAAGAAGACAGAGGTTGCATTTCCCCCCATGTTGACAGGAGGGAGAATTTCCTGAATAGCATGTGTTGATAGCTGATTTGGTTTTTGAGACAGGGCCAGCCCCTAACATTGGGCAGAGTAAAGTGCCATAAACTGGAGGGTGGGGATGCCAAAAGCTATATGTACCCCTTGGCCTTCCCTGTGCCCTGTAAGGTAGTGTCTCCCTCCGGTATGGTGGATGGTGTCACTTCAACACCGCTAATGGAAAATTCAGCTGCCAGTCCAGATGTGGAATGGGAAAGGTGACATCTGTCCCTTTGCCTCAGGTGGCATAATGTATTTCTCTGAGGCCAAGTGTGTTGTGTAGGAGACTTTTCAATACCACATATACATTTTCTTTCTGGTTACTTCTCACAAGAGAGGAAAGGCACTAACCCTTTGAGAATATTAATGTATTTTAGGATTCAGGCCGGGTTTACGCTTGAGTTACAAGGGTTTTTAAAAAAATAATTAAAAAGCCAAGAAAAATGGCAATGGCGGTGACCCTGACCTAACCAGCTCTAGTATCCCAGCTCACTCACTGAAGACACTTCATGGAATGCATCTGTTCCCAAGATCTTCCTTGTCCTTGTCCCTATTTTTGTTGTTGCTCAGAATAGATAATGTTCTGCTTCCTCAGTACTGTGAACTTGCTTGTCTGGCAAGAGGATTCAAGTATGGCAAGCTTTCCATAGTTTCAAATTAGCTGCTGTTTGTTTTGTTTTTTAAGTTGAAAGTGGTTATTTGAGATGGGCCTAGTGAATGTATGCAGGCAATTTCGGACAAGATATTAGAGTTACGACCTGTAAATTAGATTTAAGGGTGTGGGAGGGGGAAAGAGCAAAAATTGACTGGAATGAATGCTAGCAGGCAGGTTTTTATTGGAGGCAGATTGGGGTATGTGGGAAAATGCCTTTTTGACCAGGAAAGATGAAAACAAATGAATAAACAAAACAAATGCCTCAAAACCAAATAGTACACAGTAGATCAAAGGCACAGTCATTTAGGAATGCAAGTGAGTCCTTACCCAGCCTTTAATGGAGAGAGAAGTGCTGGCTTGAGATTGGTCAGCGTGGATTTCCCCCCATCTTCTTTGATGTTGTGCTTAGAGTGGGTTCAGCACTCCTAAGTCATTCTAAAACCATTCTTTATTATTAAGATATTGAGAAATATCCCCTTACTAGCCAACATATTTAAAGATCTCATTGATATGTACCAAGGGCAAATGTGCCTACATACACATACAGAGAAATCACAAATGCATGGAAATTAGATCAGAAAGATTAAAATATTTAAAAGCCAAGTAAATAAGGGAAAATAAAGTATGCAGGTAGACCATGATTTTGCGTCATCTATAAATGTACTAAATTTCTCTGTTAAGCTGTCTGTACACTGTGCATCTATTCTAAAATATGCAAGTTTATTTAAAGAAGACCCCAAGTATGAGTATGAAGTATGAGTAGTTCCGACCAATTTCCAGTGAGCACCAATGGGCTGTCTAGTTGAGATTAGCAAATCTGTAAACAGTTCTAAGCACTTCTGAGGCTGGGCCTTTTAAAAAGTCACATGAAGACAAGCCATTATTGACCCTTGAAGAATTGCCCTTGTCTTCTGAGAACAGCATTGTTTGCTTACAAAGTTGGGCAATGCTATTAAAACAGGGTCCGCCAACCATTCTGGGCCCATGGGCACATTTGTGCACTGGAGAAACATTTGGGCATACTTCACGCACCACAAGCTACACTCATTGGCTAAAACAGAATGTTTCTTTCAATTTCAGTCACATGGGTTGGAACCTCAAACCTTATATGGTAGGGTTGCTACCTTGGCACTGGATGCAAATCTTCCATTCTCTCTTGGAGAGTGTTTGTGGCTCTTTCTAACCACCTCATCTCCTGGCCCTGTAGTTTTATCATTCCTACAACAGTATGCAGAAGGTCCCTTCTTCAGTCCCTGCCATCTCCAGTTACAAGGATCAGTTAGTAGGTTTATGGACCAAACAGTCAAACCTGGTATAAGGCAGCTTCTGATGCACCTACAGAAGTGAGGGGGAATGTTGAGTACAGTATCTGGTAGGGGGAGACCCATAGCTAGCTGGGCGCATTTGTCCACAAAGGCTCACAAGTGGCGTGCGTTGCCCTCTTTGGAAATATACCTCATCAACTAAAAATATCTAAAGGGCAGACTCGAATGACCTTTCACCCCCTTTTCCTTTTTTGCTTTATGTCATGATTTTATTTCTCGTAAGAATATTGAGGCACAAGGTCTCTCAGTGTCACCATAATATTCAAACGCCTGGCTCGTCCAAGACTTAATGGAACATTTGCTCTCAATAATGATGTCACAGGTGGAGGATACTTTTATTTTTACATAATTTTGTTACTTGTAAAGGGAATCTTTCTATGAATCAGACTATTTCTTTGGAGCTGCCCTGTACCTTTCTACTTTTGTACTTCCAAGAATATTTTATTCTTTGTTTTTTTTCTTTTTGTTATGTTTACACTTCTTAACAAAATCAATAGAATGTTAAGTGGAAAACACAGGCACACAAGAGGTGTGTGTTACATTTGTGGGCATCCTTCACTGAGTACAGCAGCCATGCATATTGTTTTCGTTAGGAAAGTGAATTGCTAAGGATTCCTTGTGGGAAAGTACCTTGTAAGACACTGCGAAACTTGCACACATGCAATTAACGCGGTCTGATAAATTGTGGTGCCATTATTTGCAAGGCTGTGGTAGTGTGGTAAAAAGTAAAGAGTTTTGTTCTGCTGTCATGGAATCCAGAAGAGCTGACTGGCTGTTTGTCATGGCAGAAGTTTTTTTGGAGACATACTATTTCCCCACCCCTGCCCAAGTAGGATAGAAAAATAAAGGCAACTCTGCCTTAAAGGAATGGAGTTTTCTCTGTTTTTGTCATACTCTTAATATGTACTGTTCTTTGTCTAATATTCTAATTAACTAGACCCATGTTTTTATTACTACATTTTGAGTCTTCCCTTGGGTAATGACTTATGTTGAGTTCAGGCCTTGTGGGCTGCAGTAAAATGAGTTGTTAGGATTGCATAATAACACACTTTGCACACTGTGTGTTCAGATCAGTTTACGTGGGTGGTGAGGAGAGAAGAATGGAGGGGAAAGTGGTGGAGTGAGGGAGAGGAAATAAGGTGATGGAGATAAAGGGAACGGCCTCCTCCCTTTGGGCTTTGGCCCCACCTACTTTTGGGTTAGGCCTGACTCACACCAGCACACAGCACATTACCCCCAGAGAGTGTGGGCCAGATGAGAAAAAAAGAAAGAAAGCCAAAAGAGAGTTTGCAAGAAGCAAAGCGAAGAAGCCATAATTGTGAGCAAAAGCAATTTTGTGGATTGAGATGCATGCATATAAATAAATTCTGGAGTGGTGCTTGTTCACTCCTCTGTTCAAGCCCAGCTATGGCCCTGTGTGTTCCATTGAACTTCCCTAAGACTTCCTGCGTTTTGGAACCAACCCACAGACCTTCTGGGCAAACCTGGGATTTATAACAGTCATGTGGGGAAAACCATGACCTCAATCCACAGGATTATTGTATGGACAAATTTTCACACGTTGGAAGTATATTGTTTGAAATTAAATCCCATGGAAATGACTAAGATCTCTCAAATAACCTCTTTAGGATGGGAGTGTAAAGAGGGCCATAGCAATGGCTAGCAATGTATAGATGTGCTGGAGCAGAGATAGGGAACGTGTGGCTCTCCAAATAGTGTTACACCCCATTGCTGATCAGGTCCAGCCACCATGACCAGTGATGATTAGGGATAATGAGAGCTGCAGTCTAACAATAACAGGAGGGCTACATGTTCCTCACCTCTGTGTTAGATGGATGATGAATGCACAGGAGGTCCTTCTTCTAGGCACACCAACCAAGTTGGCATTGTTGTGCTTGCACTACAACTTTTTGCAGTATGTCCACTGACATTAGAGAGCCGAGCCTTCCATCCTTTCTAGTCATCCTATCTGATCATGCTTCACATCAAAGGACTCCTTGTACAAAGTACTACTTTTTTAAAAAACAAAAACAAAACAAAGCAGGCTTCTCTGTTTTCTCCAAGCAGTTCTTGGCTCTTAGCCTGCCTAACTTTTGCAATGAGTTTAAGCAACATCTGCTCTGCCCATTAAAGTGATTTTTCCTTGCACTGGCCTCGAGCCTATGTCTTTGCTGCAACTCATTAACAGCAATTTCCTTCCCAAACCTAAGAGTTCACTGAACTCCAAATTGGATTGTAGTCCCACACATCTATATCATGAAATGCATGAGATTTCTGTATAACCAATCCCGGCTCCATGTTTCTATGTGCCTTGGCCAGCGGAGCATTAGGGGGCCCACATGACATGCCTGGCATTTGGCAAAGGCACTGGTGCTTCAGAAGTGGTAGCAGGCAATTATGCAGCATGGACCTCTTCTCCTGTGGCACAGCTGGCATTAATTACTAGTGAAGGGACTGCCAGTCAGTGGGCTACATTTATGTTCTTCCATTTTTAAAAAAGGGTCATGTTTCTGGTGCCATTTGAAAAGGCCAGTGGGGTAACAGAGTCATCTAAGAGTGACTGATCATAGTGATGAATTAGCAGAGAGATTTCAAAGTCCCTCTTCTTGCCATTGGCTTAGCTGCTCTGATGTCACAGATGCACAGTAAGCTAGGCTGGGACCAAGGGGCTTGCTCTCTGGAGGGTGTTTGATGGGGACAGATGTTTCCGTGATTCTCCAAGTTAGTGTGTGCTGCATGCCAATTCCAGATTTAGGGCTAGTTTCCATGTGTGCGTGCTTGGTGTCCTAATTTCTCTGACACTTCTGAGCCTATACTGGCTATACTGACTCCTGTTAACATAGCAGGAGTGGACAGAAGATTGGCTACTACCAATTATCCAAGCATAGTGCTGCCTGACACTTTAAACTATGGAGCTAGAACAACAAGTGCCCAGCCTGTGTCCTGAACTCATGGATCATGGCAGGACCCCTAATTTAGAACCAGCCTTCAAGCTGTGGCTACCACACCACTGAATTTCCTGGTTTTGCTCATGCTGTCGTTATGTGCTGCTCACTTTCTATATTCTGGTATCTTAGGTTGATGGTACAGTCACAGAGGTGCAACTGGAATTTGCCAGCTACTGTAGGAGCAGATGAGTTTCTCTTAATAGTTTGCATGTGTGAGGCAGAACTCTACCCCAGAAGCTCATTTGCCTCTCAGTATTCCCCCCACCAACTGAATATCTGGCTCTGGAGCACAGTTTTTAACTCGAAGCATTCTATGTTAACATCTCTTATGTCTGGGGCAATTTTTTTAGCATTGTGTCTCAATTGTTCGATCCTGGCGACAGCTCGTCCTGTGCTGACCACTTAAAAGTTCACTGAGAGGCAACTGGTATTGTAAGCGGAGCCAGTCATCAGCTGGAGGCTCCAGGCACAAAGTGGGTCAGATTTTACAAATTCCCCACTATCCTCCTTATCAGTTCATCAGTTTTACAGCTAACCACATGTGGTTGCAGTTACTTTGCAAGAAGCAACTGCAGGACAAATGCTCACATGAAACTGCCTTATAGTGAGTCAGAGTGTGCAGTCATTAAGCTCAGCACCATCTATTCTGATGGGGAGGAGGCCTGCTAAGTCTCCGGCCCTTTTAAGCAGAGATGCTGGATATGTAGACCAGATCCAGGCACTTTTGGAAGAAACTGATTTTCTGGATCCATTTCAATCGGGGTTTAGGTCCGGTTTTGGCACAGAAACTCCTTTGGTTGCCCTGTATGATGACCTCTGTTGAGAGAGAGACAAGAGAAACATGTCCCTGTTCATTCTCCTCAACCCTGTTAATTCTTCTCTGTACCATTGGCCATGATATCCTTCTGGAGTGACTGTCCAAACTAGGGGTGGGTGGCACCCCTTTGTGGTGGTTCCAGTCCTACTTGGTGGTTCACAGAGGGTGTTGCTTGGGGAATGCTTTTCAGCCCCGTGGAACCTTTAATGTTGAGCAGGGCTCAATCCTATCCCCCACATTGTGTAACAACTACATGAAACCGCTGGGTGGGGTTATCCGGAGGTTTGAAGTATGTTGTCAGCAGTATGCTGATGACACTCAGCTCTATTTCCCCGTTACATCTGCAGGTGAGGCAGTGGAAATGCTGGACCAGTGTCTTGCCTCGGTAATGGACTGAATGAGAGCCAACAAAATTGAAACTCAATCCAGATAAGACTGAGACACTGTTAGTGGGCGGGAGAAGATGGGTGGGAGATCACCTGCTCTCGATGGGCTTACACTTCCTCTGAAGGTGCATGTTCGTAGCTTGAGGGTACTCCTGGATCCTTTGTTGTCGCTCAAGGCTCAGGTGGCCTCAGTGGCCTGGAGTGCCTTCCATCAGCTTTGGCTGGTGGCCCAGCTACACCCCTATCTGGCCAGGGATAGCCTAACTACTGTTGTCTATGCTCTGGTAACCTCAGGGTTAGATTACTGCAATGTGTTATTCATAGGGCTGCCTCTGAAGACGGTTTGGAATCTTCAGTGCAGAATTCAGTGGCCAGGTTGCTCACTGGAGCAAGACGGTTTGAGCATATTACACTGATCCTGGTCTGACTGCACTGGCTATCAATTAGATTCTGGGCCCAATTCAAAGTGCTGGTCTTGACCTATAAAGCTTTAAACAGCTCAGGACTGCAATACCTCAAGGACCACCTCTCTCCATATGAACCTACCCAGACTCTGAGATCACCTTCCTTCATTATACAACTTTAGGTGCCAGGCAAAAACATTCCTTTTTAACCAGGTCTTTGGTTGATTTGATTGACATCCTATGCCCTTTTAAAATGTGGATTTTTTTGGGGGGGGTATTGGGTTGTTTTTATTTTGATTATGTATTTTGTGGTTTTATATTTTGATTTTATTCTGTGAACTGCCCTGAGATCTCTGGGTGTAGGGTGGTATATTATTATTATTATTATTATTATTATTATTATTATTATTATTATTAATAATAATTTTAAAAAAATAGACCCTGAGCTTTCTGCATACAAAGCATATGCTTTTCTATTAGTATTTGGGTCATCTCTGTTTAGCAAGCAGTGAAAAGTGAATAAAGAGCTGCAGCCGACCAGCCCCAGGTGATGAATCTGTTGTTGGGTTCTATGAGGCTTCAACCCAATTTAAAGAAGTGTTAATCAATCAGAAGAGGTTTAGTTGATTAACCTATTGAGTTAAATTTTGCATATGGGTATAAGTATTTCTGATGCATACTTCTTTCTTAGTTTGTAGCACCAGGTTATCTCAAAAGAGGCATTCCTTTTGGTCTATGAGAGATGTGCCAATAATGCCTCTTTCAACGTGGTGTCACATTCTTGCCTTTGTACTTTTCAGGATCCAAAAAGGAGGCAAACCAAATGTAAAACCTTCTTAACGATTTACATTATTAACAAGGAGTCATTAATGAAGGTTAAAAATAGACAGGACTGCTGCAGGGGGTTGGACTAGATGACCTTCTGGGGTCCCTTCCAACTCTAAGATTCTATGATGTTTGATCACACAACTAAGGGGCTGCAAGTAAAATTACACAGCAATACTATTTAGGCACAGCCCTCTTAAAATGATAGCGTCTTCACAGAGGCTATTAATGAAAAAACAAGCAAACCAATTCATGAGGGACACCTATTTTGTTAATTAAATGTTTTGGATCAACTGGATCTCAGCATTTAATTGATTAAGCTATGGTTCACCACCCTCTTTTTGGACAAGTGGATATATCTGGAATTTTGAGAAAGTGCTGTGGGTGCTAGTCACAAAATGGCTGCCATGGGGATGAGCCACAACATAAAATGTCTGCCATGGGGGGGGGGAGGGGTGTCATAACCCCAAATGTCTGCTATGGGGGACAGCAGAATAACACAAAATGGCCGCCCCATTTCAAAAGAAAACAAGAGCAGAGACTCAAAAAGGTGTGAGTAATCGTGTCCTCTTCACTAAAACTGACCTCACTGTCTGTGTGGGTGGGATCGTTTGGATAGCCACAACAACCCGATTGGGTCCCTCGGTTGCTGGGGTAATTCTGGCCAATAGGGTTGAGAGAATTGGCAGGCGGGGGACCTATTTATACCACTGCACGTTGCGTTGAGCTTCCTCTTTTCACCTCGTGCATCGTATCACCCGCCCACCCTCCCTATATTTAGGGTTCATTATGACCTTGCTATGCCGTTGTGGGTTGTTTGCTTTTGGGGCAGGGGCCCTGTAGGAATTTTCCCATTTGGCTGATTGGCTGGTGCCACTTGGGTTTCACCTGCCGCGTAGCAAATCGTCACAACTTTGTAAGGTTTGGCGGTTAGGCATGGGTTCAAGGTGTGGTGGAGGGGAGGTTGTCACACCTGTCCCTCCCAATGTGCGACAGGGTATTCTGTTAAAGGAATCCAGGTGCTCGCCATGCTTTTGTCCGACCCCCTTCCAGGGGTTAGGGCCACACCAGAGCACCTGGGGGCATTTTGAGGTGAGGTTGCTTCTGTGGTAGGACCAATGCTCCCCCAGTATGTTTACCCTTACTGACTTCTGCCAGTTGCCAGTGCTGCCCTGCCGGCAGTGTAGGTGCAGCTAGTCAAACCAATGCCTGACCCTAACCACTCACATTCTGTAATCAATAAAGTTGTGGCCAAAATTATGCCAATAACCTTAAACTAATATTGATGTCAACTGTGTCTTTCTTTGCGAGGTCTTGGGGGTCTTCATACGCAATGCATACACCCACCCATGTAAAAAAGGCATCTACATCAGTCATCCCTATGCTCACTTGCAGAAAGAAGTTCTTTGCAACTCTCCGCTGTTCAGAACAGCAGGGAGAGTACCTGTCAAGTCCTGGCATCCAGTGAAATGTGGACATGCTTAAGGGGCACGTTTAATGAAAGAAAGGCCATGCCAGAACAAACAGGAAGTGAGCAGGAGGAGCAAACAGCCTCTCGTGCACTGCAGATTATTGAGGTGATAGTTACTGAGACCAGCGCTACGTTTCTAGGTAAAGAGGTGCCAGAAATCACCATGAACTCCTCCCTTGATGTCACAAACTGGCAGGACAATGGGGAGGAGGAAGAGAATCCCAGCCATGGGTGTAGCCAGGACTGGGACATGCTGGAGGAAGCTGGGGATGGGGAAGGAGAGGTTGGTGTAGGAAGTACAGGGTGATGGAGGACGATAAGGGGATGGGGGGGGGCTGTCAGTGCACAGGAACTGGAGCAGCAGGACCCCATCACAAGAGCCAGAGGGGCTCTGAGGCATAGGGAGCAGCAGACAGGGCACTCCAGTAGATTGAGTCAGGCAAGGGCCCACAGCCCAGCTCCTAGCTGGCCAGGTGGGTATCGCTAGCTTTGGCAGCAGGTGAGAGATTCCTCAGTTGGAGTAGGCTTGGAACAGGTGAGGGTCATATGCCTCGTCAAGCCCAGATGCTGCAATCAGCAGGCAAAGTGCAAAAGGGAAGCAGAGCTGAGGTGCTGTGTCTGCTCAACTGCCCTTGTTGAAGGACTTCAGCTTGGGTGTGCCAGGATCTCTGCGGGACTTTGGACATGTGGATTTAACCCTGGACTGGACCTACTGACTTGCTGCCAGGTAGGCTAGAGGTTCTGGACACTTTTGGAATGGAAATGGAGCCTACCTGAGAGGTGGAAAAATAAGCCCTTTTGTGGGTACCATAGGACAGGGGTGGCCAAATTCCAAGAGACTGAGATCTACTCACAAAATTAAAAACTGGCAGTGATCTACCCCTGTTTTTAGGAGTTCAGGTCAAAGTTGTTGAGCTTTTTAGGGGGAGGGGAGGGGAAAAGCCCCGTTTTTAGGAGGTTCGGGAGGCATACATTCCTTAGCCAAACAATGTGGTCTGAGGCTTTGCCGTATCATACTGAATGTGAAGGACGGGCAGTTTGGATGTTCTTACAAAACTAGCACGATGGGGGAAGTTTCTAATGTAACTCTTTCCAGGCCATTGGGCAGAGTGAGACAGTTGCCTCAGGCAGAAGGAGTGAGGACTTGTGGGATAGAGCAGTCTGTACCCTTTAATTCAGCCTGCATCCCTCAAATGCAATGGAGGAGGACAGTCTCCCAGCACCACATACAGGTGCCAAACTGGTCTCCTTCTAAAGGGGGAGGAGGAGGATCCCATCTTGCCCTTCTCCCCAGGCATCTTGGGTGAGCCTAGGTGGAAAGGATTTATGTGGGGGACAATTTACACTTGATCCTCCACCAGTGGCAGCATGAAATGACACGACTCAGCCAAGAAATATAACATGAAGCTTTGGCTTCTCAGTTTTTAGATCTTGGAGTCCGCAAGAAACCCAAGGTGCACGGAAGTCCATGCTTTTTATCTCCCCTCCCCCTCTGTTCTATAAAATCTTTCGCATGTTATTTTGTTCTGCCCATGCTTTGCTTGCGGACAGGGATGTTTTCAAGCCTATTATGTGTTAATGTTTACGAACCTTCCAGTGCTGTAAGCTTTTGGCATGGGTCTGATAACAGGAATAAAACTTTGTTAAAGTGACAGTGTTCATCTTAAACCTTTTGCCCCGAGTTTCTAAAGGGTCGTGCGTTTGCTCAACCATCTGCTGTTGGGATTCTTACTTTGCAGTTTGTTTGTGGGGGGTGGGTGGGTTGGGGGAATTCATAATTATGAATGAGCTGGCAAGTCACCATTTTGGAAGGACAGATAAATGTTCTGAAGGCTCCTGCCATATTCACTGGAGAGGGTGGGGGGGAATGGGAAGGAATAGACAATTCAGTAGGGCACAATAATCTGGACTCTTGGTAAGCTTGTGGAAGCCCCATGGGGAGGGCTGAAGCCACCCCAGCAGCCAGCTGTGGAGCCAAACAACAAGCATGGGAAGATGCCAAACAGATGCTGCTTTCAGAAAAATGCATGCCAGAATCTGACATCTGTTTGTGGTCTTGGTGGCTTGCTCTTGTGCTAGAACAGACCCGGTGAGGAAAAATTGAGGGCAGAATGTTCCTCCCGACAGCTTATAAGGCACCGTTGACTGTCTTGAGTTGTGCCACTGGGTTTTAGGGGCATACTTCTCTGGGGTTCGATGCCAGTTTTTGCTGGGAGCTGCTGGAGTGGTTAGAGAAACGCACAAGTTCTCACTGCCCTTTCTCCCTCTCTCTGGATGCGGTGTGTTGTTTTTAGCTTTTGCAAAAAGAGGAACAGGGAAGGGAGGGAAAGATACGCATGATATAAATTAGGTAGGCTTTAAGGAGTGACTGGGGACTACATAAAACTTTGCAAATACTGTGCTATCCGTATCTTGGCCTAGTTGAGGAATAATCTTGCCAGCACACCTCGGCTGTGTGTTGAGGTCTCGGAGTCCTTTGCTGAACTTTCAAATGCTATCTTAAGCAATGAGTGTAAAAGAAATAAGAACAATGGGATTTTCACGCTGTGCAGTAGGGACCACATATTTATCTAAGACGGCTGTGAATGTGATGCCAAAGCAACAACTATTACCTGGTTGCCCTCTGTATGGAGGTGGCAGTGGAATGTGCTGCTCTACGCTGGCCACGCAAGGTCACTTCTGCCATTAAGACTATAAGCCACAGAGTGATTTACACACTCATTCACCATCCATTAAGGATTAGACTTGCACAAGCTGGATTTCCAAACGTGCTTGCATGTTTTATGTGTGTGTGTTTTATTATGTTTTTATTATCTTTGCTTGTCTGTCAAAATCTGTTTGCTCATTTGTTTTTTCCCCTCCCCTCCCCCCTTTTTGGCTATAACTTGAACTTGGTTGACCAATAAACTTTGGAATTGAGATCTTCAAATGCACAGCTGTGCACATGGAGTCCTCACCTCCTCACATTTACTCTTTTTTAAAAAATAAAATAAAATAGAGTGTACTAAAGAGAACTTAACAAGTAGGAAAAATCCCAGGAAATAGAAAATATAGACTGTAAGACAATATCTCCAATATTAAACAGATTTAGAGAAAAAGACTTATTTGCATATGTGGATCCAATTTATTCTTCACCTTTATAAAATGAATGACACCCTGCAAAAAGTCTGCTTGCTTCTTACCATCTCTTAATAGCACAACCCTATATGTGTCTACCAACCTAGCAGTTCGAAAGCACCCCCGGGTGCAAGTAGATAAATAGGGACCGCTTTCTAGCGGGAAGGTAAACGGCGTTTCCGTGTGTGGCTCTGGCTCGCCAGATGCAGCTTTGTCACACTGGCCACGTGACCCGCAAGTGTCTGCGGACAGCGCTGGCCCCCGGCCTCTAGAGTGAGATGGGCGCACAACCCCAGAGTCTGTCAAGACTGGCCCTACGGGCAGGGGTACCTTTACCTTTACCTTTTATATGTGTCTACTCAGAAGTAAGTCTTATTGAGTTCAGTAGGGCTTACTCCCAGGTAAGAACGTTGCCACATAAATTGTGTATATTTTATTACTTTTTCTACATTTTGGCAGTACACCGTGTTAAGGCTGAGCAATGTTTCAACCAAGGAAGTTATTTTATGTCTTTTATTTCATTTAAAATACTCCTGAACCACCCCTTCATCAAAATATTCCAGAGCACAATACTTAAAAAGCTTCAAATAAATTTAATCCGCACAATCAGAATTCAGCTTTTTACTAGCTATGGTGACCTTTGCGACAAATTCCAGACCATTTTAAGATGCTTGGAATACACAGATCCATGCGTATTGTCCCGAGCAAAAAATAAAGGGTCTAGGACAGATAAATGGAACCTGTGGCCCTCCAGCTATTGTTGAACTACAAATCTCATCAGTTAGGGATTATGAGAGTTGCAACCCAACTATATCTGGGGTGGAGGGTCAGAGGTTCCCAAACCTCCTCTGCTAGAAGCATTGCATTTCCTACCATTTGACTAACAATGAATAAAACCTTTCCCCCATCTGGATCATGTACACTAATGTGGAAAGTCTGTATTTGATCCACTGTCACTTACATTATTACTCTGATATTCATACATGGTGCTGGTTTTGGCCTCTTTTGTCAAAATGCACTGCCAAATACTTTTAGGGATTAATATCTCTAATATTTCCACTCCCCTCACCCCCACCCCGGCCACCATTTGAGTGTGAAATAGTTGTTATTACGGAGATGAATACTCTGCCTCTGTATTTAAATGATCCCCAAGGCAGTTTACAACAGATTATGCCATTCAATATAAAGCTATTAACTTGTCTTGATGGAGGACAGTTAAGGGAGATGGTGAAGGAACATGACATTAAAACTCCCCCACCAACCTTCTGCTGTTCCTGGCCTTATGGAGCTTTCTACAAGTCCAGGGCAAATGCCCGCAAACACACTCCGCCATAAAACAACCCGATGAATTAATCCCAAAGCACTGATATATGATGACAAGATATTTATATATTTTAGTGCACAGCCCCTTTCCTGTTTCTGTGTAAGATTCCAATTGTTTCAAAGCTGTCGGAGTCTCTTAAACACTTCACATGTAATATTATGCAAGTGTTGCCTATAAAATGTCAGCTCTTCAGCAGGGCTGGATTAACCACATTGCTGAATAAACTCTAGCTGAGGGCCCAAGTGTTCAGGAAGAGGCACATAAATTAGTATCCCTGGGAATTTAGCATTTCACTTTGAGGCTTAAAAGAAAGAGAAAATCCTCTTCACAATCTTAAAAACTACAAGCCCGATACTTTTAAAAGAAGGCTAGTATCCCCAGGGTGCTGAAAGCAATGTCCAGTGCTGGTTGGTGCCCTAGTGAGGTGCAGGTGCAGAATTACAGACCCCACGACCGCCTCAAGTGAGGATTGCTGTGGACAGCACAATTTCCCTTCTCACTCCTCATAATATGAACAACTAACTGCCGCAGCATATCCCACACCTTGCTTGTAACAATCATCCTGGTGGTCGCAATTCTCTCTTTGAATAGTTATCTTATCACAATTAAAACTGTGCTCCAGCATTCTTTCTCTAGTGTCCACAAAGGTACATCTGCGGCATGACTAGGGAGTGCCCCATTGGGAGCATCTGTTTCCCCCCCCCCCCAAAAAAAATAGTCACAGAGGTGGGGGGATTTGGACTGGGGCAATGGCATAAGGGAAAGGGGAGTCTAACTTTTATTCCCCACAGTCCAAACCTACCCCAAGTATTGCTATTAGCTGTGGAGGTGGGATGTATGAGCTGAAAAGCTGAAGGACTGTGCAAACAGCTTCACCTCCCATTTTTCACAATGAAGGAGGAGCCAATCATTACACACACACACACACACACAAACAACAACAACAACAACAACAACAACAACAACAACACAACACAAATATTATCCCACCCCTCTTCTCATTTGTACATCACCCTGAGAACCCTAGTTATGGAGCAACTCAGAAATGCCACAAATAAATAAGGAAGCTGCAGAGTGTTTTGCATGAGACTGATGAAAAAAGGATAAGGTTGGGTAGTATCATCACACAATGGGAAACTCTCCCACAATTATGCCACAGCAGAAAGTTGGATTGGGCTTGGGCCTTCCACTATAGCTTATTCAGCATTGTGGTTAATCCAACCCCTTTGAGGAGTAGACATTATGAAACACATCTTGCGTTTTCCTTAGCTGTGGGTTGCCAAGGCTCTAGTCACTACAAGCCCTAATCGCTTGGAACGGTCTACTTAATTATAATCAAGATCAAATGTAGCCCCTTCAAAATTACGTTTACTTACAGATTCAGTCATTTGGCAAGCATTTATTTGGTGTTAGATGAGCAGCGCGTGCGAATTAAACATGTTATTTGGGATAATAGATGCATGGATGCAATAGACTAGGATTGTGTTTCTGCTGCAGCTATGTGCTTAGGCACATAGTGTCTAAATTTACACTTGCAGAACTAGAGCCCAAATAAGCAATAAAATAAAATTTTCTGTTGTGGAAAGGAAACGGACATACTTGCGTAGATAATTCGAATGAAATCTGTGCTGTAATGGAGATGAATGGGCAATTTCAAACAAATGCAGAAGGATAGCAGAGGGTGGTTTTGTCTGTCATTGGCAACCAACTTATTCTGGATGACTCTTGCAGCTTTAGGATGAATGAATACCTTGTTTTGAAATGCTGATCCTAAAGCAGTGGCCATACACCTACGTATGCTCATGTTACACTAGAGGCAATGTCAGTTTGTCCCTAAGACAGTCTCACCTCTAGTGAATTTCTGTAAGCCAGAAGTGTGTTCCAACAGCCACAATAGTCTTGGGTTGCAGTATTAAAGTAATTGAGTTGTGCCTTTTTCGACTAATTATTAATACAGCATCAGCTTTCATAGGTTATACTTTACCACTTCAGATGGAAAAGTTGAATAGCTGGCAGCAAACGGTACAGGGCAATTAATGGGATGTTAACTGTGAATAATCTGATTTTTAAAAGAACATATAATGGTTCAGCAAGGCTGCAATCCCCTACACACTTACTTCCGAGTAGACAGTCTGAGTTGGATGGTGCTGCGAGTCTTTTTTAATGGGAGGAAAAAATGCAGTCCCATTTCAAGCCTGCCTTACACAGTCAAAAGTGGTTTCTGAACTACTTCTAGAGGTACATGCTGAAAGTGGAAGGAAAAGAATAGGGCACATGAAGAAAAAGACACAGAGATGAAGAGCAGGAGAAACAGGCAGAAAAGAGCAGTGTCACGAAATCCTATTGGTGTGAGAGGATGTGATTAATTTTTTAAAGAAGTTTTTAATATGTTGCTATTTACTTTCTAATAGTCTTTTGTTCCTCCTGACTTTGAAAATGATGGAGGATCAGGGCAAATGTCCTGTTCTCAGGGAGCACTTTAAACATACGCCAAGGAAGTCTGAGTATTACAGAGAACTTTGGTAAACACTGTAGGGCACATTCTGCAATTACACATGGCACAAGCCAGAAAGCGATACTATTGCCATGAACTGAGAGTTCACTCTAAAAGGCACAACACATTCTCTCGTGACTGTGCATCCCTGAGGAAGACAAGTAATGACGGGCACTGGTCAAGCTGACGCTCAGGGCAGCTTTCTGCTGCTCTTGATCTTGATCTCAGGGGAACCTGAATAAGGTTCAGTGGCGCCCCAATGTTCCCTGAACTACTGCTGTGCGCATGACTTGCCCTTCAAGTTCGTGTTTTGGACGGCTTGAAGCCTACAGTTATTCTTGGCCACGATCCCTCAAAAGACTGTCTACACTGTGTGTCTTTCAAATAGTAGACCGGATCTGCTTGTGAATGATACTTCCCTTGTGTTTGTTGACATTTGTGCCAGATTTAGGTTGTGGTATCATACTATGTTCTTCTCAAATCCCCTCCTGCCTATATAGGTCAGCCAAATTATTATTCCATCCAAGGCAAGATCTGTTTTAGTTTTAAAGCTGCTTCTGCAGGTCATGGAAAGTTTGCAAAAAGATAAAAATAATGATTTAAAATGTATTTTGATTTCCTTTGTGCTTTCATAGCACCTATTTTATTATGGCACTTCTCTTCCGTGTGCAGCTTTATATTATGGAATGGTATTGAAAACTTTAAAATCACTAGGCTGCTTATAATGCTGTCGAGCAAAGATGAATTTTCTGATTTGGTTTTCCATTTGGAAATATACATACGTATATCATTTATCCTCATTTTTATCAGAGCAACTGATAAAGGTGAAAGCCAAAACATTTTGCTATAAGATTTTAAAATTTGTTTGATTAGTCACTGCAACAAATAGATGGTTTTAGTGATCAACTGCATGCTACCAAGATGCAGAACAAACTTGTCTGACGCTTTCACCACTATCTATGTAAGAAAAGGAGGGGAGGTGACAGCATGGGTTGTAGTCTGCCTAGTAAGAAGGACAGGAGACAAGCTAGCTAGCTAACCCAGGGATATCCAATGCGGTGGTGCCCTACGGATGTTTTGAACTATACCTTCCATTGGTCCCAGCCAGCATAGGCCATAGGCAGAGATTATGGGAATTGTGGTCCACCACATCCGAAGAGCACCATGTTGGCTACTGGAGAGCTAACCTAGCACCATCTATGATTCTCACTGGATATCACCAACTGGATGTTGCTAGTTCTTGCATGCCTCCACTAAAGTCAGGAGGGGCAATAGGTTTCTATCTGCTAGTCTTCACTGGAAGGGAGGCACACACCAGTGAATGGCTTTCTCTGCAGCAGAGACCCAAATAAGTGGTAACTTCCACTGGTGGTTCTCCCACTGGCAACAGAGTCCAGACAGTGTAGTCATCTGTAGCCCCACTGATTCTTCAAATGGTTTGATCCTTGGGCCCTTGGCTATGCTAGCCTGGAGCTGGCACAGCAGATATTTTCTTAAGAAAACAGCAACACTGCCACTTTCCTCCCTGACTGATAGATGCAGTGCTTGGTCTGTCATTTGGTCCCTCTCAGGCCCCCGGTTTGGATTGCTATGCTTCTGTATTAGTGTGCTAAGACAATTAGGCTAAGGTGAAGAAGAAGAAAAAAAAGGCGTCAGGCCAAGGGAAAACAAACCAAGTTTTTATTAAAGATTTTGAAAAGCAGCAATTAAACTGATTACTATTAAAGTTGCTGTTAAGATATTTCTGGGTGGGGAAGTCAAAAGCAATTCTAGCAATTAGCCGTAAGCACAGTTGGGATATGGAAAAATGCACCCCCTGAAACCTGGGCTAGCGTTTTCACATTTAAGCCAAGGTTTAGCAATGTCAGCCCATCCCACTCCGCTGATATAGTGCAGCTTCCAGCTTCTTTTTGTTCCTGGAGTCCAGTTTTTCTGCAGCACTCACCATTTTGACATCTTCTGATTTCTAGTTCATTTTCTCTCCCGAATTCCCCAGCAACAGATTGGAGAACTGGGCCAAAACTAACAAAATGATTTCAGTAGGGACAGATATTAGGTTCTGTACTCAAGCAGGAATAACCAGTTGCACAAATGTAAGATGGGGGATACCTGGCTTTGCCAGCAGTCCACATGAAAATGATACATATTTTTAAAATTATATATGACTTTATTACCAGCTGTCCATATGCACACTGTAGCAAGTAAATCGTAGCCTGGCTGAGAGGACAAGCTGACTTCTGTTCTGTCCAGGTTCTTCCTTCTGCCACAGAGAGAAGCACCACAAAGAACCTGCTGCTGACTGTTTTCCTCCAGAGATTCTTTTCTCCAGTTGCTCATCTTTTACTTGACCTTTATTCTTCCTCTATTTCCCCTCCTTTTGAGTGTTTTAGTTGATCCTGTCCCTTCTCTCCTGTACATCTCTGATGCAGTCTGTTGCTGCAATTTCTATAATTCATTTTTGGGGATGGGTGGCAATTAAATGGCTATAAAACTTTTATAAGTGTGTGGTGTAGATATGAGGTCTTAGATGTTCAGTCAGTGTAATGCTGTCTGTTCACCACAGCCACATGTACAGCTGCCTTCTCTCTCTTATCTCTTGCATTAAGATCCCACACACCTTGTCATCAAATCCTGATGCTATTCAGTTGAACTTGCTTCCAAGTTAGAAAACCCCAAGACTGCGGACTTAATTGACAAACATTGATCTGATCTGTATCATAAACTTTAGCCAAAAGAATTATTCTTGAGTTGGGGATTTAAAGCCAAATAGAAATAGGTACCATCAGAGGGACCATAAAGCAACCTTAATCAATTGAAGTACAGTAATATTATAATCTGCATTATGGATGTTTTGAGTTTTGCCCTTGACTCCCTTTTTATTTTCCTTCTAATGTCCTAAAGCTCCCTAACCAGTAGTAGCTATAATCACATTTTCTACTGCTTACACCAGGGTTCCTACTGCTGCAGCTACTGCTCCCAAATCAGTGCCATTGGCCTCAGTCCCACCCGAAGGCTGAAGGCAATGCTCTTGAATCCTCTAGCTGCCTGATGTGAGAAAAGCCCTGCTGGATCAGACCAAAGGTCTCTCTAGCCCACTATTCTGTTCTTGAAATGGTCAGCCAGGTGCCTGCTGGAAGCCAACAAGTGGTATATGAACACACTAATAACATAACAAGAGCCAATGGCCCATCTACTCCAGCATTCTGTTCTCACAGTGGTCAACTAGGTGCTGGTGGGAAACCCATGGGCAGAATCTGAGCACAAGAGCCCCCTCCCTGTGAGGGCAGAGCGTAGCCCTTGTTGCCAGTAGTCCCCAATAGCCTTCTCCTCCCTGAATTTGTCCTCTTTTAAAGCCATCTAAGTTAGCGGCCACCACTGCCTCCCCTGGGAGCAAGAAATACTTCCCTGAGCAACTGGCATTCAGAGTCATACTACCACTGACTCTCATCATGACTAGCTTTGTCCTCCATTTAATTTGTCTAATCCAGGCATAGGCAAACTCAGCCCTCCAGATGTTTTGGGACTACAACTCCCATCATCCCTAGCTAACAGGACCAGTGGTCAGGGATGATGGGAGTTGTAGTCCCAAAACATCTGGAGGGCCGAGTTTGCCTATGCCTGGTCAAATCCCTTTCAGGCTGATGAATAATGAGTGGTCCAAGGTCACTCAGTGAGTTTCATGGCTATGTGGATATTTTAACCCAGGTCAGTCTGCTCATAGCTTAACAAACTAGTCTCTAATTAAAGTAGTGCTGATGTCTTTTGTCCTTGCTACTTGCTAAAAAGTAGCACTAGGAAAGCTTTGGGAGCTGCCATGTCTGGTTTCAGCTTCTCTCCAGTGCTGACCAGTCATGTCTCCATGTCTCCAGCTGCATGTCCAGTAACTAGTAGGTGTCAAAGTCTACAGAGAAGGCATTCTCTAGCCATTAACGCCCATCTTTAGTTATTACTTAAACAAGGGCCTGATGATCCACTCTTCACTTGGCACCTTGCAACAGGATTATCTTTACAATACTTTAGTCCTAGTTCCAAGTACAGCTAAGGCTCTAGTTCAAAATTAATATGTAGTAGATGCATTGCTTCCAGAAGAAAAGCTGTTTTGCTTTAGGAGCATACAACAAGTTCTGTCATTGTAAGGATAAAAATTCTATAGATTATAGGAGTTGCATCTGTTGGGCTAATAACTTGAAACTTGGCAGACGTGATCCACCTGTTAAAATCTACAAAAGTGCCAATTTTCAAACCCAATCCAGCAAATCAAGTGCTGAAAATGACAACCTCTCCCCACAACCAAGTTTTTAAGAAAGTATATTCTGCATTTCTTTTCAGTTTTGGTGAAAATTAATAATGTGCTTTATTCGGGCTTGAACCAACATGAGATAGTTTTAACTCCGATCTTAAGCTAGGAGGTTCTTTTTAAAAAATCAACAAATAGAATATTCACACTTAATTTTCTTTAAGAAACGTTTGCTATTTGGGTGTGTATAGGTGAGCTGCTCTCTCCCTGGAAAAGTTTTAAATCCAAAGGCTTATGGGTAAGAGGTTTTTTACCTGATGCATTCGCCCCACAGTCCTGCTCTGATCTTTCTCCATCACTCTGTTGGCTCTCTCTGTTGCAGTTCAGATATACCCAAACAAAGATCTAGTTTGTGGCTGGGGGAGGGGAGCTGGATTCAGGAACAGCAATTCAGTTCTTTGATTTTAAAAACACTAAGGAAGTGCTGATTCTAAAACCCCCAAAATATCATATGCTCTAGCTTGCTTAAAGACCTGCCAGGATGCTCAAGGGAGAACCACATACACAATACAGAGCATGCGCACACCAATTAACTGCTTATCCAAGATACATCTGCATATACACTAAGGGCCCAGGCCCAGATTAGAATCTCTCACAGCTGCTTATGCAGGAGACAGGTTTGGTCTATTCTTTTTCCATTTGACAGTACATAATTTCTTGCGAGATTCCATCCAGCCGAGAACACTAGTGACTCCTTAGGCTATTTGAAAACCAATGTTTTGCATCAATGTTCAGATTGAGTTTGATGTTATCATTCCCACTGGATAGCTATGTACAACTCTTCATTTTTAAAACAGCTTGTCGCGATCAAATGCATGCAAAGGAAGGAGATGGAGAAACTGCAGAGTCTCCTCCCCTTCAAGCAAAAATTAGCAGAAATGAAATATTAGTGCTTTAAAAGAAACTGCAGAATCTCCTGCAAACAACAACAAAATGAGTAGAAATGAAATATTAGTGCTTTTAAAGCTCTTAAATCTGTTCTTTCTCTCTCTTTCTCAATAAACTTCAACTTAGTTGCACTGCATTATAATATGTTAAGAGACCGAAACAAGCTGCATGTTGTGTCTCAAATATATAAGAACAGGGCAACACCACCTTGTCACTAGACAAGGTGTGGGGAACCACTGGCCCTCTAGAAGTGTTGGATTCCAACACCCATCATGCCTAGCCAACAAGCCAGTGGACAGGATGATGGGAATTGCAGTCCAACTCCACGTGGAAGGCTTCCCATTGCTGCTATAGAACAACAAAATTTATTCAGGCTTCCAGTACTTTCTTTTCAGCAGTGTGGAGTAACTATATCACTCTCTCTGGTATCCTGCAAGAACATATACATTGTGTGTTCTAGATAGTACACAACAGATACAGTGGTACCTCTGGTTACGTACTTAATTCATTCCAGAGGTCTGTTCTTAACCTGAAACTGTTCTTAACCTGAAGCACCACTTTAGCTAATGGGGCCTCCCGCTGCTGCCACGCTGCCGCCGCGCGATTTCTGTTCTCATCCTGAAGCAAAGTTCTTAACCCAAGGTAGTATTTCTGGGTTAGCGGAGTCTGTAACCTGAAGCGTATGTAACCTGAAGCGTATGTAACCCGAGGTACCACTGTAGTATATATTACTAAATCAAGAAATATATTTTCCCCTTATTGAATTGTTTTGAACATCCAGCTTGCGGAACAGTTTTGTGTAACCTAAAAGCTCACATTCAGCATACTTTGATTTAAGAGCCAAAACTGGAAACCCCCAATTTCAATGAGGAAAGATGCGTCTCTCTCTCCCTTTGAAGCCAGTAGGAGCTAAATATGCTTATTTAACTTTATAATTAAAACACTGAACTTTGGGTTGTTCTAATAAATATATCATTTTACTATACCTTTTGTTGATCTGTATGAAAACTGAGACTTCTGGTGAACTGGAAATTTTCTTGAATGATAAAAGCACTTTAAAAACAACGACGAGTTAAGCAAAATAATTGATTTCAGTAGGATTATGCTGGATTAAACTGAAGCATCTCAGCTGAGTGTTTAGTTGGCTGGGCTGTGTCACACTTCAGTGTTAGGTTATCTTGACCTCTTCATTTTTGAATCTTAACTCTTTGGGCTTGATTATATATAAAAATAGCTAAATAGTGACTGGCGCCACAGTCCTGTGCAACTTCATTAGCAGATAGGCTTACAACCATCTGCTCGCAAGCTTGCAACGATGTCGTAATAACAAGGAAAGTTTCCAGAGCAGAGAAATCTCATATCAGTTGCAAATATTTTTTTAAAAACCATAATTTAATGTTGTGTTTGTATCTATTTCTATTGCGGCTATATACGTGTATTAAATTATTAGTACTACTACTAGTATTCCCGCTTTCGGGACACAGGAAGCTAGCTTATACCAAATCAGTGCATTGTTCCATCTAGTTCACTATTCCCCCCCCCCCCATTGACTGGCAGTGCCCCCTCCAGGGTTGCAGTCAGGGTTCTCTCCTAACCTTGGCTGGAGATGCTAGGGATTGAACCTGAGAGCTTTTGCATGCAAAGCAGATATTTGGCCACTGAGCCAATGCCTTTCCTAAAGGGAAGTCAGTCAGTCTGCACAGCATACTGGTTTCATATTGTTCTCTCTCAACCACATGGGCTGAGGTGGCGTTCTCAAGTGTAGCATGGGGGTTCAGTGCCCTTTTTTATATTTTATTTTTTAAAAGGTTGGTTCAGACACTCAGCCTGCAAGGAATCTTACAGCAAAACTAAAGGGGCAGGTGCCTCTCAGCTCTGCCTATAGGGTAGGATGGTGTGGGTATTTTGCATGTACATCTACACATGAGTAGTGCCAATTCAGGCAATCCTCTCCATCATACAGGAGACTCTCAACTCATCCTGGGCTTACATTCTGGGAAGAGCGTGTAAAGCCAACATTGTGTATCGTCAAACATATCTGGTTCAATGGTGGGTGGGATTGCCAAAGTCTCTTTATTTTCTTGCACACACACACCTCCTTTCTGGACCCTTCTTAATTGTTTACTTTTTTCTTTTTCTTTTCTTTTTTGCCAAGTGTGTAAAGCTGAATCCACACAAGTTGAATGTGTGTTAAGCTGCAAGTTACCTATGCTCCCAGAGTTTTGGTTCTTCCTGTGGAGGCATGGCTTTACAAGCTCCATACAGGAATCATAACTGATTGAAAAGCAATATATAATTGTAGAAATGGCTCAAAATAATTGAGTCTAACCTCCTGTTCCAATGTAAGGATATTTTGCACTTCAACAAGTGGAGCCTGCAGCGAAATGCTGCAGTGGGAATTGGCGTTCCAGCGTATTAGACAGTCCATCTACTCCTCCATCCTAGAGTCCACCCCTTTTACTCCCTTCAAGGATCTGCTGAGAAATGGGCCACTTAATTTGACTTCTTAGCAAACCATAGCTCATGAGAAAGTCTGTTTAAGGAGGGTTCTTAAGGAGGGAAATGGTTAACTGACTAATCATGGTTGTTGTTTTACCACACAGAGCCTTTCAACACACTTGCAGGTAACATGTACTTAGTCCCTGAGTTAATATGGCCTCTATATGAGCCTACCTGCTTACTCAGCTCCTCACTTAGCTTTATGCTCCCCTTCCTCTCATCTGATGTAAGGCAGGAGATCACACAGGCTAGGTAGGGACTTTTCGGTGATTGCTCCCACACAGCCATGAGACCAAAGAAGATGTTCACTTAGGTATGTAGCATGAAGCTTCATATCTATCTGTTATTTAATAAGTGCCCTTGGAATGGAGAGAGCCATTGGCACCAGTGGGGAATCC